>NC_090449.1:643925779-644229320 GCF_031143425.1 Pleurodeles waltl
ATACAACCACGCAAACAACACAACACACACATGCATTCACACACACACACTCACACAACCACACACACACTCAATATTCCCCACCCCGCTGCCCTGTCAGAAGCTCGACTTACCTTTGTTGAAGAGGTCTTCCAGCAGGGAATGGAAAGGGGTGCTGCTACCGCCAGCAGCGCCCTGCCAGCAGAACACCGGCAGGCTGTAACACAGGTCATGGTATGGCTTGTGGCGTTCTACTGGCGTGGCGATGCTGGTGGCAATGCCAGCTTACCCCCGTCCGTCGGTATGATCGCTGCTGGATTTCCACCCTTCTTGTGGTGGAAGTCCAGCAGTGATCATAATATGGCAGACGGATGGTAGCTGCGGTATGTTGGCGACCGTTACCGCGGCAGTAGGCGGTTTTTACCACCATTGTTATAATGAGGGCCATAATGTGATAGAATCCCAGGTGACGGTACAGCAACAAACAACTCCAGACCCTCTACCTTTTTAACTCAACATCATTCCAACATTGGCTGTATGTTGTCAATCATACTACTAGTACACAGGCTACTGGCCACTGGTAAACAGTGGCCTGCTGTTTGTGTGATGAAATAGGATTTGTGTGTTACATGGGCACACATTACAGCTTCTACTTTCAGGTGACTTAACACGTCCATGCAGAGACATTTGAGACATTGGTCAAAAACAATCTGTCCCAGCTACATCATTCTGTCAACTCCAATCACAACACTACCCACATTACCAAACAGGAACCAAATAGCCTGTCAATCAGAAAGGAAGATGTTGTTCAGTCAGACATTCCCCAATCAAACATCTACCTGCTCATTTGGGGTCCCATAGAGTTGGCTGTACAGGGACATAACTTCCCTGGAAAGGAGCTTCAGAATAAGCAGCCTTTTTTTGGAAGAGGCAGGACAAGAGGAAGGATGAGACAAAAAAATGAACAACACGTTCAATGGGAGGATTTGACTCAACGAGTAACCAGGAGTATGTCCAGAGAGTTTTTACCTGGGATGAGCAAGGAGTGAATTTGATTATGAACTTGTCAGATTTAACCTTCTCGGCTCCCCAAGAAAAAGTCCTGGTAAGAGGCCTGGGGTTTGTTCCGACAAATGTAGTGGATTCTTTAAAACTTAGACAGGAACTCACAGAATTCTGTAGAACAACAAGGAGATTAAAGAGGAAATTTGCACACTGGTGGAGGAAGCTGTTAATCATAGGTAGATTACAGAAAAGGAAGTGACATTTCTATGTAGAGAGAACCCAGTAACCCCCTATTTTTTAACACTTCCAAAAGTTCACAAACCTACTAGACTCTCTCAGGGTACCCTATTGTTTCTGGAATTGGCTCATTGTTAGAGGCTTTATCACAATTTTGTGATTTTTTCTCAAACCTTTCTTTCATAGGTGTGAGTCCTATGCTAAAGAAACGAGGGATGTTCCTAATCTCACTAAGCACATGGAATTTGATCCTGACCTAGACCTCTTAGTGGGACTAGACATCGAGTCCCTGTATACAAACATTCCCCAAGAAAAAACCCTGAGGGTGATTTAGGATATCCTATATCGACAAGACTGGAGCTACAGAACACCTAGAGCCTTTATTCTTGACCTAGCGCGCTTAGCCTTGACGAAGAATTTCTTTGAATTTAGAGCGGAGATATATCTCCAGACACATGGTACATTGATGGGCAGTACCTTTGCACCAAAGGCTGACTCTATGTGGAAGAATTCGAGAGAAATGTCATCTATGGACAAGAACAATCTTGGAAGAATTACACCAGACTGTGGGGCCAGTTTATATTTGATGTCCTCCTTATCTGGAGAGAGGATCGAAGTTCCTGGACCAATTCATGACATGGCTTAATAGAAGAAATCCACTGCTTTATTTCAGATTCACAATCACTAGGTATTACCCACAATTTTTGGACTTAAAAGTTATGTCCACATCGGGGGGATTGTCCACAGAAGTGTATCATAACCCAACAGACAGGAACAGCCTCCTTTTGTTCCCAAGTCATTAAGAGAAAATCTGAACAGTTCCTAAGACTTTGGAGGAATTGCTCTGAATTGAGGGATTTTCAACAGGAATTCTCAATACTGGAACATAAACTGAAGAATCAAGACTACCCGTCTAGGATTATCCAGAGGGCATAGAAAAGAGCAAGAGCTGCAACCGGGGTGTTCTGTAGGAAGAAAGGATGAAACCTAAAATAGACCGACCTATCTGTGTGACAACTTTTAGTACAGCCTTCAACACAGTCAAACAAATTAATAATAAAAACTGGAGGATTCTAAATTCCAGTGGCTTGAATTTGGAAAAACCTATGTTTTCTTTCAGGAAAAGAGCCAGTATACACAATCTGCTGGTTCATACAAGACCTCAACGGCAAGCATCCATGAATGAACCAAGAATGTGGGCTCCTCCACCAGATAGGGGTCATACAGCCTGTGGTTCATGTAGTGTATGCTCTATTACAAAACACACCAAGATGGTAGATGTGGGTTTGGCATCTCCCTGGGTACAAATGAAACATGCAAAAGGCAATTCAGAGAATGTGATTTATTCAATCCAGTGCCCGTGTAACCTTCTCTATGCTGGAATGACCACATGGAAAGTAAACAACAGGATCATGGAACATAGAAGTAACATCAGATGTAGGAAGACAACAACTAAATTGACCACCCATTATCTTGAGATGGGACATAGTGTGGGGGATTTGGGGTATCTCTTTAAACATGAACAAAAGTGGAATTTACTGTATTCACAGCCATGAATGGGGACTGAATGATGACATACCTTGGCATCAATTAAATTGCCTATACTACATGCAACTTATGCTGAAGCATGGTCATTCATTATACACAGTTTGCTACCACCCCTTCCCTTCCTTCCTTCTTGAATATAGAGATTTGGAGTAATCATGTTGATTTATGACATGGTAAAGTTTTGTCTATTATATTGTTTATGGTATCACAAGATCCCCTGTTCCCCCACAAGGCTTAATGTCGCCAGTAACTATCTATTATGAGACCATACAACTACATAGGTCCCCCCATTCACAGTTTGAATTTTCACTTTAAACTCCACCATCGGATGATGGGGTGCTGATCCACCCCATTTTGAGTATATGGTGGACGTTGTTTGAGGATAAATAGTGGGGATAGAGATTCCTTGAAGAGTTACGATGGCCGCCTCATTTACAGGGTTTGATCTCCTGATTTTTATTGCAAATGTGCTACTGAACGCGTGACGTCAGTGGTGATTGTGTGTTCCAATGGCATGGGAAAAAAGATGGAATGCAGCGATACTCTGATGCCTACATGGAGCTACCTGTCACTGAGAAAGGAGGCGCTGACCCCTTGATGAAGTAAGTTGTGGGTCTGAGGATCGGTGTACGGGTGGAGACGGGGTGTGGGTATTCTATTCTTAAGGGTGGACACCGGTACAGTGGAGCCCTTGGTTGGAGGGAGGCTTGCGAGAAGGGTTTTGATGAGCGATAATACACCCTCGGGATGAACACACACAGTTCGGCATTCAGTACAGCATTCATTACAGATATGCTGGTAACACAAACAGTACGGCATTCAGTACGGTACTGAGTGGGGGTATGCTGGGAGCATTGAACAATAGGGTATTTTCCTTAGAAGAGCACATGCTACAGGCCATCGAGGGAGCTTTGCCATCGGCACCTGGCAATACTTATTGCTATGAAGCATATTATTTTAGTTGACTGGTGACAGCATATCTATTTTATGGCCAGATTATGATATCCACCTAATGTGTACATAATTCCTGGATAGTGACATCCATGGCTCTGACATTATGACAATTCCCAATGAGGTACACAATATTAATGGAATAACATTTTCACACTTGTGTATGGTGATAAATTTTGCTATTGATCTTTTAACCAGTATGTGACTACAGGGAGGATCTCCCACTAAGTTCCAGTGTAGGCGACAGAGTAATGAAACTCAGTAAGTGAATGCGTATAGTAGGTGTTCCAATACTTCAGTGCCTGGAGTGTGCTACATTGGCGATGGTGTGGGCCATGATGGTAATGATATGAAGTTTTTATGGTGAGCCTCAAGTTGGGACTGGCCGTATTTGGTGTGCTCATCACTTCAGGTCAATGGGATACAGGCACATAAGCTACACAAGGACACATATGCTGGGTTGTTTCATGTTGTATGTTTATCATATTTATTCATTTGTCTTTTTGTCTTCATTTTAGATGATTCCAAGTATGTGTACTGATGAATGAGTCCAAGCTACCCAGTTTTTTGAGATTACATGACAACAGGTAGGAGGGCTTATGGGATCTAACGTCCTGATGAAGGGCGATTGACCCATATGTACAATGGAGATGGCCAAAACATGAGGGCTCCAGAGGTGAATGGATTATTGTGTCCCTATATCACCACCATTGGTCCATTTTTAATCCTATCCAGGGGATCCTTGAATAAAGATTAGGGCCGGATACTCATGAGATAGTTTTAGCAGTTTTGTCGGTTTTCTGCGTGATAGATCCCTATATGTTTGTGGTGTTTTGTTTACGCTTCCCTATTGCTCCATCCTCGTCATTGGCTATCGCAGGGATGTATAAGCAAAGCTCAATGATGAAGCACACCACGACTAGTGGGTGAGGGCACTTTAGCACCCCAGTATTATTTGACATTTAGGTAGAGCTTTTGTTTACTCTGAGGACATCTACCAGTTTTTCCTTGTCCCGTTTGTGATAATGGTTCAGTTTGTTGGGAGGACGGACAAGGGAATTTTTTCTCTCACCCCTTTCTTGGTGAGTATTTGTATTAATATCAAAGCAGGCCATTATACATCCATTAGACCCTTTTGCTAGTCGTTCTACAAAATCATGTTACTCTGATGAAAAGTGTAAGGGATTGACACAGCAATCTGTCAAAGGTGGTGTTTTCCTACATGATCAAGGAATCCCCTGGTACAGTCTAGCTTTAATTGTGTCAACAGTGGAGCAGTAGCATATGGAGCTTCCATTTTGATGGAAGTAAATGTGGATGAGTCTGCAGATTTTCTTGTTTTACAGGAGATGGAGTTGATCCTTCTCAGTCCTTTTGGATCGCCTGAGCTCAGTATGAGCTGGACCAAAAAGAGGGGGACTATGGTGGATTACAACCATTTGATCAGTCCAATAAAGCTGTCTCTTGCTAAACCACTCTCCCCATGTGTTTTACTGATTCAAGTACATCTAAATTTGAAAGTAACTTTTCAGCTCAATGGTAACATTTGGAATTTAACCTGGGTTTTTGCATTCAGAAGAGGGAAATGGCACAGCGGTGGCAGCAAGTAAAAGCGAAGGGTCAACTGTCACTACCAGCAATCCTGCCTTCCTGACGTCTTCGCTCTGGGACTCCTTTTTATACAATATAGAAGTGATATCCACAGCTCTTAAATTTCCTTCTGACAAACTGGAGCATCAGGTGGATCTGCTGAACACATTAGCAGTTCATGTAATCAGAATCGACAATGAACTGAAGGCATTGAATGAAATAATTCAAGCTGATCCAGCTACTGGTTATCACTTATGCTCATGCTCATCTACTCTTGATTTGCTCACCTCTATACTGTCTATCTTAGGTGCAATCTTGGAGAATGTTAAAGGCCCTGGACTTCAGTCTTATATAGCCCCCTCTAATGACATTCAGTAAGGAAAAGCCAATCAGGAAGCGTAATTGTCAGCATCAACAGCTATGGATTTGCTTAAAAAAGACAAATGGCCAGTGAGTACAAATAAAATTGTTTCATCTAATGAACCATCAACTGACACTGGTCATCCACATTCAATCTCCCCGACAGCTGGACAATCCAATGCCTCCTCATTTGTACCTAAAAGTTCTCTTTCAAAAAGGGAGAGAAAGCGGCAGAGAAAAGTGAGGAAAAAGCAGGGCAATCAAGCTGGCCAGGACAGGACTGAATTGAACACAAAAACCTTGCAACTTCTAAGCTCCTCTCCTCAGGCTGAATCTGTAATAACCATAGAACCCTCTAATAAAGTGAACCTCACCTTCTATTCGAAAGTTGATCTATCCAATCTTTCAAACCACTATCACATCGAAGGCTGGACAGTCACCCACCTGGGAGAAAAAAATATTCAAGAGCTTTTTATTAACTTGCATGTTACAGTCCCAAGCCAATTACCTATTAATCCTGACCTCATGGCCCTCACAGGACGCTCTTCCCCCGTGACGCTAGTGGAGCCTATTACAGCTCCCCAGGAACAGTTTATTGCTACCTTCACGGAAGCAGCATCGCCCATCAATCAGCAATGTGGCCAGTGCTATGAGGCCCAAATGAATGACAATGTAACAGGCAACTCATCATTCCATGCCACAGGCGACAATGTATGTTCTTATTTACACCTAGAGCAACAGTGTAATCTCTTGAATGCAAATTATATCATCCCTATGGACCTTGAGAACTGCCCCCGGGAGCCACAGCCTATGACTGGGATGACAATACATACAGCATATTTTGTCTGCAAACTAAGAAACGTGAGATTTTCCCCAGTTATGTGTTTAAAGGCAAACATGATATCCTTAGCAGAAGTGTCTTACTTAAACTGATTGGCAGTTTAAAGAGCTTGGAGCCCATAACTTCTAATCATCTTAAATTCGTAGAATTCAAGCCTCACCCAATGGTTGGAGGCAAGGAAATTACAATGATTTCCTGGTCTACCAAGGAAGTTGCTAACCAGATTTGTGAAAGCAGGGGTAAGGTTTTTGACTTGGGCAGAACAGTTCTGCATCAGGCCACCCTCATATTATCCCACCTCTCTGTCTTTGAGTGCCACAAATCCTGCTCCACAACATATAGGCATTGTTAGAGGTTCTGTTGGCTTAGAATAGTGGAGGAGTGGCTCTGAGCATCTGCAAGTTCCTAGCACCTTTTTGAATGGGCCCCCATCACCAAATTAACACCTTGACCCACAAAGGCAGTCTTGGGTTTCAGCCCACGTGTGAGCTCTCTCATGCATGAATTTTCTGATTGCCTTTCATACATGGAAAATCATATGCCCAACTTAGGACTACATCTAAAGCAACAATGCTACCTAAACAACACAAGCTCTCTCTTGCCAACCACAAGAGCAACCCAGAAAAGACTTGGGGTTCCTCTTCCTGCAAGGTGGGGGGTGCCCCTGCACATTCTATAATCACTCCTGACATTGAATCCTCTGTATCAGGGTCTACATTTTTGCCAAGTCCCAAAGCACAAACGTTGACAGTTCTCTTTTGAATGTGGCAGTCCTTACGGCCAAACTTGAAAATGGACCATGGTTTAACTTTATGGATACATTTACAACAGACTGTCTGCAAGAATCTTGGGCAGGCAAGCCAGTGCATTTAAGCGGATTCAAGACTTTCCACGGTGTGGCTGTCCAGACCGCCATGTTCATAATGACCACCTATGTATTGTAGAGTTTGGAGCTTGAGATCGACTCCCTCACTCTGAAATTTGGGCTTGATATGGCTAGGAGACGTTGATGCCTATCTTTGCCTGGCTTTTCTCTAAGATGCTTGTGGGCTTTCAGATGTTGATGGGAGCCCACACATCCATTTTTACATAATGCTTATGGAAATTGTCTTTAATTCCTCAATACTAAGGCCCTCATTCCAACCCTGGCGGTCGGTGTTAAAGCCGCGACCATACCGCCGACAGGCTGGCGGTCCAAAAAATCGAATTCTGACCCTGGCGGTTCCCGCCAACAGAGACCGCCGCTTCAACACTCCGACCGCCACGGCGGTACAAACAAACAGCCTGGCGGTCACCGCCAACAGCCCGGCGGGAGACAATGTACCGCCTACCCGATAACGACCCACCAATCCGCCACCTTTTCCGGGGCGGGAGCCCCGCCGATAAAAACACGGCGGAAACAGACTACGAACGGGAAAACGCTCACCTCCACATACTCCACGCGAGATTCCGGCAGTATGGAACCCGAGTTACAGGTCATCCCCGCACTCCTATACCTGCTCCTGTACCAGGAGCACGCCCGGCGGCGCGGAAGACATCGGTGAGTACTGCACCTACGACACAGGGGAGGGAAAAGATTACCGGCACACACCCACCCACCCACACCCACTACAACACACACATCAATGCATTCCCACAGATCACTGTCACAACCCACAAACCCCCCCTCCGAAATAATGCAAAGACCAAAAGAAGAGATCTTAAACGGGCAGATATATTGAAAAATGGACAGCAGTAATCCAAATAAATAAATAAACTATGTACAAAATATATACATCTACTATATGTAGTCCAACCACTGTCCGTGGACCACAGGGGTCCTGAGCAAAGGGGCAAGGCCCAGTCCCACGACAAGAACTCCACGGAGAGAACACTGCAGGGGCATCAGAAAGAAAAAAGGACAGGCACCTCAGGGGGAAGGGAAGGGGGGGCACCTCAGCCACTTGAGTACACGACGCCAGATCCACGAGGGGACTCCATGACCACTGGCCCATCCTGGGGAGAGCAAAGCCACAGTCCATACAGTCCATACAGTGGGTGGCCTGCCCACTGGGCCATCCTGGGGAGAGCAAAGCCACAGTCCATACAGTCCATACAGTGGGTGGCCTGCCCACTGGGCCATCCTGGGGAGTGCAAAGCCACAGTCCATACAGTCCATACAGTGGGTGGCCTGCCCACTGGGCCATCCTGGGGAGAGCAAAGCCACAGTCCATACAGTCCATACAGTGGGTGGCCTGCCCACTGGGCCATCCTGGGGAGAGCAAAGCCACAGTCCATACAGTCCATACAGTGGGTGGCCTGCCCACTGGGCCATCCTGGGGAGTGCAAAGCCACAGTCCATACAGTCCATACAGTGGGTGGTCTGCCCACTGGGCCATCCTGGGGAGAGCAAAGCCACAGTCCATACAGTCCATACAGTGGGTGGCCTGCCCACTGGGCCATCCTGGGGAGAGCAAAGCCACAGTCCATACAGTCCATACAGTGGGTGGCCTGCCCACTGGGCCATCCTGGGGAGAGCAAAGCCACAGTCCATACAGTCCATACAGTGGGTGGCCTGCCCACTGGGCCATCCTGGGGAGAGCAAAGCCACAGTCCATACAGTCCATACAGTGGGTGGCCTGCCCACTGGGCCATCCTGGGGAGTGCAAAGCCACAGTCCATACAGTCGATACAGTGGGTGGCCTGCCCACTGGGCCATCCTGGGGAGAGCAAAGCCACAGTCCATACAGTCCATACAGTGGGTGGCCTGCCCACTGGGCCATCCTGGGGAGAGCAAAGCCACAGTCCATACAGTCCATACAGTGGGTGGCCTGCCCACTGGGCCATCCTGGGGAGTGCAAAGCCACAGTCCATACAGTCCATACAGTGGGTGGCCTGCCCACTGGGCCATCCTGGGGAGAGCAAAGCCACAGTCCATACAGTCCATACAGTGGGTGGCCTGCCCACTGGGCCATCCTGGGGAGAGCAAAGCCACAGTCCATACAGTCCATACAGTGGGTGGCCTGCCCACTGGGCCATCCTGGGGAGTGCAAAGCCACAGTCCATACAGTCCATACAGTGGGTGGCCTGCCCACTGGGCCATCCTGGGGAGTGCAAAGCCACAGTCCAAACAGTCCATAACAGACTCCACTGCCACTGGAGGAGGCATGTTGGCCAGAGGACATCCTGCAGCCCTGCCCGAGACAGATCCTGCCCTGCCACGTCTGCCAAAGAGCCAGCGGTTCTTGCCTTGAAGGGCCCAGTTCAGCGGTTCTTGTCTTGAAGGGCCCAGTTCAGCGGTTCTTGAGACGGCGGTCCCCAGCGGAGCGGTGCTGGAGACGGCGGGGCCCAGTTCAGCGGTTCTTGCCTTGAAGGGCCCAGTTCAGCGGTTCTTGAGACGGCGGTCCCCAGCGGAGCGGTGCTGGAGACGGCGGCCATTCTATGGCCAACTGCTCATTGCCTGGTGGTGCCCTCCTGGGCAGCGGGGATGGTGCTCCTTCAATGCCCACCTGGGCTGTGGGTGGTGGGGCCCTCATGGCCAGCTGGGCTGGGTCCTCCCTGGGCAGCGGCTATGGGGGTGGTGGGCTCTCCCTGGGCAGCTGTGACGGTTCCTCCCTGGGCAGCGGCTATGGGGGTGGTGGGCTCTCCCTGGGCAGCTGTGACGGTTCCTCCCTGGGCAGCGGCTATGGGGGTTGTGGGCTCCTCCTGGGCAGCTGTGACGGGTCCTCCATGGGCAGCAGGCCTGCTGCCTGACTTCTCCGCCTTGCTGCCCTTGCCCTCCTTAGTCGGGAGTCTGTGGCCCTTTCCTCCCTTTGGAGCTGTGGCTGTTGACGGTGGCTGGCTAGTGTCCTGGGGGGATATAGAACCCGGGCTCCTGCAGCGGCCCTTCCGCCTTCTGCTCCTCTTCCCAGGGGGTGGGCTGCCTGTCCCCTTGCTGCTGGGCGAAGATCCAGACATGCGGGCTGGTGGGCTCCAATACCCCTGCACCCTTGTCAAGGGGGCTACAGGGCTGGTGGTGGCTGAGGTGCTCTTCTTACCCCGACGAGAAGGAGGGGGGGGCTCAGGGTCAGGAAAGAAGTTAGCAGTAGCGAGAAAGATTTTCTTGGGACAATGGAGAGTGGTAGGTACAGTGGGAATGGGAGTGGAGGGAGAGGATGTGGTTGTAGGTGAGTCACGTTTGCTGTCTTTGGGTGCAGGTGCAGGAGGGATAGGCTGTCATGAGGTGGATGGCTGTTGGGTGGGTGGGTGGCTGCGTTTGTGTGGTGTGGAAGAGGGGGTGACAGACACAGTGGGAGAGGACACAGGGGACGTGTAAATGGCAGTGGGGGTGGTGACTGCACGTGTGCGGACTGTACTGGAGGGTGTGCTGGTGATGGAAACACTGGCTGATGGTGAGGTGAATGAAGGTGTGAGTGTAGACGTCACAGGGAGGGAGGAGGGAGACGAGGAGGTGGGGGTCACAGAGGTGGTAGTGACTGTTGGCATGTCTGCATCGGAATGTTGCTTGTGTGAATGTCTGCGTGATCTGTGGTGCTTATGTTTGGATGAGCTGCTCTTGGGTGTTGAGGTGTGTGCAGGCTGGTCTGATGGTGTGGGTGGGACAGGCAGAGGAACAGGAGACTGTGAGGAGGGAGTTAGTAGAGGGAGGCAGGAGACAGGGACAATGGCTGCCGTCAGTGCTGAGGCCAGAGCCTGGAACGATCGCTGATGGGCAGCCTGACCCGAATTAATGCCCTCCAGGTACGCATTGCTGCGATGAACCTCCCTCTCCACCCCCTGGATGGCATTCAAAAGGGTAGACTGCCCAACAATGAGCGTTCGGAGGAGGTCAATGACCTCCTCACTGAGGGCAGCGGGGGTAACAGGGGCAGGGCCTGAGGTGCCTGGGGCGAAGGAGATGCCCGGCTTCCTGGCAGAGCGGGCACGGGGCGAACGCTGAGGGGCTGCTGGGAGGTCGGAGATGGTGCGCTGGGTGGCGGCTGTACCTGTAATGGCGGGGGGCACGGATGTTGCCACCCCCGCAAGGGAGCTCCCTTTCCGAGGACGTGTCCGTGTCGCTGCAGGCTCCAGTCGTCCCCGTTGTGGAGCTCCCCTCGCCCTCCGTCTCACTGGTCCAGTCAGACTCTGTGGCATGGCCCTCCTGGGCCATGTGAGATGCAGCTCCCTCCTGCCCCGATGCCACTTCTCCTCCGCCTGATGATGCTGATGCACACAAGCACAGAAAGACAAACAAAAAGGGGGGGGGGGGAGAGAAATAAAGAGATTTTGAGTACATGGATCACCGGTACAGTTAGCGGACATGACAGACACAGATGCCCCCTGCACTAAGTTGCGCACTTGGGGTCTGCTACGCATTCCGTGGAACATGCCCTACACGCCTAGAGTTGACAACTGCACCCATGGATGACACGGCCCAGGGATGGCTGTACTGGCACACTACTGAGGGTGGTGGCTGGGGACACAGGGGCTTACGGGGGTGCCCAGCCTACAGATATCGCCCTGGCCTAGGGGGACCCACAGCCTTCCTCCCCCACCCAGACACCTCCACTGCGCGACAACAGAGTAGATTATGCTTGTACTCACCCCCTTGTGTCTGCTGTGCTTCCCTCACGCGCCCATCCAAATCAGGGTAGGCCACCGCCAGGATCCGGAACATCAGGGGGGTCAGTTGACGGCAGGCACCCCGCCTACGTTGGGAGGCCATCCCCAGCAGAGACTCGGCGGTCTTCTTGGTCCCGCGGCGGATGTCCTCCCACCTCTTGCGGCAGTGGGTGCCCCGTCGCTGGTGGACCCCCAGGGTCCGGACTTCCTTGGCGATGGCACGCCAAATCCCGATCTTCTCATGGGCGCGGACCTATGTGACACGTACAGGGAGGGAGAAATACCACGTTCAAGTTTGTCTGCATTTTCGTTCCCAGTGGCCCAACGCCCCCCATCCCCGCCAGGCCCAACATGCCCCCCATCCCCGCCATGCCCCCCGCCAGGCCCAACATGCCCCCCATCCCCGCCATGCCCCACGCCAGGCCCAACATGTCCCCCATCCCCGCCATGCCCCCCGCCAGGCCCCCCGCCAGGCCCAACATGCCCCCCATCCCCGCCAGAACCCCCGCCAGGCCCCCGCCAGGCCCAACATGCCCCCCATCCCCGCCAGGCCCCCCGCCAGGCCCCCCGCCAGGCCCAACATGCCCCCCATCCCCGCCATGCCCCCCGCCAGGCCCAACATGCCCCCCATCGCCGCCAGGCCCCCCGCCAGGCCCCCCGCCAGGCCCAACATGCCCCCCATCCCCGCCATGCCCCCCGCCAGGCCCAACATGCCCCCCATCCCGCCATGCCCCCCGCCAGGCCCAACATGCCCCCCATCCCCACCATGCCCCCCTCCAGGCCCAACATGCCCCCCATCCCCGCCATGCCCCCCGCCAGACCCAACATGCCCTCCATCCCCGCCATGCCCCCGCCAGGCCCAACATGCCCCCCATCCCCGCCATGCCCCCGCCAGGCCCAACATGCCCCCCATCCCGCCATGCCCCCCGCCAGGCCCCCCGCCAGGCCCAACATGCCCCCCATCCCCGCCAGGCCCCCCGCCTGGCCCCCCGCCAGGCCCAACATGCCCCCCATCCCCGCCAGGCCCCCCGCCAGGCCCAACATGCCCCCCATCCCCGCCAGGCCCCCCGCCAGGCCCCCCGCCAGGCCCAACATGCCCCCCATCCCCGCCAGGCCCCCCGCCAGGCCCAACATGCCCCCCGCCAGGCCCCCAAGCCAGCCAGTGGCCCCAAATCCATATTGAATTAAACTCACTTGTTGGTCTGGAGGACCGTAGAGTAGCGCATACTGGGGGAGGACCCCATCCACAAGTTTCTCCAACTCTTCTCCAGTGAAGGCAGGGGCCCTTTCCCCAGTCGCAGCAGCCATTGTCCCTTCCAGACCGAGGTCACAGCAACACTTGCAGTATAGGTCCTCTCCTGTGAAAGTTCAAGTCGCGAGTGAATAAGTAGATAGAAAATGGCGGTCACGCCCGCGGCGGTCACGCCCGCGGCGGTGCGTACCGCGGCGGGGCGTACCGCCACCGCCGGCGCACTTCGCCATTGGCTCCTGATACCCATAGGCTTCAATGTTATCCAATGCGGCTTCGCGCCGCGGTCTTCGACCGCCTACCGCCACGGTGTGCCACGCCAGCGCATTGACCTCACATCCCTTTGTCACACTTCACAGGTCAGGCAGCTGCCATTTCGAGGGTCCACATGGCTCAATTTCAACTGCGTCACACAGGCCTAGGCCTTGCATAGCCACTCATACACGCCATTCACTGCATAGAGAATCGTTTACTGTGCAAGCTGTGAGTACGTACCTGTGGGTTGCTTGACTGTGTGCTCCATGTTGTCCTTCCTAGGCACCGTCCGCTGGGTTTGGCGAGGAGAAGGAGGAATCCTCCCGTGTACAGACCGCTGGTGGACCTGTCGACAATGGGAGCACGCCACATTATCCTGACCTACCGGCTTGACCGTGCCACTATACATGAACTGTGTGCCCAGCTGGAGCCCGACCTGATGTCCCCCATCCGCCAACCCACAGGGATTCCCCCTCTGGTGCAGGTCCTGTCAGTACTCCATTTCTTGGCAAGTGAGTCATTTCAGACAACAGTGGGAATTGCTTCTGGGATGTCTCAGCCCATGTTTTTGAAGGTGTTATCCAGAGTGTTGTCTGCCCTGATGAAATACATGAGGAGCTACATCCTTTTCCCTGAGGTGGGCGAATTGGCTACAGTGAAGGGTGATTTCTATGCCCTTGGACATATTCCCAACGTCATTGGTGCCATTGATGGGACCCATGTGGCTTTGGTTCCCCCCCAAGAAAGTGAGCAGGTGTACAGGAACAGGAAAAGTTACCATTCTATGAACATCCAGGTGGTGTGTTTGGCTGACCAGTACATCTCCCATGTCAATGCCAAATTCCCTGGGTCAGTGCATGACGCCTACATCCTAAGGAATAGCAGCATCCCTTACGTGATGGAACAGCTAGAGAGACACCGTGTATGGCTATTGGGGGACTCTGGGTACCCCAACCTGTCGTGGCTACTGACCCCAGTAAGGAATCCCCGGACCAGGGCAGAGGAACGGTACAATGAGGCCCATGGGCGTACTAGGAGGGTGATCGAACGCACCTTCGGCCTCCTAAAGGCCAGGTTTCGGTGCCTGCATATGACAGGTGGATCCCTAATGTACTCACCTAAGAAGGTGTGTCACATCATTGTGGCCTGCTGCATGCTTCACAACCTGGCTTTGCGCCGCCAGGTGCCTTTCCTGCAGGAGGATGGTCGAGACGGTGGTGTTGTGGCAGCTGTGGAACCTGTGGAGAGTGACGAGGAGGAAGACGACGGGGCTGAAACAGACAACAGGGACAGAATCATTGCACAGTACTTCCAATAGGACACAGGTAACAATTCAAACATAATTTAGTAAATGTAAACTACTCTCCTGCATCTCTGCTGCCTGTCTATTTGCCCCAGTGTATGATGACTGAGTTGTGGCTTTTCCCTCCCTATTTCAGATCTGGGGTCCCCACTACGAGTCCTGTGCTTCGTTTCCCCATGGACTACAGCTTTGTGGCAGCGGTTTGTTGACTTCACTATGTACAAGGACATATTTGCACTGTCATGTCAATTACAATATTTTGAAATCACAGCCAGACTCCAGATAGTTTTGTGCAAAATAGGTGTTTATTTCAGTGCTCAAAATGGGATGGGTGGTTTCAAGTGGGTGGGGGCTATGGTGAAGGAATGTCCATGGCAGAGTCCAGAGTAACAGTCACACAGGTGCATTGTCCATAGGCCTGTGGAGAGATGGAGCATGGGCAGTTCAAGGATGGACAGGGTGACAATGTGGGACAGTGGGATGACATCAGGTGGTATCCTTTGCTGGCGGGGGTCTTGACATCCTACTCTGTCTTCTTGCGAGATCTCAGGGCCCTCTTGCGGGGTGGTTCTTCTCCTGCAGGAGGTGGGGGTCTGGTGGGCTGCTGTTGTGCGGGGGCCTCCTGTCCACTAGCGCCGGCGGGGGTGGTTGGCTGTTCTTGGTCCAGGCTAGTGGCAGGGGCCCTTTGTTGTTGTTAAGTGTCCGTCCTGGTGTTGATGAGTTCCTGCAGCAGCCCTACCATGGTAACCAGGGTGGAGGTGAGGGCTCTGATGTCCTCCCTGTACCCCCAATAGTGGTCCTCCTGCAGTACCTGGATCTCCTGGAACCTGGCCAGTACCGTCGCCATCGTCTCCTGGGAGCGGTTGTATGCTCCCATGATGGTGGTGAGGGCCTCGTGGAGAGTGGGTTCCCTGGGCCCGTCCCCCCCTGTCGCACAGCTGCCCTCCCAGTTCCCCTGTTTCCCTGGGCCTCTGCCCCCTGGCCGGTGTGCCCACTACCACTGCCCCCAGGTCCCTGTTGTTGGGGTGGTGGGTTATCCTGGGTGCCCTGTAGTGGTAGACACACCGCTGATTGACGCGCCCTGGAGACAGAGGCATGGGCCCGCTGGGTGGGAGCTGTGCTGGTGTTCCCAGAGGGGTTTGGGTCTGTAGTGGCCTGTGGCTGTCTGAGGGGAACCGACTGTCCAGAGGTCCCCGATGGTCCGGGCTGGTCATCAGTGTCCAGGTCGACAGAGCTGCTGTCATCGCTGTCATCGCTTGGGTGGGGGGTGTGGAGAATTCTGGGCCCTCCGTGGCGGTGTGTTGGCGGTCGGGTCCTGCAGGGGTATAGAGGTATGGTTATAGTTTCAATGTGTGCCATATGGGTGTATCTGTGGGTTCCCGTGTCCCCAAGTGCTGGCATTCGTGTGTGGGGGCTTTGGTGAGGGTGGCTTGTGGGGGGGATGTGTATATGCATTGGGCATGCTTTGGTGATGGGTGTCCATGCTTAGTGGACGCATGCAGGCCTAGGTTTTGGGATGTGTGGGTTGTGATGGTGAGACATTGGCAGGGAATAGGTGTGCTGGGGGTGGGGGTGAGGATGGTGGTGGGGGTGAGGATGGTGGTGGGGGTGAGGGTGGGGGTGAGGATGGGGGTGGGGGTGAGGGTGGGGTTCGAGGATGGGGGTGAGGGTTGGGGTATGATTTGGCATGCAGGTGGGGGGGAAGCAGTATTGAAGCTTCAACTTACCAGAATCCATTCCTCCGCCGACTCCTGCGAGGCCGTCAGGATGCAGGATGTTCAAGACTTCCTCCTCCCATGTTGTAAATTGTGGGGGTTGAGGTGGGGGTCCTCCGCCAGTCTTCTGCACGGCGATGTTGTGCCTGGATACCATGGAACGCACCTTCCCCCGTAGGTCGTTCCATTGCTTCCTGATGTCTTCCCGATTTCTGGGGTGCTGTCCCACAGCGTTGACCCTGTCGACAATCCTCTGCCATAGCTCCGTCCTCCGGGCAATGCTGGTGTATTGGACCTGTGTGCCGAAGAGCTGGGGCTCTACCCGAACGATTTCCTCCACCATGACCCTGAGTTCTTCGTCTTGGAAGCGGGGGTGTCTTTGGGGTGCCATGGAGTGGTGTGTATGATGTGTGGGGTGGAGTATGTGTAGTTAAGTGTGTTGAGTGTGGTGGTGTGTGTTGTTTTGTGTGTGGATATTGTGTGGGTGATGGTGTAGTGTGCCTCTGTGTGATGGTGTTCTATGATCGCTGCTGTGTCTCTCAGTGCTTCTTTTTGGATTTTGGTCGAAGGGGTTTGTGGGTGATGTGGGTGTGTGTTTTATATTGTATTGTGTGTGTGGGAGTGGTGTGTGTATGTGTATCAGGTGTGTGGAATTCAAATCGTCCAATGTTGCTGAGTTTTGTTCGTTTGTGTGTATTCTGACCGCGGCGGTGTGTACCGCCAATGGAAAACCGCGTTTGAAAGACTGCCGCGTGGATTCGTGGGTCAGAATGGCATGGGCGTATTTCTGTTGGCGTGACGGTGGAGGTTTGGTCACCTCCACTTTTCCGCCGACCGCTGGTCTGGCGGGCTGTTGTGGCTGTCGGATTTTCGGCGGTTTGGCTGCTGCGGGTCAGAATGACCGTGGCGGATTGCCGCGACCGCGGCGGAATTATGGAGGATTTCTGACCGGCGGTAAGCGCCTTTTACCGCCGAGGTCAGAATGACCACCTAAGTTTCTTGCCAATGAATCTTGTAAAAATAATGTGCCTGTAGCAGGGTGGTAACGACAACGGCAGATGAAAGTGGCCCAAAGAGCCCTGAGCCATCAGGTCATTGCCCCAGGGGGAAGATTGAGAGGATTACATTGATATGCATAGGGAAGCATACCGACGTCTACAAAGAAGAGGATTTTTTTTCAGGAAAATAGAGGGCTGGAGAAAAAAGAGAGACAAAGGTGTGGAGGAGAGCACAGAGCGTGAGGGGAGTCTACCGCCAACGGCCAGAATGACAGAGCCGACATGACAAGGCAGGGGAGCAGAAAGAGAAGACTGTGATGGAGGGAGAGTCCCCTGGAGGAACGAGGAGGCCACCCATATCTCTGGAGGGACGTGGCTTTTGCAGGTATGTGATCGCTTGCACAGTCAGATTTCTCCTTTATTAAGGGCAGGGATCAAAATGGGAAAAGGCGGGGAACGGGGGACTCATCTGCCTAACCATGGCTGATCTGCAATAGCATGGCCTCACAGTGATTTTTATTCCTTTGTTTTTCCGTGTCTCACAGAGGTGACACTGTTATGATTAGAAGGTTTTCTTGGGCTTCAGCGCCAGTGCACAAAGGTATTGTTGGCCCATCTTTTCACACCAAACCACAAAAACAACCCTCACCCCCCCCCCCTTTTTGCATGCAGAAAAAAAAAAACATGAAAGAGACCACTTACCTGACCTTGCCCTTTATTTTCTCTTACCCATTAACCTGGGTGATGAATCCCTTGGAGGACTGTGGAAGGTCCTAGAAGAAAAGGAGACAAACAATAAGAAAAGGAACTAAAACCATAGAAGGAATTCAGCGTATTCAAACCACGACCAAGTATATTCTTTTGTGGTTTGAGGAAACTCCTGTGAAATTAACAGAAATGAATACTTTATTGACGATAAACCCCACCCCTCCGACTGACTTGTGTGTGTAGTAGAACCCATATATCCCGATATCCTCCATGGAAACCCTGGTACAGTGCCTTTCTCTGTATATGTGAGTAAGGGTGAGGGTTCCCTCATAGATTTTATCCTTGTATCAGCTAACGTAGATTAGGGTGCTGGGGAATCCTTTACTCACCTGCCGTCTCTTAGCGATGATAAGCCAAAAAGCCTTTCTTTTATTAGTTTCAGTGGCGGGCTACTCACTGTCTAGGCACGTGTATCACAGATATTTCAGCCCATAGAAAAAAGGTCTCTAGGATTAAATAGGAGTTTGTGAATATTGCGGCCTTCACGTCCAAATTGGTAGGGGACAATTGCACCCTGTTTAACACTTAGTTCGATGATGAGGCGGTCTTAGTGACATCATATAGGCCTTTTCCACCTTCTCCAAAGCAATTAAGGTAGCACTTGGTAGGCCCTCCAAGTCATATACAAGGAAGGGGGAGGGATGGTTTGATAAAGAGTGCTCTCTCACTCACAAAGCGCTTACGCACGCCCTCCAAAAAAACATAGGGTACTACAAGAAGTGGCCCAGTGCAGAAGGCAATCAAGACCAGCAAAAACATCTTAAAAATGAAAGCACAGGACGACCTCAAGGAGGCAAACCACAAGAAAGACCTTAATGCATTTTGGGGCTCTGTGAACCATCCATTCTTAAAGGAAGCTGAAGATCCTTCCATTGAAATTGCAATATCAGGGCAGGAGTGGACATCTTTCTTCGGGGCCTGGGGAGGTAGGAACAACAGAGTACAAGGGGTGGGGGCATGCTATTTTGTTTCATGTGCAGGCTCAAAGGGTTAATTCCAGCCCAAATATGTCCCTAACATAGACTAAATTTTGAAGGTAATTAGGTCAAGCTCCTGTTGTAAAGCGCTTTCCCTGATGGGGTTCCGTTGGACCTTTTTAAGAGTCACCTAGAACTTTGGGCCCCTGTGGTAACAAATGTTTTATATGTGGCAAGTCTATCCATCAAACTGCCAGCATGATCAGAATCAATAATCATTCCCCTATTTAAAAAGAGACCGTGGGGAAGTGAGTTGTTGCAGCACTATCTCTCTCCTGGACTCGATGGTGAAAGTCTTGGGCCATGTTTTATTGTCTCGTCTTGAGGCTTGGGCTGAGGAGACCAGAACACTTTCAGACATCCAGTATGGGTTTAGGAAGGGTCTGGGAATGGAGGGTCAGTGCCTTAATCTTTACCTCCTGCTGGGTAAGTATTCCAAAGCTAAAAAGGGCTCCCTATTGGGTCATTTGGACCTGTCCAGCACCTGTGGAACACTATAGAAGATCTTGGCATGGACAGGTCCATAATTAAACCCCTCAGGGAAATCTGTTGCAACTCTTGAACCTCAGTTAGGTGTGGTATAGGACTTGAATGCTCAGAGTTGAGGGAGGCAAGATGGGGATCGCGTAGTGCACTTGTTTCAAGCCCTTACCCCCAGTCACCTACTGCCTGTATACTTGGGGAATGATCAGGAAATGTGAGCAGAACTACAGCAGCCATAGAAGCAGAAGCACAGAATGTTGAGGCTTCAATGTCAGTCGGCTGAGACACTTCTCTGTCAGCTGTACTCCCGATGCTGTCCATCCTTGGCTTTGTTTACTGCCTTGGCTGTAGCCACATAGGTCAGCGGTATACTGATTGTGGCTGTGTTGGCATTGCTGAGGATCACGCTGCAGTCAGTGGGAGCTCCTGGGGGAAAGTGCAGCTGGCATGGAGAGATGCCCCCGAAGACTGGACGCTTCCTGCATGGGGTAAGAGACTCCCTCCATAGTGAGGCTCCCCGCGGGGGGCAGACCCACTTGAGGAAGGAGGGCTCTGTGGCCGCAATTACAGAAGGAGCTGGATTCAAACTCAGGGGGCCCAAGTAGATGCTCACCAGCACCAGAGCAAGGCAGCCCACACCGAGCCCCACAGTGCGGTCAACAGAAGAGAACCAAGGGGCCCGGTGGCAAAACTGGCTGCAGGACAATCAACCTTTGCAGGATACTTCCCTTCCATACCGCCGCCAAGCACCTAGCGAGTGAGGTGAGTGAGGCCTTGAAGGTCACCATGAAGGCAGGAATGGAGATAAGTGGACAATGGAGAAACACTGTTGCTACCTGCAGCAGAGGTATGCAGCAGTTTTAGAAGGTGGCTACAAAGTATTGAGGGGGGCACTGGAGAACTCCTACTGTCCTTGGAAAGGGTCTTTGTCTGCTGACCTCCTCATGGTAGTGACTGTACAGGCAAAGATGGAGATGGATCCTGCTACCTTGTTGGAGGCCCGCGAGTTACTGATGGATAAAAATGGGTCAGGTACCGGAGACCACATAATACGGAGAGAGGTGGACTCAGCTCATCACAGTCCATAAATGCTAGAAAGAGAGAGGGTGCCTTCAACTGTTTACGTGAACTCTAAAAAGGTGGTGGGGGTATGCATAGCCATGGAAGCTCCTCTGGTAGAGAGCACTCTGACTGCAGAGGGTCAGGACATCGAAATTATAACCAGCTGCCACTCCCCCGTTAAAGGATACCTCATCTATCCCTCCAGAAGAACCAAGCTGAAGCAAGCAGAGCTTGAAGATGGCCGTGGTAGCTGGAATGGACACAACAGAGTGTGCTGACCAGTTGTTTTACTTACAGACAAGAGGGATTCTCTATGCTCTGGTTCTAATTCTCTGAATAAGGGTGGAGACGGAGGTCTAAAGATGGATGCTATCCAGGCCTCAGAGTTCTCAGATTCTGGGTATAGCAAACTCCAGGTGACCTGTGTGGCACAGTAAGGCAAAGGTAAAAACTCAAGACAAAAAACCTAGAAGTGCTTGCTCTAAGAGGAGGGGGAGGGGGATGAAGGCTTTAAGTCAACTTCTTGGGCTTTGAAGTGAGACTGTTCTTCCACAAACCAGATCTATGTGGAGGGTTCCCCACCCACAAAGGGATTCACCACCCCAGGACAATGTACAGCTGTCCATCTCTATAGTACAATTAAAGAACAGGAAGGCATGCTTAGACAATAAGAAGCTACAGAACTCTAGAAGGAGGGTGAACAAGACCTGCACTGAGATTGGGGAATGGATTTCAGCAGTTGAGGAGCAGACGGCAGTGCTGGAACAAGATGTTGGAACCCTACAAAGCAAGGCCAAATTGCAGTACACTCAGTTATTTGATGTGATGTGGCAGCTCAAGGATTTTGAAAACAGACAGAGCAGGATCAATCTAAGGATTTTGGGTCTTCCTGAAGGGGTCGAGGGGAATGACGTGAGGGCCTTTGTGGTGGAACTTCTGAAGGGAGCATTTCCCGAACTAGACATGTGGAAAAGGGATGCTGAAGTGCAGTGTTCTCATCGCTTCCTCATATTCCCTAGAAAGCCACTGCCAGTTGAAGTCCCTCAGCCCTGAGCAGTGCTGCTATATTTTGGAAACTTTCTTTTCCAGCAGGCTGTCTTCGAGAAGGCTCGACCAGACTCCAAAAAAACTCACAATGGTCACTCCGTTTTTGCTCGTCCAGAATTTTGCTATGCCACAGTGGAGAGGAGGTGACGGATGAGGCAGCCTATTAAGTCAGTGCGAGATTTGGGTGGGGAAGCCTTTGTGATAAACCTGGCTCAGCTAAAGATAATCTTCAAGGATTTCATCCAGATTTTCTCTTCTCAGATAAAAGCCTAAGAGTATGTATCGGACTTGGCATCGGAGAAAAGGAATGGAGGTGGGAATGGGAATAATAAAGGCTTGTAAGGAAGCAGACGCTGCCTATCTTTATGAATGAGATGATTGTGATTTTTTTGGTTTGTCCTCTTCTCTTGTCCTTCTTAAAGGATGAAGGAAGGGGGCTAGGGGAAGGGGAAATGTATGTTGGTGGCTGTTGGGCTATGAATCTTTTAGGGGACTGTTCTTTATGCCTGCCGGGTGGTGGATAGGAGAACCTAAGGGGTGGGGTTGTAAAGGGGTGGGCTGAACAAAAGGGACATATAAAGAGGAGAATCTGCATTGCTACTAGATTGAAGGGGATTCTCATCAAAGATGATGACTGGGGGGTGGCCAGCAGTAGTTGTGATATTGCTTATTAGTATGAAGTTCACAAATAAGCTTTGGATTACAACTATTAACATTTGTGGCTTAAATTACACCACAAAAAGGAGAAGGGTGGCTTTTTATTTAGACATACTCCATGCTAACACACTGTGTTTGCAAGAGACGCATGTAGAGGGATCCAGGCAACATCTGCTGGAATCTCTTTGATTTAAAGTGATTGGATGTATGACACAGGGGGCACGGTCGAGAGGGGTAGCTATCCTTGCTCAAGGCAGTGACTGTAGTTTTACATGTATGAAGGTTAATAGCTGCAGTAGGTAGGTGAGGCAAACAATAAGCATTAATACACATCATGGCTGGGCAGAGTATCATGGTTTCAGACATCACTGATATCCAGGATGTTTTATGAAAAACTGCATCAAGCTGAGGATGATGTAGATAGCTCAGAAGAGGCCAGGAGAAGCTTTCTAGACTTGATCCTGGCAGGGTCTTTGTGCCTCACTGACAGAGATTTACTGGAGGGTGCCTTCTCCTTGGAAGAGGTTCAGGAGGCTGTAGCAAGCTTGCCGGCTGGCAAGGCGGTAGGGGGGACATAATTCCACTCAAATTCTATCAAGCTTTCTTTAAACAGATAAAATTGAATCTGATGGCTTTATTTAAATGGGTGCAGGGAGGCTCACTGGCGCCAGCCTCTTGGCTATCTAGAAGGATGTGTGTTCTCTTGAAGAAGGGTAGGCTCATACAGGCTGATAATGTTGTTGAATAGTGACACTAAGATTTATACTAAGATTGTGACTTCCCAATTGAATCTGGTAATCTGTAAACTTGTTCCTCCTAGCCATCATGGGTTTATCCCGGGAAGGGGCACCACTGACCATGTATGGTGAGTGATTACCCTCTTGGATTCTGCAACAGTATCAGGGAGTCCACTGTCATAGATTTTTTAAGACATGGAAAAGTCCTTTGATAGGGTGACATAGACCTTTCCATGGAAAGTGATGGGGCATTTTGGAATTGGGCCATGGGGTATAGAGGCTATAAAGGTGTATATCATAAACCTACAGCAAGATTGCAAATGAAGGGGGCCAATCGAGAGAGATTCTAATTTTGAGGGGTATGAGACAGGGATGTCCTTGCTCACACCTATTGTTTGCCCTCTATGTCGATCCATTGTTCCGAAAGCTGTAACAGGATGCTAGGATCAAACCTATTCGAAACTGGGACACAAGGGTCCTGACTTATGTGGCTGACATTGCTTTTGTCACTACAGATCCCACTGACTCTTTAGAACAAATAGAGCAAGAGGCGAAAAGGTTTGACTCTTTTTTGGGCTCTCTACTTAATTGTGATAAGACCCAGCTGGTTATCAATAAAAATCTACAGGTACAGGATAAAAGAGTGGTTGATAGTATTGTCTATTTGGTGGTGACTATGACTGCTGACTTAGATCAACTGGTAGAAATTAATTTAACCCCAGTAATCCAAAAAGCCGCTAAGGATTTCCAGAGATGGAAAAATCTTCACCTAAAAATTGTGGGTTGGAGTAACTTGATTAAAATGATCTTTTTTCAGAAATTGTTGTGCTTGTTTCGGCCTATTTCCCTAGAGTTTAATAACTCCTTGTTGAAGATCATAAATGCAAACACAACATGATTTCTGTGGGCATTTGCTAAACCAGAAGGATGCTTAGGTACTTGACTCTGCCCTGGGAGAGAGGCGGATGGGCAGTGCCTGATTTTAAGCTGTATTACTGGGCAGTGGCACTGCAATGCATGCATTCTTTTTTCAGGGATCGTGGTGGGAATGAGACAACCAATTTGATTCCTACTATTTATGAAATTTCGCTGGGGAAAGAAGCTCTTGGCCTTTTTATGTGACAAGTAGAACTCAGCTGTTACAAAAAAAACAAGATTTAAGACAGTGGTTTGGGCATGTAGGATTTGGTTTGCCCTGCAATGGAAATTGGGTCTTAGTCGAACACACTTATATACCTTTATGTATCAAAATCCATGCTTGCCAGACATTTTTTATGGCCCTGTCATTCAGGAGTGGATGGCTGGTGACATTTACAGGCTGGGGAATTTTTTTCAATCGGGGGTAATTATCACATATGATGAGTTTCGGGGGTAGTTTGATCTGTCGTGGAGGGAGTTTTGTAACCCCTTCACTGCCAGGCCTTTTCCCCCTCCTGTGCCAGGCCTTTTTTTGGCTATTCAGCGCTTAGGCCCTCATAACTTTTTGTCCACATAAGCTAGCCAAGCCAAATATGCGTCCTTTTTTTACAACATCCTAGGGATTCTAGAGGTACCCAGACTTTGTGGGTTCCCCTGAAGGAGGCCAAGAAATTAGCCAAAATACAGCGAACATTTCGTTTTTTTAAAATAAACGGGAAAAAGTGGCTGCAGAAGAAGGCTTGTGGTTTTTTCCCTGAAAATGGCATCAACAAAGGGTTTACGGTGCTAAAATCACCAGCTTTCCAGCTTTCAAGAACAGGCAGACTTGAATCAGAAAACCCAATTTTTCAACACAAATTTGGCATTTTACTGAGACATACCCCATTTTTACAATTTTTTGTGCTTTCAGGCTCCTTCCAGTCAGTGACAGAAATGGGTGTGAAACCAATGCTGGATCCCAGAAACCTAAACATTTCTGAAAAGTAGACAAAATTCTGAATTCAGCAAGGGGTCATTTGTGTAGATCCTATAAGGGTTTCCTACAGAAAATAACAACTGAAAAAGAAAAATATTGAAATTGAGGTAAACAAACAGCAATTTGTCTCTACGTTTTACTCTGTAACTTTTTCCAGCAATGTCAGATTTTCTAAAGCAATATACCGTTACGTCTGCTGGACTCCTCTGGTTGTGGGGATATATAGGGCTTGTAGGTTCACCAAGAACCCTAGGTACCCAGAGCCAATAAATGAGCTGCATCCTGCAGTACGTTTTCATTCTATACCGGGCATACAGCAATTCATTTGACGAAATATAAAGAGTGAAAAATAGCTATCAAGAAAACCTTTTTATTTCCAAAATGGGCACATGAAAAGGTGTTGAGGAGCAGTGGTTATTTGCACATCTCTGAATTCCAGGGGCATTTCTCAAATAGATGTCTTTTTTACACACTCTCTTATATTTGGAAGGAAAAAATGTAGAGAAAGACAAGAGGCAATAACACTTGTTTTGCTAATCTATGTTCCCCCAAGTCTCCCGATAAAAATGATACCTCACTTGTGTGGGTAGGCCTAGCGCCCGCGACAGGAAACGCCCCAAAACGCAATATGGACACATCACATTTTTTGAAAGAAAAGAGAGGTGTTTTTTGCAAAGTGCCTACCTGTAGATTTTGGCCTGTAGCTCAGCCAGCGCCTAGGGAAACCTACCAAATCTGTGCATTTTTTAAAACTAGAGACCTAGGGGAATCCAAGATGGGGTGACTTGTGGGGCTCTGACCAGGTTATGTTACCGAGAATCCTTTGCAAACCTCAAAATTTGGCTAAAAAAACACGTTTTCCCTCCATTTTGGTGACAGAAAGTTCTGGAATCAGAGAGGAGTCACAAATTTCCTTCCACCCAGCGTACCCCCAAGTCTCCCGATAAAAATGATACCTCACTTGTGTGGGTAGGCCTAGCGCCCGCGACAGGAAATGCCCCAAAACACAAGGTGGACACATCACATTTTTTGAAAGAAAACAGAGGTGTTTTTTGCAAAGTGCCTACCTGTAGATTTTGGCCTGTAGCTCAGCCGGCACCTAGGGAAACCTACCAAACCTGTGCATTTCTGAAAACTAGAGACCTAGGGGAATCCAAGATGGGGTGACTTGTGGGGCTCTGACCAGGTTTTGTTACCCAGAATCCTTTGCAAACCTCAAAATTTGGTTAAAAAAACACGTTTTCCTCACATTTTGGTGACAGAAAGTTCTGGAATCAGAGAGGAGTCACAAATTTCCTTCCACCCAGCGTACCCCCAAGTCTCCCGATAAAAATGATACCTCACTTGTGTGGTTAGGCCTAGCACCCGCGACAGGAAATGCCCCAAAAACGCAACGTGGACACATCACATTTTTTAAAAGAAAACAGAGGTGTTTTTTGCAAAGTGCCTACCTGTAGATTTTGGCCCTAGCTCAGCCGGCACCTAGGGAAAACTACCAAACCTGTGCATTTTTGCAAAACTAGAGACCTAGGGGAATCCAAGATGGGGTGACTTGTGGGGCTCTGGCCAGGTTCTGTTACCCGAATCCTTTGCAAACCTCAAAATTTGGCTAAAGAAACACATTTTCCTCACATTTTATTGACAGAAAGTTCTGGAATCAGAGAGGAGCCACAAATTTCCTTCCACCCAGCGTACCCCCAAGTCTCCCGATAAAAATGATACCTCACTTGTGGGGGTAGGCCTAGCGCTCGCGACAGGAAATGCCCCAAAACGCAACGTGGACACATCACATTTTTTGAAAGAAAACAGAGGTGTTTTTTGCAAAGTGCCTACCTGTAGATTTTGGCCTCTAGCTCAGCCAGCACCTAGGGAAACCTACCAAACCTGTGCATTTTTGAAAACTAGAGACCTAGCAGAATCCAAGATGGGGTGACTTGTGGGGCTCTGACCAGGTTCTGTTACCCAGAATCCTTTGCAAACCTCAAAATTTGGCTAAAAAAACAAGTTTTCCTCACATTTTGGTGACAGAAAGTTCCGGAATCATAGAGGAGCCACAAATTTCCTTAAACCCAGCGTACCCCCAAGTCTCCCGATAAAAATGATACCTCACTTGTGTGGGTAGGCCTAGCGCCCGCAACAGGAAATGCCCCAAAACGCAAAGTGGACACATCACATTTTTTTAAAGAAAACAGAGGTGTTTTTTATAAAGTGCCTACCTGTAGATCTTGGCCTCTAGCTCAGCCGGCAACTATGGAAACCTACCAAACCTATGCATTTTTGAAAACTAGAGACCTAGGGGAATCCAAGATGGGGTGACTTGTGGGGCTCTGACCAGATTCTGTTACCCAGAATCCTTTGCAAACCTCAAAATTTGGCTAAAAAAACACATTTTCCTCACATTTTGGTGACAGAAAGTTCCAGAATCAGAGAGGAGCCACAAATTTCCTTCCACCCAGCGTTTCTCAAAGTCTCCCGATAAAAATGATACCTCACTTGTGTGGGTAGGCCTAGCGCCCGCGACAGGAAATGCCCCAAAACGCAACGTGGACACATCACATTTTTTTAAAAGAAAACAGAGGTGTTTTTTGCAAAGGGCCTACCTGTAGATTTTGGCCTGTAGCTCAGCCGGCACCTAGGGAAACGTACCAAACCTGTGCATTTTTTTAAACTAGAGACCTAGGTGAATCCAAGATGGGGTGACTTGTGGGGCTCTGACCAGGTTCTGTTACCCAGAATCCTTTGCAAACCTCAAAATTTGGCTAAAGAAACACATTTTCCTCACATTTTGTTGACAGAAAGTTCTGGAATCAGATAGGAGCCACAAATTTCCTTCCACCCAGCGTACCCCCAAGTCTCCCGATAAAAATGATACCTCACTTGTGTGGGTAGGCCTACCGCCCGCAACAGGAAATGCCCCAAAACGCAACGTGGACACATCACATTTTTTGAAAGAAAACAGAGGTGTTTTTTGCAAAGTGCCTAACTGTAGATTTTGGCCTCTAGCTCAACCAGCACCTAGGGAAACCTACCAAACCTGTGCATTGTTGAAAACTAGAGACCTAGCGGAATCCAAGATGGGGTGACTTGTGGGGCTCTGACCAGGTTTTGTTACCCAGAATCCTTTGCAAACCTCAAAATTTGGTTAAAAAAACACGTTTTCCTCACATTTTGGTGACAGAAAGTTCTGGAATCAGAGAGGAGTCACAAATTTCCTTCCACCCAGCGTACCCCCAAGTCTCCCGATAAAAATGATACCTCACTTGTGTGGTTAGGCCTAGCACCCGCGACAGGAAATGCCCCAAAAACGCAACGTGGACACATCACATTTTTTAAAAGAAAACAGAGGTGTTTTTTGCAAAGTGCCTACCTGTAGATTTTGGCCCTAGCTCAGCCGGCACCTAGGGAAAACTACCAAACCTGTGCATTTTTGCAAAACTAGAGACCTAGGGGAATCCAAGATGGGGTGACTTGTGGGGCTCTGGCCAGGTTCTGTTACCCGAATCCTTTGCAAACCTCAAAATTTGGCTAAAGAAACACATTTTCCTCACATTTTATTGACAGAAAGTTCTGGAATCAGAGAGGAGCCACAAATTTCCTTCCACCCAGCGTACCCCCAAGTCTCCCGATAAAAATGATACCTCACTTGTGGGGGTAGGCCTAGCGCTCGCGACAGGAAATGCCCCAAAACGCAACGTGGACACATCACATTTTTTGAAAGAAAACAGAGGTGTTTTTTGCAAAGTGCCTACCTGTAGATTTTGGCCTCTAGCTCAGCCAGCACCTAGGGAAACCTACCAAACCTGTGCATTTTTGAAAACTAGAGACCTAGCAGAATCCAAGATGGGGTGACTTGTGGGGCTCTGACCAGGTTCTGTTACCCAGAATCCTTTGCAAACCTCAAAATTTGGCTAAAAAAACAAGTTTTCCTCACATTTTGGTGACAGAAAGTTCCGGAATCATAGAGGAGCCACAAATTTCCTTAAACCCAGCGTACCCCCAAGTCTCCCGATAAAAATGATACCTCACTTGTGTGGGTAGGCCTAGCGCCCGCAACAGGAAATGCCCCAAAACGCAAAGTGGACACATCACATTTTTTTAAAGAAAACAGAGGTGTTTTTTATAAAGTGCCTACCTGTAGATCTTGGCCTCTAGCTCAGCCGGCAACTATGGAAACCTACCAAACCTATGCATTTTTGAAAACTAGAGACCTAGGGGAATCCAAGATGGGGTGACTTGTGGAGCTCTGACCAGATTCTGATACCCAGAATCCTTTGCAAACCTCAAAATTTGGCTAAAAAAACACATTTTCCTCACATTTTGGTGACAGAAAGTTCCAGAATCAGAGAGGAGCCACAAATTTCCTTCCACCCAGCGTTTCTCAAAGTCTCCCGATAAAAATGATACCTCACTTGTGTGGGTAGGCCTAGCGCCCGCGACAGGAAATGCCCCAAAACGCAACGTGGACACATCACATTTTTTTAAAAGAAAACAGAGGTGTTTTTTGCAAAGGGCCTACCTGTAGATTTTGGCCTGTAGCTCAGCCGGCACCTAGGGAAACGTACCAAACCTGTGCATTTTTTTAAACTAGAGACCTAGGTGAATCCAAGATGGGGTGACTTGTGGGGCTCTGACCAGGTTCTGTTACCCAGAATCCTTTGCAAACCTCAAAATTTGGCTAAAGAAACACATTTTCCTCACATTTTGTTGACAGAAAGTTCTGGAATCAGATAGGAGCCACAAATTTCCTTCCACCCAGCGTACCCCCAAGTCTCCCGATAAAAATGATACCTCACTTGTGTGGGTAGGCCTACCGCCCGCAACAGGAAATGCCCCAAAACGCAACGTGGACACATCACATTTTTTTAAAAGAAAACAGAGGTGTTTTTTGCAAAGTGCCTAACTGTAGATTTTGGCCTCTAGCTCAACCAGCACCTAGGGAAACCTACCAAACCTGTGCATTGTTGAAAACTAGAGACCTAGCGGAATCCAAGATGGGGTGACTTGTGGGGTTCTGACCAGGTTCTGTTACCCAGAATCCTTTGCAAACCTCAAAATTTGGCTGAAAAAACAAGTTTTCCTCACATTTTGGTGACAGAAAAGTTCCGGAATCAGAGAGGAGCCACAAATTTCCTTCCACCCAGCGTACCCCCAAGTCTCCCGATAAAAATGTCACCTCACTTGTGTGGGTAGGCCTAGCGCCCACGACAGGAAATGCCCCAAAACGCAACGTGGACACATCACATTTTTTGAAAGAAAACAGAGGTGTTTTTTGCAAAGTGCCTACCTGTAGATCTTGGCCTCTAGCTCAGCCGGCAACTAGGGAAACCTACCAAACCTTTGCATTGTTGAAAACTAGAGACCTAGGGGAATCCAAGATGGGGTGACTTGTGGGGCTCTGACCAGATTCTGTTACCCAGAATCCTTTGCAAACCTCAAAATTTGGCTAAAAAAACAAATTTTCCTCACATTTTGGTGACAGAAAGTTCCAGAATCAGAGAGGAGCCACAAATTTCTTTCCACCCAGCGTTTCTCAAAGTCTCCCGATAAAAATGATACCTCACTTGTGTGGGTAGGCCTAGCGCCCGCGACAGGAAACGCCCCAAAGCGCAACGTGGACACAGCCAAATTTTTGAAGGAAAACAGAGGTGTTTTTTGCAAAGTGCCTACCTGTAGATTTTGGCCTGTAGCTCAGCCGGCACCTAGGGAAACCTACCAAACCTGTCCTTTTTTTTAAACTAGAGACCTAGGGGAATACAAGATGGGGTGACTTGTGGGGCTCAGACCAGGTTCTGTTACCCAGAATCCTTTGCAAACCTCAAAATTTGGCTAAAAAAACACATTTTCCTCATATTTTGGTGACAGAAAATTCTGGAATCCAAGAGGAGCCACAAATTTCCTTCCACCCAGCGTACCACCAAGTCTCCCGATAAAAATGATACCTCACTTGTGTGGGTAGGCCTAGCGCCCGCGACAGGAAATGCCCCAAAACGCAACGTGGACACATCACATTTTTTGAAAGAAAACAGAGGTGTTTTTTGCAAAGTGCCTAACTGTAGATTTTGGCCTCTAGCTCAACCAGCACCTAGGGAAACCTACCAAACCTGTGCATTGTTGAAAACTAAAGACCTAGCGGAATCCAAGATGGGGTGACTTGTGGGGTTCTGACCAGCTTCTGTTACCCAGAATCCTTTGCAAACCTCAAAATTTGGCTGAAAAAACAAGTTTTCCTCACATTTTGGTGACAGAAAAGTTCCGGAATCAGAGAGGAGCCACAAATTTCCTTCCACCCAGCGTACCCCCAAGTCTCCCGATAAAAATGACACCTCACTTGTGTGGGTAGGCCTAGCGCCCACGACAGGAAATGCCCCAAAACGCAACGTGGACACATCACATTTTTTGAAAGAAAACAGAGGTGTTTTTTGCAAAGTGCCTATCTGTAGGTCTTGGCCTCTAGCTCAGCCGGCAACTAGGGAAACCTACCAAACCTTTGCATTTTTGAAAACTAGAGACCTAGGGGAATCCAAGATGGGGTGACTTGTGGGGCTCTGACCAGATTCTGTTACCCAGAATCCTTTGCAAACCTCAAAATTTGGCTACAAAAACACATTTTCTTCACATTTTGGTGACAGAAAGTTCCAGAATCAGAGAGGAGCCACAAATTTCCTTCCACCCAGCGTTTCTCAAAGTCTCCCGATGAAAATGATACCTCACTTGTGTGGGTAGGCCTAGCGCCCGCGACAGGAAATGCCCCAAAACGCAACGTGGACACATCACATTTTTTTAAAGAAAACAGAGGTGTTTTTTGCAAAGTGCCTACCTGCAGATTTTGGCCTGTAGCTCAGCCGGCACCTAGGGAAACCTACCAAACCTGTCCTTTTTTTTAAACTAGAGACCTAGGGGAATACAAGATGGGGTGACTTGTGGGGCTCAGACCAGGTTCTGTTACCCAGAATCCTTTGCAAACCTCATAATTTGGCTAAAAAAACACATTTTCCTCACATTTTGGTGACAGAAAATTCTGGAATCCAAGAGGAGCCACAAATTTCCTACCACCCAGCGTTCCCCCAAGTCTCCCGATAAAAATTATACATCACTTGTGTGGGTGGGCTTGGTGCCTGCAAAAGAATAAGGCCAAAATCTTGTAGATATAGAGGGGATAGCACAGTGAGTTGATAAGGACATATTCTTCTTTTATACATCTTTAGGGTGACTCTGCTTTGGGGACCCACACAAGTAAGGTGTCATTTTACTTGGGAGACTGAGGGGAACGCTGGGAGTAGTAATTTTGTGCTGGAGCGGTGATCGTACAAACATAGTCAGGAAAATATGCTTTTTTAAGCAAATTTTGCAGTTTGCAGAGGCGTCTGGGTAAGAAAATGTTGGGGGATCCACGCAAGCCACATCTCCCTGCACTCCCTGGGGTGTCTAGTTATAAAAAATGTCTAGGTTTGGTAGGTTTCCCTAGATGAAGGCCGCACCCAGGACCAAAAACATAGGTGGCCCCTCCCCCCCAAACACAGGTAGTTTTGTAATATATCATTTTGATGTGTCCACATACATCTGTGATGTGCCATACACTAAAATTGTGAAAAGAAATGCACTTAGGTTATGTGAAAAAGACCCCTCACCCACCAACCAAGTTGGTGGCATGCTTCATCATCGGGGTCCCACCTGAGACACCTAGCGTGTCTCAAGTGTGCTGCGACGCCTGATTACAGCGGAGCAGGTTTTGTCATTTGTACCACACATACTGGTTGGATTTGGCACGAGGGTGAGTGATGGTTCAGTAGATCAAATTTTATTAACAAGAGATTTCACAAAAATGAAATGCACTGTTAATAACTGAAAGGCAAAAAACTGAACCAATGACTCACAGCTCCTGAGCTGTAAAGACACGACAAGGCACCAACCGCTTTACAGTCCATTCACACACCTTTCATACATGACACGCACATGACCATTTACACCGCCAGCCACGGGCCCAGCACATTACAACACTCACATCGACAGACAGCACCACTCAAGGGCCCATCACTTACATACGCCCACATGCCTGATACAACAATCACACCAGCTGATGGGAGTGTGGACTGGCGTTTGGCTGGCACCGCCAGCCAAGCGCCACCCCACCCACACCGCCAGCCAAGCCCCACCCCACGCACACCGCCAGCCAAGCACCACCCCACCCACACCGCCAGCCAAGCCCCACCCCACGCACACCACCAGCCAAGCGCCACCCCAACCACACCGCCAGCCAAGCCCCACCCACACCGCCAGCCAAGCGCCACCCCACGCACACTGCCAGCCAAGCGCCACCGCACGCACACCGCCAGCCAAGCGCCACCCCAAGCACACCGCCAGCCAAGCGCCACCCCACGCACACCGACATCACTTTTTTTTTGTTTATAAACAACAAAGAAACCACTAACTAATTATAAAATAAGCACAAAACTACAAACACAAAAGCTCTAACTAAATACATGATAGAGATGCCAACCGTGAAACATATGAAAATATAAAACAGACAGCTTACGCTCACGGTATTTCCCAAAAGTTTTTCCTTGTGTGGTAACTTCTAAAACAGCTGGGCACACACAGCCCAGGCTTTGAAGGGCATTCGGGGCAGTACATCCGGCTCTCCCTCCGGATTAATCTCCGGGCACATACTTTACATTTCTTTGTGGGCAAGTCTTTTTTGGGAGTGGGAGGAATGTGATCTGGAAAGTGCCGATCTTTCAATCTAGCCACATCCTCCACCACTTCTACTCTAGGAACTCTTGCCTGTTCCACCACAATAAGGCTTTCTATCACCGACTCCTGAAATTTACCAAATGTCATCCTTGACTCAGGTGAACAATCCTTGAATACAATAAAGGCATTAAAAGTTGCCAAATGAAATAAATGTAGGGCCAACTTTTTATACCACACGTAAGACTTACGAAGAGCAGTGTAAGGTTCCAACCTCTGATCTACTCTATCAACACCACCCATGTGCCTATTGTAGTCCAAAATGCACGCAGGTTTGCGCACTTCCGCAACCTGACCCCAAACAGTCACAGGGGAAGTACTCTCATCATGGATGGTAGACAGCATGTACACATCCCTCCTGTCTGAAAATTTCAGAGCTAGCAGCTCATTATTCCGCAAGGCACTGCACTGTCCCCTCTCAAGTTTTTTACAGACAAGCTCCCTTGGATAGCCTTTCCGGTTAGAACGGATTGTGCCACAAGCAACAGTGTCCACTCTAAACAACTCCTTGAACAACTGCACTCCAGTGTAGAAATTATCTACGTACAAATGGTGACCTTTGTTAAACAGCCGTCTACCAAGTTCCCACACAATTGTTTCGCTAACTCCAAAAGTGTCCGGACAACCAGGAGGGTCAAAACTGGAATCCCTACCAGTGTAGACCCGGAAATGATACACATATCCTGTACTGCTTTCTGACAGCATATACAATTTAATCCCATACCGTGCCCTCTTACTAGGAATGTACTGCTTAAAAACTAAACGCCCCTTGAAAAGGACCAAAGACTCGTCCACACTTATCTCTTTGCCTGGAACATAGACCTCTGAAAACCGATCTACAAAATGATCAAGGACAGGCCTAATCTTAAAAAGACGGTCACAATCAGGGTGATCTCGTGGCAAGGCTAAAGCATTGTCTACAAAATGCAGCATACGAAGAAGAAGCAAATACCGATTACGTGTCATAGTTGCAGGAAATATAGCTGTTGGCATCAAGGGACTAGTAGACCAATAAGAAGCCAGTGACGGCTTCCTGATCAACCCCATCAAAAAAGTCAAACCTAAAAAATCTTTCATCTCTTCCAGATATGTGGGAACCCACTGAGTAGATCTAGACTGAGGCTTAAGTCTGGCAGCGTTGTCCCACAAATATTGCTCTGCATACAAATTAGTCTGCTCCACAATCTCTTCCAAAAATACATCGTCCATAAACAAGTGAAAGAAATGGACAGGCAAAAAGTTTTCCGTATTAACTCTACACCCTGGGAGACCAGTAAATGCAGGTAACTGTGGCTGCTCCATGTTTGGGGCAATCCAGGTGTCAGGTCTTCTAATGGGAAACCCTTCAGCCCCAGGCTGCTGCACTCTTGGCACATCAATGTCCTCCTCTACAACAGGCCCTTCATCTGCACTGAGAGTAGCTTCCTCAACAGAAGAATACTCTCGGACAGAAAACTCACTTTCAGAATCTCCCACTTCCTCCTCTGCCTCAGATGCAGAGTCAGTCTCGTAATTATGGTCTGAAGACGACTTAAAGAGCATGCCAACAACCTGCTGAGCGGTCACTCTGCAACTAGCCATGATCCTCACTAACAACAAATGGATTGCCAACAACAACTAGCACTAAAATAAGTAATAAACAAAGTGTAGCTTTATCACAAAGAGTTATGTACTAAAAAAACTATACCACTCACTTGCCTGAAAAAGCTACTCACCAAGCAACTACTCTGCACAGACACAGCAATCACCAATGATATCCCACTAAAAAGAAAAAAGAAAAAAGCAAATTAGACATATGACAACACAAATATCATTGTGCTCAAATCTAAGGACAATTTCACACACAATACTGCATTTAGTACACCACCTACAAACATGTAATTCATGCATGTCAACAATACTCCTTTGGAGTAAATTGCTTTCACTTACCTAAAACATGCAACTATGCAAACCGTAGGACAACTACTGCCAAAACCACAAGGATCCACAGCAAAGGAAGCAAAAGCGTTGAACTAGAAGAAAAAGAAGAAATAAATTGTTATAATCACAAATACACATACTTCACCAGTTGACAAACACCCCACCACCAAGAACTTAGAAATTGTCCCTGGCAGATGGGCGTAAATAAAATTGGCTGATCTGCCCCCAAGGGGGGCAGAAATGGGCAACAGCTCTGTGCCCCCTTTAGGTGGCGACCCTTCCCAAAGCGGGCACCCCCAGCACAAAACAAAAAAAAAGAAAAAAGAAAGAAAATCCCTGGCGTATTGGTGGTTTCTGCCCTCCTTGGGGGCAGATGGGCCTACAAAAATAGGCCCATCTGCCCCCAAGGGGGCAGATATGGCGAATATGAACTTTCCCCACTTTGGGGGGGGCGACCCTTGCCCATGGGGTGCCCCCAAACACACACCACACAATCCCTGGTGCCTAGTGTGCTTCGGCCCCCCTCCGGGGGCCAGATCGTCCAAAAACATGGCTGATCTGCCCTCGGGGGGGGGCGAAACAGAAAAAAAAATAGCCCCCCAGGGGAGCGACCCTTGCCCAAGGGGTTGCCCCCAAAATAAACATATAAAAGTAAATCTCTGGTGTCTAGTGTATTTCACCCCCGCGGGGGCAGATCGGCCGTAAAATCTGCAATCTGCCCCCGGGGGGGGCGAAATACTAAATAAAATAGCCCCCCAGGGGGGGCGACCCTGGCCCAAGGGGTTGCCCCCAAAATAAACTTATAATAAAGAAATCCCTGGTGTCTAGTGGATTTCGCCCCCCCGGGGGCAGATCGGCTGAAAAATCGGCAATCTGCCCCCGGGGAGGGCAAAATACTAAATAAAATAGACCCCCGGGGGGGCCACCCTTGCCCAAGGGGTCACCCCCAAAATAAACAATAAAAACAAAACCCTGGTGTCTAGTGGATTCCCCCCCCCCCCCCCCGGGGGCAGATCACCCGAAAAATCGGCGCTCTGCCCCCCGGGGGGGCGAAATACTAAATAAAATAGCCCCCCAGGGTTGGCGACCCTTGCCCAAGGGGTCACCCCCAAAATAAACTTTCATATATGAAGAAATCCCTGGTGTCTAGTGGATTTCCCTCAGGGGAAGATCGGCCGAAAAATCGGCGATCTGCCCCCAGGGGGGGCGAAACACTAAATAAAATAGACCCCTGGGGGAGGTGAACCTTGCCCAAGGGGTCGCCCCCAAAATACATAATAAAAACAAAATCCCTGGTGTCCAGTGGATTTCGCCCCCCCCCCCCCCCCGGGGGCAGATCGGCCGAAAAATCGGCGACCAGGGGGTCGCCCCCAAAAGAAACATACCCCAAAAAATCACTGGTGTCTAGTGGAGATTCCTGCTCCACAATAGCGGAATCTAGTGAAAACAGGCACAGGGGGAAAGGAAAAACCCTTTCCTTTCCCCCGTGTCTGTTTTCGCCCCCCAAAACCCCCAAAAAGGGAAGGACTTACCGTGGGAAGTCCTCCCCCCTCGCGCTGACGTCATCAGATTGCCGGGGGAGGGGGTGGAAGGCTTACCCTTCCATCCCCGCCTTGGGGGGGTGGGTGGGGTGCACAGGGGGGGGGGAGTGCTAGTGCTCCCCCCAGTTCCTGTGCCTTGGATGAGGTGACCTCGTCCAAGGCACATGGGAACTGGTGCCTTGGACGAGGTCACCTCGTCTAAGGCACAGTACCGGTTAAATATCGACAGGTGCAGAATTTTCTAATGAAGAACAGAGGGGGGCCTCGGGCTTTCAGGTTATAGCTCTTATGGATCTGTTACCAGGGACAGAAAACTGCATGATTACCCTTATTTACAAAATAATTAAATACACTAACCCTTGACGATCCAGAACGGCATGCTGCCAAGTGGGCAACTGGGGGGGCTAGTGTGGGCTGATCATCTCTTTCTGAAGTCTCTGGATCTGACTAACTCAATCTTATTGTAGGCTAATCTGCAAGCCCAGCATTTTAAAACAGTACTTAACCACTATTATACTCCCCTTAAAATCACAAAATGGGGTGGCTCTGTGGACACTGCTTGTTCACGGTGTACTTCTTGTGATGCTGATTTAGTCTATATGTTCAGCAGCTGCCCTTCTTTAATCACCTCTAACATTAACAGGTGTCTGGGCAGAAGGGTGGCACTGACTAATCTGCTTATTTTTCTGGGAGTGCAAGGAGACAAGGTTACTAGCCAAGCCCAAAGGTTTATTTTTGTAACCCTGGTTATAGCTCAGCTCTGTATCACCTCCTGCTGGCTGAAAAAGCCACCCCAACTTTTCAACAATAGTCCACCCAGCTTTTGGCAGTTTTTAGACTTGAAATGGTTATGTATGCCAAAAGAGGGAATAAGTCCAGGTGAGCTTGTGAAGGCATATGGGCACCTTTAATAGATTGCCGGAATCAGTCAAAAACTGGGCAAGGAGGTGAGCCAGGAGGGGTGTGTTGGTCAATGGGGGGTATTGTAATAGCTCTAGAGTGGTGGTGGGCATGTAGCAATGTAATAGCTCTAGAGGGGCGGCATACTGTGTCACTTCGGAATGGGGATATTGGTCCCTGTGGCATGTCTCCCTAGACCAGTGTCTTTGTTCATCAGGTGTTTTTTTTTCATCTGAGGTTAGTCCATTCTTCATCTAAATGAGTGGATGCCTTTTACATATTCTGGGAAATGTTTTAGGTTTTTGTCTCTTCCTGTTTTTCACTACTGTGCTTTCATTGTCCCTCTGGGGGAGAGGAGAATAGGGGTAATATTTTAAAACTGGATGGTAAATAGGTATCTCAGTTGACTTCAGCTGATCAGAGTAAGAGGTTATGGAAAGTATATTGGAGACCTGCTTAAATGTCTTTATTCTACTGTGAATGATTGCTTATCTAAATCTTATGAAGTGGGACTCTTAGGACCAGATGTAAGTACTTTCTGAATTGCGACTCGCAAATTGCGAGTCAGAGAGACTCGCAGTTTGCGAGTCGCAATTCAGAATGTAGGATGGTGTCCCTGACACCATCTGTGACTCGCAAGGGGGTTGCAAAGGCCCACCTCATTAATATTAATGAGGTGGGTCGCAATTTGCAACCCCCTTGAGACTCGCAGCACTCACAGGGATGGTAGCCTGCTAGAGACAGCAGACCACCATGTCTGTGACTGCTTTTAAATAAAGCTTTTTTTTGTTGTTGTTGTAATTCAGCCCGTTTTCCTTAAAGGACAACGAGATGCATTACAGAACTAAAAAATGAAATGTTTTCGTTTTATTTTTTCTGAGCAGGCAGTGATCCATAGGACCACTGCCAGCTCTGAAAAAATGTTTTCAATGCCATTCACGGGGGGACCCCTTCCCTTTTGCGAATGGCTAGCACCCATTTGAAATGGATGCTCACTGCGATTGTTTTGCGATCGCGATCACAAAACAATACAGCATCGCGGTGCGACTTGCAATTAGGAAGTGGAATACCCCTTCCTAATTGTGACTTGCAGTCCTGTTTTGTGAATCGGTAACCAGGTTACTGACTCTCAAAACGGGGACTGGGCATCAAGATGTGCTTTTTGCACGTCACAAACAGCAAACTTTGCTGTTTGCGACGTGCAAAAAGTTTTGATCATCTGGCCCTTAGTGTGTTTGAGATCTGATATGTTCCATGCAGTTGAGTTGCTCATGCCTGGACTGTTCGGTCTCTTGTTTACTGGTCACAATAAAACATTTCAAATTTAAAAAAAAAAAATGCTCAGGGTTGTTCAGTGTCTGTAGAGAAGTTATGCAAGGCTGTTTCTTTGCACCCTTCCTCTTCCACCCTTCACATCTATGAGATGGAGAGGGAAGTTGGTTTCAATATGCAGGGACATGCCTCAGACCAGACAGTGCACCATACCAGCTCAGCTATATGCAGATGATGCTGTCCTTATAAGTCGTACCCCGGTGGCTGACAAGCTTATTTTTTTATCAGTTTTCAGCCTTTATGGAATGGCTAGACCTGAAAGTTAATATAAGCACAGCCTTTGCCATGTCCTGCAGCTCCAAACATATTGACTAATCAACATTTTTCCTACACTCCAAACCCATTGAAGACAAGAGTGACTTTAGCTACCTCGGTATGACCTTTAGCACAAAGGATCTTGGTACTGGCAAGAGGAGATTAGAAACAGCCAGTATGCTAGGAGTATCAAAGCCCACTACTGCTTTGCTGCAAAATTAAGCAATAGATCTGTTTGACACATGTTGGCAATTTAAAAGGCTAAGGGCCTAATTTAGAGTTTGGCTGAGGCTATAATAGAATTATAATACAGCAGACAGGATATCTGTCATGTTTGTGACAGTGTAACCCCGCCACTAAACTCGAAATTTGCCCCTAAATGTTCAAGTGAGGGGATTTCTGGGGCTGGGGAATTCATAAAGCAATCACGCTACAGACCACTGAGAAGAGGCTTGCCTATTTTACTCTCTTAATGAACCACTACTTTTATCTGCATCGAGGAGATAGGGTTATTTCCTTTTCAGGATAAAATACAGACTCACCCATTTATTTTGGGGCCCAGAATATGGACCAATGAGGCACTGGTATTAAATAGATTGATAATTGAAGATTGAAGATTGCCTCGCCTTGGACCCTGGTCTGGAGATCACATGTTTGAAGTAACTTAGGGACATGACCAGGGCCCTGTCCAGACTAGACTTATTTCAAAACTCCACCAACTCTTTATTCCTTGAGCAAAAGGGCTATGAACTATATGTGTTACTCATTGCATGTGCCTGAATGGTGGGAAAAAACTAGAATACTGCCATCTCTCATTTCTCACATCTCAGTGGCTTTTACTGATGACCCCCAGTTTTATTTTTTACTCAGTGCAGAGCAGCATCAAATTTGTATCTTACTGAGGTTTAGATAAAACCCACTCCAAATACACCATGGATAATACTAGACCAATACTTAGACTAGATTATCTCTAAAAAATAAATCTATCTTCTATTTCACATAACCACAAAATTAAAATTGATGGTCAACCTGTTTTCTGGCCTGAGTGGTAAAAAAGAGATATAATTGTTTAAATACATCTTTGATGGCAATATCTCACTGTCCTTTTCCATTTTGCAATCTTGCCTCCGTTTAGATAACTTGGACTTCTATACATTTTTGAAACTTAGAGGCCAAATCTCAAAATACCCATCATTACATAGCAAGCCCTCACTCCCAACCCTCATTGACAACTTGTATAAAATGAGGAATATTGTATCCAAGGTGTATAAATTGCTCCTACCTAATTCTCATAATCCAAAACAAATAACTAACAGAAATGGGAAACACAGTCATCTTCAAGTAATACAATGTTTGACTAGGGCCGGATATTCAGATTAGTCCTGGGTTTAGAACTCAGCTCTGCCAGTAGAGTTTGCGGAATCCAGGCACTCCGTGCTACGCAAAGTAGCAAAGAGTTCCTGAATTCTGCTCTCCGGGGCCCATTGGAGTTAGTTCACGCTAACGAGAATGGATTTTGGTGCTTTCTCGCAAGATTGACAATTCCCCTGGGCTGCTAGCGAGCGCACACCAGACCTTGTTTTCTCTAGTGTTTCTTCCAGATGCGCCAGTGGCTAAAACAGACTGCTCGCGAGCACAAACTCACTTCTGAAGTAGATTTTCTACTCCAGAGCTACTAAATCTAGTCAAAAAGAGCTTTTTCGACTACATTTTCTTCTCCAATGGACCCTGCAATTTGTTTTTTTTTCAAACAGGAAGAAAGTGTGTCAGAGACTCCAACTTCCTGTTCCTGTCCAGCATGCTCCTCCCAGTGCTTTGTCCATCTCTTGGTCACTTTTCACTTGGATTTCATGGTAGAAGGATCACTCTCTTTGTCTCCTGGGTATACTTTTGGATTTAAGGACTTTGTTTTTGTGAAATCATCACACAAGTAAGTTCTAAAACTATATTGAACAAGGGTGTTGTTGTTTATCTGCTTGGGCATACACCAGTATTTCTTTGTTCTTCAATTTGATTTTAAAAGTTGTAGTAGTGGGTAGCCTGGAGTTTAAGTATAGGCCTAGTTATTATTTATTTAGCATTTCATTGTTTTTTCCTCTTTTGTAAAGGAACATTGTTGCATAGCTTATGACCTTTCCTACAAGTTTCCATTTGCGATATTATTTTAGTATGTGGCCTAGATTTTCAAAGGACCATTAAGCCAGTCATACCAGGGCAGTACTAGTAGTTGTCAGTGCATGAAATAAATGTTTCAGTTGTATGTGTTTTTAAAACTTCATTTAGGGTAGGGATGGCATTGGATTAATTTACATTTAAAATGTTGGCTATTGTTTGCATTTCATTTTTTGCAAAAAGTTTATATATTGTGCAGAAATAATATTTGAAGGTATAGGAGGATGCAGTTTGACCATGTGGCTTGCTGGCAGCCATTTTGTCCTTCCAAACAGTGTCCTTTGCCATAGGCTTGCATGTGTTCTTTGTTTGCCATTCCTCCTTGCTCCTTGTTGTTGTTAGAGCATGTGGCTGGCAGTCATTTTGTGCATGCACCCATTGCCCCTTTGTCATAGGCTTGCATGTGTTCTTTTTTGTTCTCCTTACTCCTTGTTGTTGTTTGACATGTGGCTGGCTGGCAGTCATTTTGTCCATCCAGCCAGTGTCTCTTGCCTTAGGCTTGCATGAGTTTTTCTTCTCTCCATGCTTCCTCCTTGCCCCTTGTTGTTGTTGTGCGGCCATGTGGCTGGCTAGCAGACAGCCATTTGTCCATGCAGCCAGTGTCCTTTGCCATTGGCTTGCATGTATTCTTTGTTTGCCATGCCTCCTTGCTCCTTGTTGTTATTGTTTGACCATGTGGCTGGCAGTCATTTTGTGCATACAGCCAGTGTCCCTTTGCCATAGGCTTGCATGTGTTATTCTTTGTTCTCCTTGCTCCTTGTTGTTGTTGTGTGACCATGTGGCTGGCTGCAGCAATTTTGTCCAGGCAGCCAGTGTCCTTTTGTCATGGAGTTTCATGTGTTCTTTGTTCTCCATGCTTCCTCCTTGCCCCTTGTTGTTGTTTGACCATGTGGCTGGCTGAACAGCTATTTTGCATGTACACTGTGCAGCCAGTGTGTCTTTGAGTTGACATAGGATTACATATAAACATTGTTAATTATTGATCATTTGTTTTTTAAGTTTCTATTGTTTTAAATTCTATTGTTTACACTTTTATTTTTAATTCTAATTACATTTTTATGCTATTTTTAATTTGCTTTTTTATTGTAATTTTTCTATTTTATTTTTACGTTGTAATATTTTTTCTATTTTAATTTTAATATATATTTTTTATTTTAATCTTTATATTAATTTTAAAAAATTATTACCTTTTAATTTTGATACTCTTTAATTTTTTTTAATTTTTTTTATTTTTATATTTTAATTTGTATTTAATTCTGTATTTTGTCTTGATCCATCCATCCGATCCATTCCATTCCATTTCTCCATCCATCCATCCACCAAAGCATTTCCCCTGGACCACATTGCTGCCATAGTTTATTTTATTTAAAGTAATCATGCATACGTAATCCACTGAGATTGGGTTTCTCTGTACTATTTTCAACCTGCTGCCACAATGGCATGCCACATTTCATTAACTACATGTTTTTCTTGCTGGGTTGTTTTTAGGTGTACAAGAGAAGAGACCCCACATCACCCACAGTACTGCCAAAGAGCAGACCCTTCAGTTACTTCGGTCCACAGGCAAGCTCTTTCACTTGTGCATCTTAGTGCCAGTGCCAACGTAGAGCTAGTTAATATGGCCCCAAAGAAAGTTGCTCCCAAGAAAGTGGCCGTTGAGAAGAAGCAGCTTTCCACCAGTGGCATGCCAAGTGCAACCTTTTTTCGAGAGACCTGTGCCTGCTGCCACACCGGCTTCCTGGGAGGAACCTTGGAGCACTCCTACATCAACAACATCACCTCCCCAACCAAAGTCCAAGACGATGTCTGTCAGTGAGGCAGCCACTGCAATCATGGCAACCCTAACGAGCAGTGATGTTGAATTAGATTTGTCCCTTTCACAAAGTAGTACCTAATCAGTTCAGGAAACAGAGCAAAGTGGACAGCAGCCTCAGCCAGATCCTCCCTAGGTTGGAGCAGAAAAGGAGGTTGAGCTTTCTGTTGAGTAAGAACCTCCTCTTTTAGAACCAAGGGCTCTCAGATCTCCAGCAAGAAAAAGGAAGGGTACTACTCCACCATCTTCACCAAGCACCACTTCTGATGATGATGACAGGGACATCAAGTGGCCCCCAGCAGAGTACGGGAGACAACAGGAGAGGCAAGGGAAAAGAAAAGTTCCAAAAAGCCTTACAACCATGGAAGAGGATGATGACAAGGATAATGACGATGACACTGTCATTTTAGAAGCTGCCACACAGGAGGAGAACATTGTCAAAGGCTTCATTTGCCACACGCGTGTTCATCGAGGTAAGCCTGGTTCACATTATGGTACTGGAGGCCAGACGACCCATATGAAAAAACATTATAGAATCTGGTGGGAGCAGCACCTTCAACAAACGGGTGGGAAGAGCCAGGAAACATCAGCTAACCCTGGTCAAATCACTGTGGAAGGTGAGGAAGAAGAGGGTGACATCATCCTCATTCAAAGCAGCCCTGTCCCCAGCAGTGCACCGTAATCACTGGCCTCAGCGACCTTACAATGCACAGAAAGACTCACAGTCAGATGGAGACACCACAGCATATTATGACTGTACCATCACGACCCACATTGAGTCTACCACCACCTACATCTGAAACGTCGTCTGTGTCAGTGGCCCCACAAAAGAAGAAAATCCAGACTACAATTACGGGCATGTTTAGCAGGAGGGACCATATGACCACAACCACCCAACGGCACATTTGTACAATTGCAAGTTGGCAAAAATGTTAGCGCTGGACCTCCTCCCTTTTTCTTTTGTGGAAGGAGTAGGATTCTTAGAGCCTGATTTAAGAAAAGTGGTGTTGCATTCAATGCAGTGCCAATTTTCTTGCATTCCTTAGCACCCCTCTGATGCCACCATGTGTGTGCCATATTTATTGTAAGGCGCACCATGGGGCAGGTTAGGGGCAATAGCGTTGACATTTGTGACGCTATTGATATACTGTGTAGGATTAGCACCAAAATCTTGGCTGTTATCCTCCACAGTACATAGGGGCCCATTGGAAGCAATGATGTGCCCCCTTTCAACAGCTGCTCTGTGCAGGCATTAAAAGTAGCCAAAAACAATGACATTGTGGAATCTCCTAGATCCTACTGTGCCATTTTTGCAGTCCCGCTAATGGGGGAATGCCCCCCCCTTGCATACATTAGGCCTGGTGCAAGAATAATGTAGAGCAAGGTTTTACAAAGTGGTGCAATGCATGCATTGCGTCACTTTGTAAATATGGTGTCGCAATTTAGGCCTCATTGCCAGAGCTGTTGTTCCAGTACTGCATCACAATGTGCTGCAATTGGTTGGACACACTTGGCAGCAAAGTGTTGTCCACACTATCCACCTGACGACAGACATGCAGACCAATTGTCAGGTGACTGATTACATGTGCATCACTGCACACTGGATCTCTTTTCTAGGGCTAAAGTAAAAGCTATCTACATGTGTTGGCACTAAATATTTTTTTAAGAGCATTCAGTGGCATGCAACAGTAGCCCTGTAGGCCATGGAGAAGTCACACACCACTGCAAACATCTTGGAGGAATTTAATAGCAAGGTGTCTGAATGGCTGCGACCTAGAAGTCTTTGAGTTGGATTTGTTTCCACGGACAATGGCAGTAACATAGTCAAGGCCATGGCAGACTGTGGCTATTTTAGGGTCCTGTGTTTGGCACACTGCATGAACCTGGTTGTGATGTATAGGACAGGGAATGGCATGTGCACGACTTTCTTAATAATGGAGACAAAATCAGCAACATGCTGACCACCTGCAGACACATCTGCACTAATTTCAGCTGTTCTTTTAAAGCACAGAAACAGTCGTAGATTATTCAGTGTTATAACAGAGTACAGTTAAAGCCCTGATACAGGAAGTGCCCACACTTTGGAACTCAACCTATCATATGTTGCAACGTCTGTTTGAGCGGTACAAACAGATCAACGACTATGTCATTGACAGAGGAGATGATACAATTGGGAGAGCTATAACCATGGATGTGGATAAATGGGGCCTGGTCAAATGCCTCACACTGATGCTACTCCCTTTTGAGGTTTTCATGCAGGAAGTTAGCAAGGAGGATAGTACAATGGACAAAGCTATCCCTGCTAAAGGAGAAGCTAAAGAAGATGTCTGAAAGGTTTGTATTTGGAGGTGCAAACGAAAATCAGAATCGCCTGCCTTGGTTACTAGCCTAAGCTATCACTTGATTTGTAATACAAGGCTGCAAAATGACATCATCCCATCCAAAGAGTACATCTGTGTCAGCCTACTTGATCCACTCTACAAAAACGTTCTTCCCACTATCATTCCTTTTTCTGAAGGGAATGTTTCACAACGCAAGAGGTGCATTGTTGAGCAAGCAGAAGAACTGGAAGAAGAAGGCTGGAACTTAAAGTCTCACCACAGTTATGGGGTGCCGCCTTCAACTTCCAGAGAGGGCAGTCTTGTCTCATATCCACCAACCCCACCAACAAGAAAACCGGCGACAACAGCAACAGAAGAAGTTGACCCAACCTCTGCCTTGGCTTTGTTTCAAGTGGCAGGTCTTAAGTTCAGTGCTGAGGTGAAGGAAAAAGCGGTTGAGTAGGAGGCACCACCAATGACCATGGATGTTCCAGGAGTATCTGGATGACCCAAAAGAGGTATACGTGGATCAAAACCCATTGGTGTATTGGTATGGGAAGATGTGCCAATGGCCAGAGCTCAGCATGCTGGCAATAAAGTTTCTGGCTTGTCTGTTGAACGTGTGATCAGTGCAGCTGGTGCAGTTGTTACAGTGAGAAGGACAGTCTCTCTCCTCAAAACATGTGGAGATTTATCATGATCAGAATGAACCAGCATTTCATACCACCTGATTACACCGTCCCTGAAACACCACAGGAGGAGGAAGAGGATGATTTGTCCAAATCAAGAGTGTTAGCTGACCAACTTCTGGGTGAACCACTAAATTTTGAGGACAAACTCTATTTCCCGGATTGAGTATGCAGGTGCCACCACAGAACGTTTTCATTATTTCTCATTCAGCTTCTTTTTCTCTTTCTTTGTTTAAAAAAAAATATCAAGTGCAACATTTTGTTTGAGTCGGATTTATGCTGCCCCACCATTAATTAATTTTATAGTCACATGCAAAACAGATTGGAGCTGGACCCATGTGCAGTGAAGAAACTCTCACATACCATTCAGGGCGTTGGAGATGCTTCCTCCCTCCCTCACATGCCATTCCCTGTCCTATACATCACCTAGCAGGGCTCCCCTAGAAGATCATTGATAAAAAAACTGCAAGTGCCAATGTCTAATTCCACAGTGTCGGTACCAACAAAGAGGAGGTATTTTGTTCAACCACTTTGCTTGGATTAGAAGAGGTAACTAAGTAACTATTGCACCAATGAGTGGTGATATATTGATCGATTGTGATTGTGAATTTGTGAGCGATAACTGATGTATGTGGTGGCTGACAGTGAGGGAGTGTATTCAACAGAACTGTAAACTTGTCTCTGATGATTTGCAATGTTTGGGGGCTGATTGGTGATCTACTCCTTTTTTCTGGTTTCTCTTAACAAACCAGCCACTTTTCTTACAAAACACAACTCTACACAAAGAAAGAGTCCAGTTTTGTTTCTCTATTTGTCTTTCAACAGCAGTGCACTTCACAAGTCTACCCTGCTTGGTTTGGGACAGAGTTGGAGTTACTCTGAATCTTGAGGAGGAAGATGGAAGGACTTGTGGTGGGACTACCTCAACAGCTAAAAAAGGAGAAAGTGTTCAACTTCAAAGGGAACCCATGATGAAAGTGAAGACTCTGAGGCCTAGTACTCACTCAGCTCTGTGAACTGGGGAGAAATGCATTGATTTGGAAATGCAGATGAGTGTGTGGTTGCTGTATTGCTAGTTCAAACGTGAAACTCCTCTTATGTTCTTGCTCTGCCTCTGAAATTTTCTTGATAAACTCCTGAGTCCTCCTGACTCTTCGTGAAGCTTATCTTGCTTTCTTTTGTCCTTTTCCTTTACTCTATAATACAGCTACTGTTGTTTTCAATACACAGGCCTTTTCCTTGCCTCTCCTGCACAAACAAAACTCACAAAGCTCAAGACTCCAGCTTATCTACTGGACAGGCTCAGACAGGCACCGGAGTGACAGACATTCCAAGAACAATGGAGATGTTTCACCCAATTTGGAAATACAGTATCATTTTCCTTTTCACAATCATCATTTTTAGAACATGGTGGGTTACATTCAATCTCCCATATTTCAAAACTGAAAGACATAACACTTAGGATATACTATCTGGGGTCTCTCTGGGGAAGAAGGACTGTTTCCAATGAATTTACTGAACTGTGCCATACTTTCTTACTTATCTGTTTGTTTCCTTCCACAACATATTGATGATGTAGTGCTGCTCAGTGGCCCACTGAATATTGTTATGGATTCTTATGTGTATTATTTGTCTTTGTCACACCTTTTCCCAAATCCCATTTTCCATCCATTCAATGAGCCCCTAACCCTCATCCCCTGGGCTGTGTGATTTATTGAGGTGTGATCTAATTTTATGTCAAGACCGGAGGCTCTATTATGCGTTCTTTTCTTACTTTATTTTTAATTAGCAGCAGTCAAGAACTACAGCTCCCAATAGGATTAGCAACAGGCTGTCCAATGGGAGCAAAAACAGGAACTAAACTAGGCCAATCAGAAGAGGCCATCAACCATAGAGTGTACCCTTGACTGCAAGCAGCCCCCTTTTCTTGCTGCTCGCAGTCAAGATAAGTACACTCTTTCGGTCTTTCCCTTTATTTAATGCAGTTTATACAGTAGTGTTTTCTAGTTTACTATTTCATTACTGTTATATTGTTATATTGATATTCTGTGCTCGTTGCGACTTACAGGGGCCCCCCTCCTCTCCCCCACCTCCGTGCAACCGTTATTCCAGCACGTGCAACCGTCGCGCGTTCTAATTGCCCTTTACTCCGTTTTCTGTCAGCGCGCTTCTGAGCCAACGCGCGTCTGACAAACTGAGCTGTTTCCTCACCTTCGCGCGTTGAGGCAACTTCTCGGGACGCTGTCCCTGAAAGCCGGGCTTCCCCGCTCTGCCCCGTCCGACGTGCCGACTCATCTGTGCATCTCCCGAACGGCTCTCCCCTTCGTCCCCGCCCTCGGGGAGGAGCCGTGCTGTGCCATAGAGAGCGTGTTGCTCTCGTTAACCCCTTCCTGCCCAATAGTTTTCAAAATTCCTTCTGCTTTATTGCTCCACGGTAAATTTACGATGGAACTTGATAGTTCACCTCTGAGGCCGGATTCGGATGAGGAATCATTCAAACAGGATTTAAGTAATTTTATTCAATCCTCAGTAAAGCATGCATTAAAAGCATCAATGGATAAAATGTCTAAAAATATTGAGAATTCGGTTATGTCCATGGTGTCCTATTCTATGGCCCATTCTGCGGGGGAAGGCAGAAAACGAAAAATAACTACTTTCAAATCAAGTAAAGGTACACAAACAGAAAGTGAGCTTGCCTCACATCAGAATGAGGACTTGGTTCCTCCCAGGCCTCCTATGAAGGAGGGGAATACCGCCAAAAAACCGGCGTCACTTTTGAAATGTAAATCAAAAACGAAACACATTCCTGCGCCAAAAAAGATTGTTATCTCGAAAATTTTGGACACAGATGATGAGGACATGGACGATCTATCACAATCCGATAATCCTGAGGATACGTTTTCCCCATCCTCTCCTCCTCCAAAACGTATCAAACTTTCTTCCGGTGGCGCCTCCTCCAATGTGGTTGACTCAGAGGGTGTTCCCATGTTCGACCCGTCTTTGATTCACCATCCTAATTCAACCGAGTGGCTCCTGTTGGACCACGTGGGTGAATATATTTCTTCCCGCTTGTGTCTACCTCTAGAAAAACAAACGCGCTCCAAACTAAAATCAGAATGTTCTTGACCTTCGTTGGATTCTAACATTACTGTAACTCCAGTTATTGACGAGTCACTCATTACGTTCTTTACCAAATTCGGTAAAGATCCCCGTAAGGGGGTAGACAAGGCCTGGACCACGTGCCAGGATAAACTTCTAGACGTTGTCGGTCCCTTGGCAAGAATTTTCGATTTAGCGGAATCAGCAAGATTGGAGGATACCCCAATCGACCCCTTGGACCTTTCCCTTTGGACTCAAAGAGCCTTTTGCCTTTTGGGCAATGCGAATTCGGCAATTATTCATGAAAGAACCAAGGGTCTCCTCCTCAGAATGGACCCCAAACTGGCTAACCTAGCTACTCGGGATCCCGGCATCCAGGCTGATGGCAAACTCTTCGGAGATTCGTTTATTAAGGACCTTAGCAGTTTTGTTTCCACCATCTCGTCTCTGGACAAGGCCCAACAATCATTGAAAAAGGTCTTCAACCAACGGGTTTTTGCCCAGGCCGGTAGAGGTAGGAGCCACTTTACCGGCCGCTCATACCGGAATCAAGGCTCAAGAGGCTATCCCAACTCCTTCGATTCCTATTCCCAAGAATTTAAACCCCACTTTTACCCCCAAAGATCAAGGGGTTTCCGCAATCATGGGCAACGCTTCTCCAGAATGTCCAATAACCAAGGTAAGCCAACTTTCTGGCCTTCCCGTGGGAGGTCGACTTTGTTTTTTCCTTCAAAAATGGAAGTCAATTACTTCAGACCCATGGGTTCTATCCACTATTCAGGGATATCACATCAAACTCCTTTATCCCCCTTGCCAGTCCTATCTCCCGCCTTTTCCAAAATTCTCTCTCGAAATGTCCTCTCTAATTTCCTTAGAAGTTCAATCCCTACTAAACAAAAATGCCATCCACACTTGCACCCCAGATCCTACCGGCTTCCTCAGCTCTATTTTCCTTGTCCACAAAAAGAACAAAAAACTAAGACCTGTAATCAACCTAAAAGCATTCAACCAATTTGTCGTCTATCGACACTTCAAGATGGAAACCATCATCCATCTCAGGGATATTTTACTCCAATTCGATTGGTTAGTCAGACTAGATTTGCAAGATGCATACCTGACAATTCCTATTCATCCTTCTCACAAAAAATATTTACAATTCCATTGGAATGCATAAACTTATCACTTTTCCTCCCTTCCTTTCGGTCTATCGTCGGCACCTTGGTGCTTCACAAAACTTTTGAAACCAGTAGTGGCCTACCTTTGATCTCTGGGCATCAGACTTATTATCTATCTCGACGATATCCTTATCATGCACCAGAGCAAATCTTCCCTTCTGTCCCATCTCCAGATAACATCCACTCTCCTCACAGATCTCGGTTTCCTTATAAATCGCGAAAAATCCGTGGTGATTCCTTCGCAACAAATAGAATTTCTGGACTTCCAGATGGATTCAGTATCGGCCTCTCTTCTCCTTCCTCGTTCCAGGGTCTCCGCAATCAAAAAGGAGCTAGTTCTGACACTTCAAAAAGACACTATTTCCCTCAGAGCTCTTGCAAGAGTCGTCGGCCTTCTCTCCTCTTCGATCCAGGCCATTTTTCCAGGACCACTTCACTACCGCGCCCTCCAGCGTCTCAAAATCCTTCATCTCCGTCGAGGTTTGGCCTTCTCCGACCTCGTGTCTCTAGATCAAGAATCTCAAATGGAGATTCAATGGTGGATATCCCATTTAGAGGCTTGGAACGGCAGATCCATCTTCCCCTCTGTGCCCGATCTTGTGTTAGAATCAGATGCAAGTCTCACGGGCTGGGGTGCCCGCTGTGGTTCGATATCGACTGGTGGTATATGGTCCGCAGAGGAGTCCAGATTGCACATAAATTGTTTAGAGCTTCTTGCAGGCTCCTTTGCAATCAGAAGCTTTACAAAAAACAGAGCACGATGCTCCATCCTACTCCGTATGGACAATATATCCACAGTTCGTTATATCAACCACCTAGGAGGCACCAGGTCCAGGCCCCTTGCGCTTCTGGCCAAGAGCCTCTGGGAATTTTGTCTGTCCCACAATTTTTCCCTTCTAGCCGAATATCTTCCAGGCTCCTTGAATTCCAATGCAGACTGGCATTCGCGCCATCTCACGGATTCCAGCTATTGGAAACTATACCGTTCAGTCTTTCTCCAAATCAAAAGAAAATGGGGTCCATTTCAGATAGATCTCTTTGCATCCAGACTCAACACTCAGCTTCCACACTTCTTCAGTTGGCATCCGGACCCTCTAGCCATCGCTACAGACGCTTTCCTCCAAGATTGGTCCAGGACCTTCAATTATGCCTTCCCTCCTTTCATTCGGATCAACAGAGTTTTGAATCAGGTCAGACGTCAAAAGGCGTCCCTTGTTCTGGTAGTTCCTTTCCTGGCAATCACAAGTCTGGTTTCCATCCCTCCTCGAGCTTACAGTGGATTTTCCAATCTTACTCCCGACGTTTCGTCCCTTCTCCTGGATCCATTCGGGCGTCCCCACAATCTCATTCTCAACAAATCTCTAACCCTGGGAGCTTGGAACATTTCCGGTCTTCCCAACAGTCCTTCTCTATTTCGTCAGAAGCTACGGAGTTCATCAATAACGCATGGGCTCCAGGCACAAGATGAGCCTACAGATCAGCTTGGTCTCTTTGGTCAGGCTGGTGTATGGGAAAACGTGCCAATCCCTTTTCAACAGATTTAAATTTAATTATCAATTTTCTAGCTGCCCATGCGGGTATGGGTAAATCGGACAATAAACCTTTATAGATCTGCTATATCTATGAATCACGCAAATATTGATGGCAATCCAATCGGAATCCATCCTTTAATTTGCCGGCTCCTAAAAGGTGTGAAACTATCGAGACCCCCATCCGCCAAATATTCCCATGACTAGTCTTAAATTTACTCCTCTCTTGGCCAGACAATTCAAGCCTCTCTCTTAAAATGCTTTCTGCCAAGCTTACTATGTTACTGTGTTTGATTTCTATCAAAAGGGTGTCGGATATTAGGTCTTTAGACGCGTCCGCCCATCAGTTTTTACCCTCAGGTGTTTTGTTCCATATTTCTAAACGCACCAAAACTAATTTACATTCTGTCTTCTATCCTTTCTTTCCTGACAAACTGAAACTGTGCGTGGGTCTTTGTTTAAAAGAATATGAAAAAAGAACTGGTAACCTGAGAACGTCCTCTTCCAATCAATTGTTGATTTCTTTTCGCAAACCACATAATCCAGTGACTTCTGCAACTTTGGCTCGTTGGGTTAAATGGATTATGTCCCTAGCGGGGATTGATACCTCTGTTTTCGAAGCCCATTCTTCCAGGGGAGCTATGGCCTCCAAAGCCTTCGCCCTGGGGTCCAGTTTAGAGGACATTCTCAGTTCAGCAGATTGGTCTAACGATAATGTTTTCAAAACATTCTATTGTAAACCTGTTAGAACTGCTTCTTCTTTGGTTATTGACAAGCTTTAAACTTGCATAATAGAGCCTCCGGTCTTGACATAAAATGTAGATTTTCCTAGTAATTTATGACGGAAAGTCTTAATTTAATTAAAGACACGGAGGCGAATATTATCCCACCGCAGTACCTTTATTAATATGTACTTTCTTTCTTCCTCCCAGCGACTCCTGCATTGCCTCCAGCTTCCGGATAACGCCGCTGGCTCCATCCTCTCCGTCTTCAAAAAGAAACCTCTGGATGAGACTTGGCAACTTCCTCGAGATCATCTTCCTCCTTCAACGACTTCTCGGTTCATCGCTGTGGTTCAAGACTTTTGTTCCGTTTCCTTGGCTTTGTCAATTGTTGGTCTTATTTACCCACTGTTTTATGACTCCATTTGACTAGCTCGTTCAGGAAAAGAGGGCTGCTTGCAGTCAAGGGTACACTCTATGGTTGATGGCCTCTTCTGATTGGCCTAGTTTAGTTCCTGTTTTTGCTCCCATTGGACAGCCTGTTGCTAATCCTATTGGGAGCTGTAGTTCTTGACTGCTGCTATTTAAAAATAAAGTAAGTAAAGAACGCATAATATTCGCCTCCGTGTCTTTAATAAAATTAAGACTTTCCGTCATAAATTACTAGGAAAATCTACATTTTACACCATAAATAAATCACACACTTGCTGGGGCCAATGTGGTGAAAGCAAGTAAACAACGCCAACTCACAGCATGACCTTCTACCTTCTATTACCTGAGTTATATTTCATACTGGCCTCATCGACATCTTCATTTATGCCTTGTGTGTGTGTTCCGTAAATGCTTAACCTGGTCCAAACATTCTAAGTGAGTCTGAGCCCACTTCTGACCCTATGATCTTATTTCCTAAGTTTAGTTTTATTATACTATAGCTCCCCACCATTTCTCAGAAGAAAATTGATATTCCTATATTTAATTATCATATCTGGTCTGCTCCTTTGCTGTGTGTCAATACTGTCATTGTTGTAGTCTGGTCTCAGTCTTCCTACAGGTATGATGTATGATGATGACCCAATAACTCTCTATTTTCTTTCAATCAAATTGACAGTGATGGATAACCCTTTGATTAATCCTGTAGTTGGAGTTTGCATAGTTGGGAGTGGCACTTTCTGTCAACTTTCTGTAGTAATTCATTGGCTGCAGCAGATTCTGGTCCGTCTTGGCTGTTTGCTATGGGTATAGGCTGGCACCCGTAGCCAGCGTCTCTCCTGACTCCCGACTCCCCGTACCCGACTCCTGGCTTCCAGTCTCGGACCGGACCAGATGCAGTTGGATGTAGGGGGAGCATCAGATGGGCCAGCCGGGTTGTCTGAGGCCATCTGAGGAGGGGGGCAAAAAGTGAAACGTCTCTCCTGACCGCGGTTGGACCATGGGAGAAGCTGCGGTTTGTTGATATTACTGAGGAGTGGATGACGTTCCACTCGGATTGCAGGAGGAGCTGCAGCTGGCCATCCTAGCCAATCGAGGAGGCAAGTGCAGGCAGGCTAGGCTTCTTCCCTGATCTCAGGAGGAGCTGTGGCCAGTTGAAGAGCCTGGTACAATGTGCTGAGGGGAGAACAGGGCCCGAACAATTGGAGAGTGTGCCCGCTCCCCCCCTATTGTGCACACCCGAAACAGAAAGTAGCAACTACGCAGAAGAAAGCAGGAGGAAAGGAGGATTCCCTGGGCCATTTTATGAGGTTCTAAGAGATGAGCTTTGTGTCATGTGCTTTGTACCGACCCAGCACTGTCATACATATTATTTTGCTTTACTCTTCTCTTTACTCTACCCTATCTTGTGGTAAAGTGACTTGCCCTCTCGGATTCTAGTAGAAACAGAACACCTGTAGAGTTACCAGCAGTGTACTGGAGAGTTACGGATTACGGATATTCCAATGTTACTGCTACTGTGCTCATACCTGCCACCTGTCTGCCACTGGTACTTTCATGTCTTTGTGTCCTTTGAGCCCCTCTATGGCTGCATTACATCCCTGACTCCTGACCCTGAGCTTCGATATCCTGGTAGAAGCTAAAGGTGCTGTGGAAACATGTAAGTTGTGGGGTAGTAAGTGCAGTGGTTGAAAGTATCAAGTAGTGTTGGGGCAGAGTATTAGAGACTGAAGTTGGAATTCTGGTCATGGAGTATTATTGGTGGATAAGTAACATGGGGTTTGGGGGCGGCGGTAGCAGCATTTAGAAATTGAAGGCTGAAGGAAAGTTCCTTAAGCCATATAGCTCGATTGTCTCCAGGGAAAATAAAAATATAATATGCCCTCGAACAAAATGCAGACACAGGGGTCGTGTGGCCTGAAGAAGGGTCTAAAAGATATTGCTAGGAAAAAGGGAGTCCCTAAGGAGTGTCATCACTTTGAAGACACTGATATCAGTCTTGAAGGAGGAGATATGTTCCCTTCTCTGCGACATGAAAAAGCCTCAATAGACATCAGGGAAGAAACTTCTGTAACGTCATTGGGGGTATCAATTAAAGAATTTGTGGGGAAGTGTTGGACTTTTTGTTTCTAAGCGCTATTTTTTTGTTTAATCTTTAGAAGTTCATAACTTGACTTGTGTAAGTCGGATTATTGTTGTTTTGGTCTTGTTTTGTTTAGATACATATTTCCTATTCTTCTAAACTGGTGTTGTGTCATTTTGAAATGTTTCATTAAGTTACTGTGTGTGTTGGTACAAATACTTTACACCTAGCACTCTGAAGTTAAGCCAACTGCTCTGCCAAGCTACCAAGGGGGTAAGAAGAGGTTAGTTAAGGGTGATTCTCTTTTACCGTGACTAGAGTGAGGGTCCTTGTTTGAACAGGGGGTAACCTGACTGTCAACCAAAGACCCAGTTTCTAACATTGGTGATCAGCGGTTGCGATTTGTACTTGTATTTGTACTTGACATATAGTGATTAAGTGTACACTACTATTTTGAGTGCAGACCACTACGTGACCACATACTACTTGTATGGTGATCTTTTGCTTTTTCTCTTAAGGACTCCTTTTTGTTCTACTTCCATGATTTTGCTGATCCCTTGACTGATTCTTTTTACTTCATTGGGAACTTATTTTCTGCCTTTGGAACTTTGCACTTGTGACCATCATGTCCCAATCTGGAGATGCAACAGCTGGAGCTGTGTTTGAAATGGAGAAACTGTGGGAGTACTCAGTTGCTCAATTAAAACAGTTCCTTAAAGATCTTGACTGTCCCATTAAGAGCTCCACCAGGGAGGGGGGCTGCAAAAGGCACAGAGGGCCTGGGTGACAGTCAAGGAGGCTGGAGGGCACACAGAGGAGGAGAATGTGGGTGGGGAAGTGCAGAGGATACACAGTGGTGTAGTGGAGGTACCTGTTACGCCTGGGGGGAGGGTGCCCAGCAGGGGTAGCAGGGTGTCATCCAAGGGTCTGACTCCTGAAGAGTTACAGGACAGACAGGCAGAGAGGGCTCGCCGGTTGAAGTTCAAGAAGTTGAGGATGCAAAGGGAGAAGGAGTTGGAAGAAAGGAGGAGGGACTTAGAGATCAAAAAGAGGATTTGGGCTTATGAGCTCAAAATGAAGGAGCTGGAAGTCATGAGGGCTGAGTCCAGCTGGAATGGTGACAGCAACAATTTTATATCCAGTGCTGCTGAAGAAGTGCACATGCCCAGAGATGTGGTGCCCTTCTTGAAGGAGGGAGTTAACACACACCAGGAGGTTCAGGGGTATGAGATAGCTCCAGTGGTGCACAGGGTCACTGAGGTGGATTGGGGAACTGGCATAGGGAGTCATATTCCTAGTGATGGGAGGGACACTCTACTGGCTCTAGGTGAGAGTGACAGGGAGAGGGGTTCCCCCCAAGTAGAAGTCCTGGTTATGGAGTGGGAAGACATCCCAGAAGAGTGTGGGTTGTGTCAGGGACAGTCAGGTACTGTTTCACCAGTCTCAGGAGGGTGATGTGGGGTGCTTTTTCAAAGCAGAGTAACTGGATGGTTGGGTGAAGGGTAGTTTGGTTAATTCACGTAAGGGGCTGTGTGATGTAATTGCTGGAGAGCATATATCTAGTCCTTATTTTCCAGAGCTAGGCCAACACCATGTGGAGTGTGAGTTCTCTGACCCCAGGGAACTTACACTGAAGGCAGACCTCTGGGTGAGTACCAGAGAGTCTGAAGAGGCATTTGGGGGTGCTCTTGAAGGGAGTGGTCTAGGCATTTCCCAACCAGATGAGATAGGGAAGGATTGTAGTGTCCCAGGTAGGTCCCAGTGTAGTGCGATGGGTGAGGGACCCCATGTCCAGTCTCAGAGGAGAGGGAATGGGGATGGGCTGAGGCCCAAGGTGCCCGAGATCCAGTCCCAGGTCCTGGAGGGTTCCATGAGGGAACACCAGGAGGGGAACCTAGCCTGTACCATAGGGCCATCTGTTGAGGGAGACCCCACAGTGTCAGGAGAACTTGGGGGGGCGGTTGTAGCCAGCGTCCCACCAGTTCTGGTGTCTGGCAGTACCACTCCTAGTGAGGGGGTGCAGAAGTCCAGACAGAGGGTCGAGAGGGGGTTGCGGACCCCAGTGGAGAACCTGGAGGGTCAGGAGTCACCTCTGAGAGCAGAGCCCCCCAGGAATTACCTTGGTGAGACCATTTCTGGGTTGGGGGGAATCCCGACTCTGCCAGATGGGCAGGGGTCAGGAGACCTGCGTCAGCCAGACTCTTGTGTGACCCTTGGGGACAGTGTGTCCCCTGGGGGGTTAAGTGTGTCCCCCTGGAAGTCCTGGTGTGCCAGGCAATGGTTCAACCGCAGAGTGGTGACTCTGGGTTGAATGATCAGGTTCAGGGGGTATGCCCCCCAGGAAGTACTGGGTTGCCAGGCAGTGGTCCAGTCTGAGGGTACAGACCCTGGACTGGAAGACCAGGTTCAGGGTGTCCCTCCTGGCCTGGAGGAAGGGGCTACTGCTAAAAGTGCCCCTACCATGTTGTCTTCTGGGGAGAGCACTCCTAGCTGGGGGGTGCAGGACCCCAGAAGGGAAGGCAGGGGGATGGAAGCCTCAGCCCTGGTCCAACCTGAAGGTACAGACCCCAGGTTGGAGGACCAGTTGCAGGTTAACATCCCTGCACTGGTGGGAGAATTGTGCAGGACTGCTTTTACAAGCACCTTGACAATTGTTGACTCTAGGGGTGCCGCTCCTGAAGGGAGGGTGCAAAGCCCCAGAGGGGAGGACCAGGGTCAGGTTGTCATCCCTGACCTGGTGGAAGAGAGAGTGGTCAAAGGGTGCCAGGCACCTGGGGCTACCACCCACCACTCTCCACAGTCACAGTGGTTGGCAAGGCCTGAGGTCGGGCTCTCATCTCTGACAGTTGTCAGGGGTCCCTGTGGCTTGCTGTCCTGGTGGACAGAGTTACCCCTGGGGGGGGGACGAGAGTCACACCCCGGGAGTGGAGTGGGCAACACCACTGTGTTGGCCCTGGTGGTACTATCTGCCCATTGCGATACATCTGTGAGCAAAGTAAAGTTAGGCGCTACACAGACGGTGTCTGCAGATGTGGAGAAGGGTTACCCATGGGTTAGCTTAGTGGGCCCTGAGAGTATGGACAGAGGGATCCAACTGGAGTCAGGAAGGCGTAGAACTGGAACATGCCCCTTCTGTTGTGGGCCTGGGTCCTTGTTCTATCGCCCCAATCAGGGAAGTACATCAAGGTATTGATCGTTCTCCCCTGGTTTTAGGCTGGTAGGGGGTCGTGTTGGACTTTTTTTGCTTATGCAGGGTCATCCCCAATCTTTTTGCCTCCTGCCTCCTATTTTTTCTGACCTGTTGCTGTTGGCTTTTGAACTTTGAGCACTTTACCACTGCTAACCAGTGGTAAAGTGCATATGCTCTCTGTGTAAATTGTATGGTTGAATGGTTTATCCATGATTGGCATATTTGATTTACTAGTAAGTCCCTAGTAAGGTGCCCTAGAGTTGTCAGGGCCTGTAAATCAAATGATACTAGTGGGCCTGCAGCACTGGTTGTGCCACCCACATAAGTAGCTCTGTAATCATGTCTCAGACCTGTCACTGCAGTGTCTGTGTGTAAAGTTTTAACTGTAAATTCGACTTGGCAAGTGTACCCACTTGCTAGGCCTAAACCTTCCTTTTTCTTACATGTCAGACACCCCTAAGGTAGGCCCTAGGTAGCCCCAAGGGCAGGGTGCAGTGTATGGCTAAGATAGGACATATAGTAATGTGGTTTACATGTCCTGACAGTGAAATATTGCTAAATTTGTTTTTCACTGTTGCAAAGCCTGTCCCTCTCACAGGTTAACATGGGGGCTACCTTTAAATCTGATTAAAGTGTAGATTCCCTTTGGGAGCAGATGGAAATGTGGAGTTTGGGGTCACTGAGCTCACAATTTAAAAATACATCTTTTGGTAAAGTTGATTTTAAGATTGTGTGTTTGAAAATGCCACTTTTAGAAAGTGGGCATTTTCTTGCTCATACCATTTCTGTGACTTTGCCTGTTTATGGATTCCCTGTCTGGGTCAGTTTGACAGTTGGGATGGCTGTACCTCACACTAGACAGTGACACAAAGGGAGCTGGGGTGTAGCCTGCATATCCTGATGAGCCATCTGTGCTAGAAGGGAGGGGAGGAGTGGTCACTCACACCTGAGAGGGCTGTGCCTGCCCTCACACAATGCAGTCTCCAACCCCCTGGTGAGTGTCTGGGGCCTGGCCTGGGAAAGGCAGGATTTCACATTCAAAAGAGACTTTACTTTGAAGTAGGCCTACTTCAAAGGAGAAATTGGGTATAAGAAGGGCACCCAAAACCACAGACTTTAGATCACTTCCGGACATCAAGAGGAACCTCTGCCTGGAGAAGAGCTGAAGAGCTGAGGAGAAGTGCTGCCCTGCCTGTGACTGTGCTTTGTGGAGCTATCCTGCAGTTGCTGCTTCTGCCAGAGTAAGAGGGCAAAAACTGGACTTTGTGTGCCTTCCATCTTGTGAAGAAATCTAAGCGCTTGATTTAGAGCTTGCCTCCTATTGTTTGAAGTCTCAGGGACAGCAAAGACTTCTCTCTGCCAGCACCTGGAGTCTCTGGCAAGTGGTGCCCTATTCAGTCCCTAGGCCCTTGAAAGGAAAGCTGGTGGAAATCCAAGGAAATCGACTTCGGACGACTTCGGACCGCCGCCGCTGCTGAATCTGGTGACGCCGCCTGCAACCATCTCCTGATCTTCGCTGGAACGCGATGACCTTTGCAGGCCCGACGTCGCTGCAGCCCCGCTGAAGTCAGCGACTCCGTGGAAGTCGCCGCACCACGTCGTGACCGACGCCGCTCGAAGTGCGCGGATTCAGCGTTTCGCACAGACTCCGCGATCCCCGACTTCATGCATTGACTTGTTTTCACTCTTCACCAAAGGTACTGTACTTGGGGGTCTACGCGACTCCGTGTCTGGCGCCGCTGGTGTTGGCTTGTTGGGAATGACTCTGTCAGAACGCCCTGTTAATAACTCATCAAAGCATTTTTTGTTAATAAGCGCTATTTTTGAGTTTAATGCTTAGCAATTCATAACTTGACTTGTGTATGTCGGATATTTGTCACTTTGGTCTTGTTTTGTTTAGATAAATATTTCCTATTTTTCTAAACTGTTGTGTCATTTTGTAGTGTTTTTATTAAGTTACTTTGTGTGTTGGTACAAATACTTTACACCTAGCACTCTGAAGTTAAGCCTACTGCTCTGCCAAGCTACCAAGGGGGTAAGCAGGGGTTAGCTAAGGGTGATTCTCTTTTACCCTGACTAGAGTGAGGGTCCTTGCTTGAACAGGGGGTTACCTGACTGTCAACCAAAGACGCCATTTCTAACAGGAAGTATTTAAGAAAAATGCTGATGCTAATGATACTGAAAGGAAAAAATTGGTCAGAGATACGATGAACGGTTTGTAGCAACTGATTCCATCTTGTTGGACTCCCTACAGTGTGAGAATCTACTCTTAGGTGGAGAGAGCAATAAGAATGTAGGGCGGCTCTTACCGGAGCTTAGGTTATCCTCATCACCTTACTTCTCCCCCCATGGTAAAAAATCACATAATGGATGAAAGACCCCTGTTTTATACAGCATTAGAGAAGGAGGGATTAGAAGGGGAAGGTAGAGGTGCATGTGGATTGAATACTTCCTCTCCCATTGATAGGCAATCTGTTCTAGGCTTAGATAATACAGCAATTCCAGCAGCACCCTTATTAAAAGTAATGTTCTTAATGCAGAACACCTTACAGGCTATTTTAGAGGTATTTACGGTGAATAACAATCTAGGTAAATCACATAAAAAACAGCTACAGTGGATTATGGAAGAATTAAAACAAATAAACAGCTTTATGCCGGTACTGGGGCAACCAGTGCCATAGAAAAGGGACCAGGAGGTGGGTGTGTTTGTAGAAAGTTGTTAAGGAAAGCCCATAGATAAGACGAAGATAAAGGTCCGACATTGGAGTATATCTCTAAACAGCCTATGTTGGTGATAAAAAGAGGCCGAGGTTGGGGAGTAAGAGGTTATATGCCCTACCTCAATATATTAAGAAATAAACAGAGGAATAGTAAAAGGTAAAAGCCCATGAAGAGAGAGGGGAGGATAGATCAGTATGAAAAATTAGGAACAGCCCCGTGACAGAGGCGCAAGTGGGCATCCCCAAGAAAAGGAGTGCGACTCAAATTGGACCCAGAGTAGTAGACATGGAAGATACACAGTTAATAAAGATGGATAGGTATTCCCAAAGAATCATAAGGAAGGAAAGTAAGGGAAATAAGCAAGTTACTGACATTAAAAGAAAGGTAATTAGTGGAAAATATAGGACGGAAGAAAGATTAGAATGACAGGAGAAAGGAGGCCCTTTACTGACATCTAGTGGTCACAGAAATACAAGGAAGATAGAGGGTTACAATGGAAGTGTGGGTATGCCTGGAACCCTGGGGAAGGGAGATTGGGAGGAAGAGATGGAGGAAGCTTAAGCCCTTGAATCACTTGTGCCTATTAGAAGTTATGGGCAAATGCCCCAGCCCATGTGGGATTGGTTCAAAGGCCATAAGGCAAATAGGATTTAAAACAAACCTTGTAGGGAACGAGGTGACAAAGGCCCTTATTGTATTTAGACATTTGGGGGCATGTTTATACTCTGCTTGTGCCGGATTTGCATATTTTTTTGTACGCACATTCGGCGCAAACCTAACACCATATTTATACTTTGACGTTAGACCCCACTAACTTCAAAATATCCCAGTGTGCGTCATTTTCTGGGTGCGTGAAACAGCCTTGTATTAATGACATGCAAGGTAGGCGTTTCCATCCACAAAATGATTTAAACACCCGTGCACCATATTTATCCAACCGCCCAAAAATCCTGCATGGCTCGGTGGCAGAGTCGAAAAATGGCACACATCCCGATTTGCATAAAAAATTAACGCCTGGGTCAGGGTAGGCGTTAAAATGGGGCAAACACACCACTACTTAAGGAAAACCCACAGAAGCAACATCAGAGCTTCAAAAGGAAGACATGGAGGTGCTATTCTTCCAGCATGCACGAAGTCGCAGAGCACAGGACCAACATCAGCAGCTTCCACCACACCAGCAGGGACCCCAAAGGCAACGCAGAAGTCAGGAGAGGATTTTCCAGACCAGGACAACCCTTCAGGGCCTCAGGGAACATGACATCATCCAGAGGTACAGACTAAACTGGCAAGCCATACAGCAGCTGCTGCGCCACATTGAGCCACAGTTGGCACCCAGCTAGCAGACACTCCACACCATTCCACCAGAGACCAAGCTGCCAGCTGTCCTCCACATGATGGCAAGTGGCTCGTTTCAAACCACTGGTGCCCTGGTTGCCGGGATCTCACAGGCCTCATTCTCTGCCTTCCTACCCAAGGTACTGGATGCCATCATCTCCCTCACACCCCGCCACATCAGCTTCCCCAACACACAGTTGATACAGCAGGAGACCAAACAGGGCTTCTACCAAATCAATTGCTTTCCACACATACTTGGTGCTATTGACTGCATACATGTACCGATTGTGCCACCTGCTGCAACCGAGCATCTTTACCGCAACAGGAAGCACACACACTCCATCAATGTGCAGGCCATTGTCCATCACCGGGGATGGATCACCAACATCGTGACAAAGTATCCTGGGAGTGTGAATGATTCATTCATCTTCTGCCACTGCACCATCAATCAACACTTCCAGGATGGACGATATGGAAATGGCCTACTTGTTGGTAAGTACAGAAACCTAGTTATATACACACATTGCACAGCAACCCTGTAGGAAACACAACACATACACCACTACATTGACACGTGACCAGGAAGACACTGAGGTTGTGACACTGCTAGTCATGTTTGATATCCTGACCCAATGGGATACACACCTATTGACAAATGACAGATGCAAATAACAACAGATGACACTCTATAGCCATAAGGGACCAATTTAAAACCACATAGTGACAATGACATGGCCTTAACTGGCAGTACAACTTGGAACATGAATCTTACAATATCACATCAATAACACTCAATCACACACCCTTCCAAGCAATACGTACTGTGTAAGGGGTGTGTAATGTGTTTCACTGCAGGTCAAACACCATAAGACACATAGCATGATGACGCTGACTCTAATGAAGGTGACATGGAATAATTGAGGCAGTACCAACATCTCACATCACTCCTGGGGTGACATTGCCCACTACCAATAAGAAAGAGGACTGTGCTAAGAACACATATTGATGTGACATTATTGCAAAGTGAACATTGTTTCACATACAGATTGAGACAATTACACATATACACAACAGATGTACAGGCATATGGACCGACTGACAGTTAAACCTCCACCCCCACAACCAAGTTAGCCAGCTTACCTGGAGCAGGTTCAGTTGTGCAGGTACAACTCGGTGAGGGCACAAAATATAGGTTTGCATAGAACTTGTCACACATGTGATATTTGTGCATTGTCAATTGAGAACACTTCAGTACTGCCAACTTATGGAGATGTGTTGTAGATTGTCACCTAGCCAAATCAAAGGGCGTCACTGTTGTTTTTCACATGCTATTACATATGTTGAATTGGATGGGATGTTCAGGCCACATAGTACAACTGTGTTACCTCCACAGTGGAATCAATTCTGTATGTGGAAGAATCATGTCACCTCCAGTGAAGGCACATGGACAGTTCTTTCACATGACATAATGAATGGGAGATACACAATGAACTACAAGTTTACAAATATACCGCTGATATCCGGTCAATCAGCCAAACAGCAGTTTAGATAAATAAACAACCCAATGCTAATAGAACATCCTAGAAGAATAGGATCCCACACAATAACACAAACACAGATGAGTCACAAACAACACAAGATAACAACTACCATGCAAAGTGATAATCAAGGTGCAAGCAACATCCAAATATTTACACTCATTTTCTCTTTCAGCTGATCAGGTGTATGGGATCCAGCCAAGGATCATGACCCCATTTGCAAACCCAAGCACTGCAGAAGAGCGTGGCTATAATGAGGCACATCGGAGGACACGCACCATAGTAAAGAGGGCTTTTGGCATCCTGATGTCAAGATTCAGGTGCCTTAACATCACCGGAGGCAGCCTCTTCTATTCACCTGAAATGGTCTGCAAAATCATTTTGACCTGTGCCATCTATACAACATTTGTGTAGGGAGGAACATTCCCCTCCATGAACCAGACCCACAAATGCCTGAATGGCAGGAAGAGGAGGATGCTGTTCATCAACATGAGGGGGACCATCCAAACACTGCAGCAGGATTGCGTCGGAGACAACACATTGTACAAAACTTCTTTTAACTCTAGTCACCATCACCACTTTCTTACCATATGTCATTAAACACCTCACTTCATCACTCAATCATGGTCTGGGTAATTATTTATGCATCACATGATCCCTAGGAATCATAATCAGAGTTTAGAATTATGGAGCATTGCAGAAATACAGATTAGGATACTGAAAAACCCCCATCACATTTGATGGGTATGAATGTACACCCAACATCACACACAGTGGAAATGACACATGTCCTGTCTATTTCACATGTGAAGGGCAAAATCAGAGGACCACAGATATGAGACACATCCATGTTGCCAACATGGGCCATTGCAGCACATGACACAATCAATCAATCAATCAAGTAATTTTTTAAGCGCACTACCCACCTGGTAGGGTCTCAAGGTGCTGGATGGGGGTAGTGGGCGGTTACTCCTCGAAAAGCCGTGTTTTTAGGTGCTTTCTGAATGTTCGTAGGTCTTGGGTCTTGCGTAGGTTGGTGGGGAGGGAGTTCCAGGTCTTGGCGGTGAGGTGGGAGAAAGATCTGCTGTCGGAGGTGGTGAGTTCGATGCAGGGGACTGTGACGAGGGCAAGGTCGGCGGAGCGGAGCTGGCGAGTAGGTATGTGGAAGTTTACTCGTTCGTTGAGGTAGGACGGTCCGGTGTCGTGAAGGCCCTTGTGAGTGTGGACGAGGACTTTGAAAATAATCCTTTTGTTGAAGGGCAGCCAGTGTAGGGATCTGGGGTGGGTGGATATGTGTTCGTGGCGAGGGAGGTTGAGGATGAGTCGTGCGGCTGCGTTCTGGATTCGCTGGAGTTTTCTTTGAAGTTTGGCTGTGGTCCCAGCATAGAGGGCGTTGCTGTAGTCCAGTCTGCTGCTGATGAGGGCGTGGGTGACTGTTCTTCTTGTTTCTAGGGTATCCATTTGAAAGTCTTGCGTAGCATGCAAAGGGTGTTGAAACAGGAGGATGCTATGGCGTTGATTTGCTGGGTCATGGAGAGGGATGAGTCCAGTATGATGCCAAGGTTGTGTGCGTGGGTGCTGGGGGTGGTCCGAGGGTGGTGGGCCACCAGGAGTCATTTCATGCTGCCTTGTTAGGGCTGAAGATGATGATTTCTGTTTTGTTTGAGTTCAATTTGAGGTGGCTTGTTGTCATCCATTTGGCGGTGTCGAGGAGTCCGGCGTGCAGGTTAATTTTGGCGGTGACTGGGTTCTTGGTGAGGGAGATGATGAGCTCGGTGTTGTCAGCATAAGAAATGATGGTGATGCCGTGGGGGCGGAGGATGTTGGCGAGAGGACCCATGTAGATGTTGAACACAACTAAAACACCATCAATCATAAGGTAAAAAAGTGTTTCATACATGAGTCAGTGGATGTGCTATTGCATTGGTAACAGGAATGACCACACCCTTGACAGCTGTAAGTGTGACATCAGCTATTTTTTCAAGGAGCATGTGTGACAAGAAGTCCATCTAAGCTGAAAATGGATAGCACGAGTGCCCCAGGAATGACAAGCATTGTTCACAAGACATGCCCTGCCAGTCCATCCCAGGAAATAAGTCCTGCCACTGCCATGTTTTCAGTCTCTTCCCACCCTTCTCTAGGGGACCCTGTAAATGGACTATCTGTACCCTGAAAACCTTCATCTACACACACCCAGACTCCTGTGTGCTTCCCTCTTCAGTATGGCATGCCATAGTCATAGTTCATCAGTCTGCATGGACTTCACGTCCGATAATGCACTGCCTGGCAGTCGGTAAGACCTGTAATCAGCTGTCCATTGCTTCCCATGTGAAAGGTACTGTTGGCACTTTGAACTTGATTCTCAACTACAGGACTGAGAGACTGAAGCTGCACACACCTGTGAGCACTTCCATGCAGACCAGCCATTTGAACCTGCACTGCCAATGCTGCGGCCGGGAACTGTTTAGAAGCTGCCATTTTCTGAATATCCTTGTTGTGCATTGCCATATAAATCACTTGGGTAACACAGGCCTTGGGGGATTGTGTAACGTTGCAGCCCACAGCACAAGTACAGTTTTAAGGGCCAGATGTACCATCACGGCCCATTGCGATTCGGTAATAGCGATTTTTAAGAAATCGCTTTTACCGACTCGCAAAGGGCCATGTATCACATTTGCGAATCGCTAATAACGATTTCTTAAAAATCGCAAATGTTATTACCGAATCGCAAATTGCGATACCGGCCCCATAATTTTGCATTTCCAAAATTGCGATGTCTGAACCAGAAATCGCAATTTTGGAAATGCAAATGGCCAGGGTTCTGGGGGCCTAAGGCCCCCTCTCCTGCACCCCAAAAACTTTTTTTTAAACATGTAAGATACACACATGGCAAAAGGGCATGTGTGCTTTACATGTTTAATTTAAAAATGCAGTATAACTGCATTTTTAAATTTTGCACCAGGTTACCACCTGGTTGCAAAGCATGGTATTTTTCAAGTGCAAAATGCCATTTTTGGAAAAATCGGAATTTGCGATTTTTTCCAGAATAGCCTTGCGACCTGGAAATTGCAAATTGCAAATTGCGACTCGCAATTTCTAGGTCGCAACGCAAGAAATCGCTATTTTAGCGATTTCATATTTGTGGTCTGCGAATGCATTTCATGCATCGCAGACCATGGTTTTGCACTTGCAAACGGCCAAATTTACCGTTTGCGAGTGAAAAACCTTTTAATACATCAGGCCCTTAGTTCCCACAGTGTTGTTCCTGCTTTTCCCACTCAGAGTCTGCTCACTGTGTATTTGCCTTGTTCTTTTTTGTTCCTGACAGACCCTGCATCCTGTTAGCCTGACTGGTTCCTGTCTTTGCGTTACCATAGAGGTTCCCTGTGGCTACATTTGTCTCATAGTTGCTTTCCATGCCTTCCCTTTCCTCCTGGGGTATTGTGTCTGGTAGGTCTACGATGAATCCTCAAATAGATAGTATAGTTTAATCAGTTAACTTATCATATTATGGTCTGGGACATATATTCAAATTGCCTAATCCAGCCCCTATCCCTTGTCTGGGTTTCATGTATTCGTGTGGGCCAAACAGTGACAGTGTACTATGGCTGTATGCATGGATTTGGTACAGTGCCTCCAGCACATCAAACAAGGTTTGCTAATATGTATGAAAAGGACAAAACATGTTTGTGCCCTGACGGTCCACACACGGATTCACATCAGCCCCAACCTATTGGTGGGGCTTGTGTGGTGGCTAGCTGTGAGATTAATCAGCACAGAGGCACTGATGTTCCCTGTTGCCGTGGGAATTTTAGAGGCCACCCTGTGTACAAATGTTGTGATGAAACCTGCCTGTTTACTATTGATGATCCATAAAGTTTGTGAGCACTGTGAGGTTGCCCTGTTGTCAGCCTTATAAAAGTTCTGCAGTGTCATAGCTGGACTATCCCCATGTGTGTTGTCAATGTATCCTTGGCTTTAGGTTAAATCTGATTTGAAGGATACTCTGTAAATGCATGAAATGGCTCCACAGACTCATGACGAGACCTGCATGTAACTGTGACAACATGAAGGGCAATACTGACACAGGGTACACATGTCAACACACTTGAGCTGGACACCTTTGTGCAATGAACCAATGAAAATATGTGAACACATGCAGCATGGTCTGCTGGTCCTCCACTGCCACAGGAGAAACATAGGTCATTTATAAGACTCAAACTGCGGTGCACCATAACTTTTTTGGATTGGTGTTGGGACTCTGTGTCACACACACTGTACCTACCTAGCATGTTCAAATGCCTGACACATGGGTAGTATACAGACAAGTAACTAGGAAGTGGTATCCAACATTCCAGTACATGTGATGGCTTACCCTTGTAACATTGCCATTATCAACCATCCTCTATCTATCCTGTGCATAGTTTGTCATGGGAGATGTTTTGTCCCCAAAGTCAGGGAAGTTCACACAGTATAAAACGCTACGGGTATGGCAAAAACATATCCTGACTGATGTACCTCAAAGAAAGGCATATGATGGTTATCCACATATACAACACATGCATACAAGCACATTACGCAAAACACGTCTTCTGACGTTCACACAGGGGGCACACCAACAATTGAAATAGCCAACACACAGGCCATGAGTGAATGTTTTATGTTGCGTTGACTTGCTATCCTCCATTGACGCACCACCTGCTCAAACTGGGGAATACCAATTTTTTATACAAATCCTTGGGTTGCTGTTCCCGTCAGTTAAGAGTGCTAATCCGGCATAACAACATGAGTATTATGGTCCGCAGTACTGTGGTCTGCCACATGTGCCCAAACACTGGAACACACACAGCGGGCCCGAACAGCCTATCTCTGTATAGTTACAGCTTTCATGTATGTTAAAAATAAGAAAAATGACACAAACACAGTTAAAGACAGATATTTTGACGCAAACGATTAAAAAAAGACGCATATTTGTCAAAATATGCCACATATGCGTAGAAAAATGACGCTCACAGCCATTATACTTCCATTGGTCCCTAGCGGTAATTACCAACACTGCACTCCATAAAATTAGTTATCCATTAAAAATATATTGATCTTTGAATGCAGGGTAATTTTTAAGCATATATGTCAAAAAATATTGACGCAAAGCCCGTAAGCGTCATAAAAGTTTCACGCATCATAATAAAAATGCACCGCATTTGAGACAGGAAGTGATGCAATAGGATATCCTGTATACAGAAATGGTACAGTGGGTGTACTTTCACTTTCACTTTGCAATGTGTTTTCTTCTAGACTGTGTAGCTGTGTTGAGAGTTATGTCTGTCCAAATTGTGCTTTTGTCTCCTATGTGCCATTCTAATTTTCATCTGTTGTTTTTGTAATTCTCTCAGTAATTCAGTGTAAGTGTGTTTTTGTCATTTTTGGTGTCTACCTTTGTCTTTGTACTGTTGGGAGTGTGTAGTGGGTATTGTTAGTTCGGGTATTGTTGGGCTGTTTGTGGGTTCTTTAAATTTCATTTTCCTACATTCTTTCCCTGTATTTTCCTATTTTCCCTTTCCTATCCCCTTAATTTTTGTCATGTTCGGAAGTCCACGTCTGGGGAGAATGGGTGAGAAGTAGCTGGGGGCTTTCATTTGGCTGGTGTGCAACTTCCTATACCTGATGTTAGAGGCTGGTGGCAGGGTGATACAGGGGTATCACACCGAGGTGAGCAGGCTCAGGTGGTTCAAGGTGCTGTTCCAACTGAAGAGAATATTTAACACCCAGCGCAACGACCAACAAATCAAACATTGCTGGGCTGACCTTGTGGCCGGAGAGCAAGACCTGCTGGATCACCTGGGTGTGGTGATTGGTGGCCCCGTTGGTGAGTACAAATCAGACTAATGAGCACATTTAAATGCTCTGTAGTGACAGTAGCAGATTTGTTGACATGATGCATGAAATGTTGGTGGACATGTGGAATGCAAGTTAAATATACAGTGGCCCGGATTTATACAATATTTGCAACATATTGCCGTCATTTGTGGATGCAAAAGCTGCACAAACGTACAAAACATAACTTTATCTTGGAAATTAGCGCTGCTTTGACGTCAATAGATGATGGTAATGCGGCTCAAACATATGTTTTATTCATGGCCTGTGAGTGAACCAGGAATGAGATGTATTTCACACGCTAAAGCAAGGAATGCATGTAGTCCCCTATTATTTGGAATACATGTCTGAACTGTATTCATGGCCATACGTACAAAGTTCTTCCTAACCTCTGGTAATGTCTTAGGCTGATACTTTGACTTGCTTTGCGCAGCATTTAAATTAATTATGGATGCCAAAGTAATGCACAGTGAATTAAATCTAAATGTTTGGTGCTACTTTCCATAGCTGTAGCGTAAAAACATGAAGCAAATGCTACACAATTAAAAAAAGAGAATATCTGTCCCTATGTTCATTGTTCCTGTGTGTGTTATTTTGCCTTCGCCACAATTGCTGGTACAGAGCTGATGCATTTGCCATCTGTGTCACTTTATAGCCAAACAATTTTAGTAAGTTCATGGGTCATCATGGGATCCCTGAACTTTGTGAATGCATGGTCACTAAATATTTATCTGCATGATGTTGTGCAAGAGACCCCTGACTGCTTCCATCATACATTTAAAGTGCCAAAATAGTTTGTTAGTTTACGTTTGGTACACCCCTGCTGATGTAGTGCACCATATGTACAATTGTTACCTTCTCAGAATGAAGGCTATCACAGACATGGGTGTATGCTAAGATCAGCAGACCAGCATTCCTGCTACTGCTGCCATTCCCAAGGTGCAGACAAATTGAGACCTATCTCATCAAGATTGCCACAGTAGGACATTTGCTAAATCATGTTTCAAATAGGGGGCAGTGTCCGTTTGTTGTATAACCACAGATCACCCAACTTGGCAAATGGAAGATGATGAATGTGGCAAACTGTGATTTACAATACTTTATATAGGTACACAGGGCCCTGAGCAACACATTTCAGTTGCAATGACAACACCTGTGTCCATGCATTCAGTCATGGATGATCAAATTCGACACTGTCAGCATATATTTGTTTGTTGTTTTGATTTAGATAAATGGCCACACAGGATCCACGCCATCATGGTGTCATAGGGGGCATATACTGCTCTGGGTACACTGGCAATGTGGCATATGTAACCTACAGACAACACAGGCCCACATATAATGGACCATAGGAAGCACAATAATTCATGAGCTAAACTCAACCCACATGAGCATCACGAGGTAACAGATTGTCCCTTGATGCACAAGCCACAATACCTGAGTGACTGGTATTGCAGTGCACCAGGAATGTGGCTTTGCATGTCTCTCATAACAACAAATGAAGAAATGGAGTATCCGCTATGAATATTACAGCACAAAATTGAGTAATCATGTTTGTCACCACATGATTGTTAGGGACACTGTCAATACATGCTTGCAGTAGTGTATCTGTTGGGGTGTGTACATGCCTGAGGTGCTGCTCTATCATATAAAATGTCACACATACAGTGATTTGTTGTTCCAAGTTTTGTACAGTGAGCAGACATTGGGCCCATTTCACCCTTCCATGTTTTACAGGTGGACATCTATATATTTGTTTAGGATAAGATAGTATGTGTTTAGGTTAGTATATGTTGTCCTACATGTGTCCCGTCATATAAAGCGGTGTGGGGGGTTGATGTTTAGAGTGTTTAGTTAAATGTGATAAGTACGTTTAGATTAGGGTAGGTAGGGCCAGTTGTGGGTAATGTGTAGTTAGTTTAGGTGAGGTTAGTTAAGGTGTTTCCCCTAGTTTTAGTATCCTTTTTTACTGTTAATAAATATTTTGGTACTCCTTTTCAGTATGTGTCATATGCTTGGGGATCAGGGCCTTGGCATGGGTGAACAGTGTCAGTTTAGTATTAGCATTTGTGTTCCATCCTGCATCCAAATCCCATTATTGACATGTTTATTCTCAATTACATTGGCAGCTACACCAAAGCTACTTCTCTATGCATCTGCCATCCATTGCACCCACCACTCAAGGTTACTATGGTTCCCAATGTGTTCTTAAGTTTGGATGTGTGTTTTCAATCTGTCATAGTTTGAGACCAGATTTGGAATCTTGGGCACTGTGGTACATCTGCCTGCAGCCTGATGTTCATGTGAACCCTGACAAGGTGAGTGATGGTATAATCTTATACAGTATAGTATACATAACTCGCACCTATCATTTCTTACATTGTACTGCCAGGTTACATCTTTGTCCATACACTCGTACTCATCCATTCCTGCTGTATGGTGTGTGTGTGATGAAAGTTTATAGACAGGTCTCACATACATAAAGATTGTCTAGAAGGAAAATGTGAACACATTGATTTTCTGCTTAAACATCCCTGGAAGCGGACTTTTTCTGTCCAACACAGCATTATACTGTTAGTTTTTTATTTACTTCAGAAATAACCCTTAGGAAGCACAGATGATGATACAGTCCAGACCCCAGTGCATAGTTATCAGTCCACAATCTTTCAACGCAGTTGTATTGACATTCTATGGTCATTGACATGTGACAAACATCACTAATCTCATACACAGTTGATGTGTCACATTACAGAGACAAAGTGGTTGTGTAAGTGCTATTTATTTTAAAGTGCTGTAGTGCAATATTTACATAGTCCAGGATTGTGATTCCATTAGTGTGACGCATTCTATTGTAATACTACACAGGTGCAATGGGACATAGCATTGGACATGCTGGGGTGAAGTGTCATACACTGCAGATGAACATGAATTGCCAATGAGGTATTGAGAGACAATCACAGAGCATAGTGTCAAGGTAAACAGTGGGCTGGAGAATATTGCATATGAGCAGCTATTGCAAGACTGTCATGTTAACAAGCACAGGACCTAGATATAACTGCCCATTTGGCATAGACTTGTGTTACCGGGTACTCTTACGGGTGAAGGTGATCTGTTCCACGTCTTCATCTTCTGATGTGTGTGTCGTCTCCTCTGCCCTTGGTGGTGGTGGGTTTGAAGGGGCAACACACACTTCAGTGTGTGAAAACGTGGAGTCAGAAATCCCAGTAGCTGCCAACTGTGGGGCTGTTAAGGGCAGTAAAGCAGCAAGGAGGGGCTGCTGGTTCTTAAGTATAGCACCTACATCACTGTGGTAGGCAGCCAGGTCGGCCCTGAGAGGGTCATTATTGCATTCATACACTCAGTGAAAGGTTTGGTGTGTGAGGTGTTGTGGCAACTCCCTTACTGCTGTGCTGATTTCCTTCACACTTTGTTGAAGTTCTTGCAGGATAGATGTTCACCCTTGCATGGCTTCTGCCTGTTCTGCAGATTACATCATGCACGAATGCACCCACTCAAGGCTGGCTGCCATATTTTGCATCCCCATCCGCACCTCCTTGGCCAGCTCCCGCGGTACTCCAACTACAGTCCTCTCAAAGCTGGTGCCAGTGTTGTCAGAGTCCTCAGCTGGGTTGGAGCTGGCAGGTCGTACAGTTGGGGTGGTGGGTGGGTCCTCTGTGATGGCTGCTACTTCTGTGTTCCTCCTTGAGACTGAAGGTGGGGTCTGGAAGGTTCCAAGGGCATCTTGGAGGGTCTGCTGGCTAATGTTTGTCAGCTCGTTATCCAGGTCATCAGGGAATTCCAGGGCAGGCATATCCCGAGGAGAGCCATCGTCCTCTGCAATGAGATATTGTACAAATACTGTGTCTGTGTTGTGGCATTTGTAATGTGACGTGCCTGACTTCCTATTAGTTGTACATTGTGATCTTGGTTCCTGTTCATTGTTCCTATCATTAAGATTAGAATTCGCACAGGCCTGTGCCCCATCTGCATATCACATGTAGTGTGGGCAGTTTGGGGAAATGTCTGCGTCACATCCTCTAGGTGTAGGTTCTGCCCAAATTGTATGTTACCCCCTTATTGTCCTACTCAACCCTCCGTCTACTTCCATTATCATGGTGTTGCCCTGCACTGGCTGTGGGTGTTCTGATGGCACTTGCACTACACTTAACAATCTGGAACTGACCCAGTCTCTGATATTTCATATCCACCTATACGTTGCTGAGACCTAGCATATACTATGTATAGCACTGGCATGGCACGATACGGGTGTCAGCATTGGTAGTGTGTACTGCTGATGTTGGGGAATGTGTGCTACTTTGGATTGTACTGATGGTCCTAGCAGTGTTCCATTTCCTCTTATGACTGTGCGGGTGTGTTTCACTAGCTGGAAACATATGTCCTCTCCCTCAATGATGTTGTCTTAGCACTATGACTCTTGAGATTTTGCATGGTGGCATTGCAGCTATTGTGACCCAGGCACAGGGTAGATCCTGACATGTGCAGCATGGGTATGACATTACTGCTGTGTACCTCATAATGTTACATACAATACCTGATGTTTGTAGCACCTATTGACATGGGCATTTGACAGGATTTGCACATTTTTAATAATTATAGGGGATTAATAACGTTGTCATCCTGAACCCTCTAATTTGGGTGTGTTTGATCCATGGGCACGTAACTGCCATTAGCTACTTGACCTGCACACACAGTAGAGGTGGTAGTGGAAACTGTTATTAATTGTGGATATGGCCTGAGACTGGAAATTGAGCCCTAGTTCATGTAGCGACATTACCAGCTGTTGTGTGACAGCAGGCCAGTTTTACGTTGTACCTTACCCTCCTGAACTGGCTTTGTATTGGACTTTTTTCCTTACGCAGGGTCATCCCCAGTCTTTTTGCCTCCTTCCTCCTGGTTTTTCTGACCTCTCGCTGTTGGCTCTAGGACTCTGAGCACTTTATCACTGCTGACCAGTGCTAAAGTGCAGGTGCTCTCCCATCTAAAGTTGGTATGATTGGCTTATACCTAATTGGCATATTTAATTTACCTATAAGTCCCTTGTACAGTGGTATCTCTATACCCAGGGCCTGTAAATTAAATACTACTAGTGGGCCTGCAGCGCTGCTTGCGCCTCCCACTGAAGTAGACTTTCAAACCTTTCTCAGGCCTGCTAGCGCAGGGCCTGTGTGCGAAGTTTTCTGCCACAGGGACCTGGCATCTAAATTTACTTGCCAGGCCCAGAACTCCCCTTTTACTGCATGTAAGTCACCCCTAAGGTACGCCTTAGCTAGCCCTATGGGCAGGGTGCCATGTATGTAGAAAGACAGGACATGTGCCAGGTTGCTTGGCCTGTCCTGGTAGTGACAAACAGCCTAACTTGGTGTCTCACTGCTGTGAGTGCTGTCTTCTCATAGGATTGCATTAGAAATGCCCTGCCTTATGTGTAAGGGGTATTGTCTGATTTATGAGGGGTAGCATAGGCCTGTTTGGTATAGTTGTGATGGTGATAATAAATGCTGCTTACTGATGTGGTTGTATTTTTTATTACTATCACAGAAATGCCACTTCTAGAAATTGCGCATTTATTTGTGCTTATGAGTCTGGTGTTTTACAGCTTGACTCCAATTTACGTCTGGGCAAAGTGACAGTTGGGGCTTTGTGCATACTTTTCAGACAGCCCGAACACAGGGAGGGTGGAGGTGTCACAGAGGTGCATCTGCATACTGAATAGTCTTTCTGGGCTGAGAGAAGGGAGAGGTGGGGCACACCTAAATTTTTAAAGGCTGTGCCCTGGCCTCACACAATAGGGTTGTTAACCCCCCAACTGATGTTTGGAGCCTGTGCTGAAAGGAGAGAGGGGGCACTCCCAGAACCAGTTGTAACTGGCTGGAACCTCCTCTCCCTAACATTGCAAAACATTGTAAGGACTGAGTATAAGTATTGGGGAATTTTCCCCACAATTGGAAGACTCTTTGAACATCATGGAACTGGACACAGAAATGCTGGAATGACTCACCAGGGACCGCCATGGACTGCTGCTGCTGTGCTGACCTGCTTGGTCACTGTGAAGGACTTGCCACTTGCTGCCTTTCCCTTGTGCTGGCCTGTTGCTGGGCCTCTCCACCTGTGGCCTTTTCCTGAACTTTTGCTCCCCAGGGGCAGGGTGCTGTGGTCCTTGACCCCTGCATTTACCCTGAAGCACGAGGGGTGCTTCACCTTTCCCAGGAGCTGAGCGCTCGGGAAAACGCTCCATTAGGGGGTTTTCTTAGTGCTTGGAAGCGCTACCCCTTGCTGGTATCTAGCGCTGTTGGAAGCGCTATTTCTTTGACTAAGAGAAATCACCACTGCGACCCGGGTTCTGTGGCTGCCAGCGCCGGAGTCGCGCTGCCTTTCCGTGCCCCCGGGGCACCAGAAGAATCCTTTTTTTGGTGTACTTGGAGCTCGAGCGCTCCTGTCGTGCCCCCGGGGTGAAGCGCGCTCCGTGGAGGGCCCCTGAGGCACTGCCAGACACCGACTGTAGTGCCTGCCTCCTTCTCCAACCGCTGGGCGGGCCACCACGCACAGTTGAAGGCCGGGTGGAGGAAAGGGAACCTCATCTGAGGTTCCCTTCGGCCCCAACGAGGCTGTCCTGCTTTTCTGTGACCGCAGCCAGGGCGGAAGCCTCACCAGAGGCCCCCTGTGCCGCCGGTCCTTGGCGTGGCCCTTGTGTGGGCCAGTTTGGATCTTTTTGGGCTCCTCCCTTCGTTGAGGGCCAGTCAAGGCCCGGGGGGGCCCTACAATGTTCGCGGGTCCCAGGAGGGGCCCGCCTTGAACCGGAGGGGGGGTGTGGTGCCCCCCTCTTCCCTAAAAGTATTGAGTGACCTTGGCCCCCCACGTGAGGGCCGGTGGAGGCCTGGGGGGCCCCCAGTGATCACGGGCCCCAGGAGGGGCCCATCAGTAGTGCAGAGGGGGTGCGTGCCGCCCCCTCTTACCCAGGATTTTAAGGAGGCTCCCACGTGCGCAGAGGAGCGATGGGGCCCCCTTTCTTCTTTGTCTGCTAGGCACGGAAGGTGCCTGCCTCATTATTTCCAGGTATTGCCTAGAGAGCCAATATGTTCCTAATTTAAAGTTCTTTCTAAAGACTTTGCGAATTAAGATATATTGCCTACCTGTTTTATGATGTTTTTATACATGTGTGTAAATGTTCCTTTTATGGACATGCTTGCTAATATGTTTTTCTAACTTGCCATATGTTTTCTAGTGTTCCTACTATGAGCATTTTATGATATTCTTATGTCAAGTGCTTTCAAAGAAATGGCGTTAGCCGGCGTTAATCTTTTTGACACAAAACTGCATCAGCCCACGGTATTGAGGACAGAGAAGTAATTAGTGAAGGAGGGCATTAAGACTGGTTCAAGCGAGGGAGATGGAGAATGTAGAGAGAAATTATAGAGCCCTCAATTGCCACACAGGGCTGCTACCAGATCAGGTACAATACAGTCTAGTAGGTCTTCAAAATCCAAGAACGTGTGTGGATGGGAGTAAGGGCAGGCTAAGTGTGACCATAGCAGCCGACCCTGAAAGCATAACATTGAGGAATCGTTTTGATCCACTTCTAACTCCCCTTGATGATTATAGTGGGGGGGAGGAAAGTAAGTTGGACAAGGTATTAGCCTCTTCGCACAGCCTCCAGGCTTTTTCTGGAACTTAGGAGGATATAAGAAACATTTAAAACAGGACTTTTTTAAAGTGAAGCTAGAAAAATATGATATAGTGTTTTTCCAGTAAACTTGGCTGTCCGAAGAACCTGGACCAGTAGATGTTTTTTTTAGACTTTTTAAGGATGCCACCTGGTTCGGCCCAGGACGACCTTCGGTGGCCTTATTATTTTACCCTCGACTAGAATAACCAATAGATTTACAGAGATAAAAACAAAAAGTTGCTGGCTATTAGCAGGTCGGGTAGCTCTTCATAATGATATTGGTTGATTAAGGCAGCTTATTGTAACTAATGTATGTATCCAGCCAGGGATGACAGCTGATTATAATACCCAGTTGGGTTTATTTGAGGAAGATTTAGAGGCAATATGTATAAATAAAGCAGAGCAGTCGGTATTGATGTTAGGAGATTTTAATCATAAATCAGATCCGACAATTGGTGATAAATTGCACAAGGAGCTGTTGGCCACTGCACATGTGCCGCAAGCTATTTTCCCTAGATCAGGGGGTATGGCACGGGATAGGGCCTTAGTAAGAAATTTAGGCTTTCTAGGATTGTTTTATATCAATGGACATTTAAACAAAGACCGTCAGGGCAAAGCAGAACTTTTGAACAGGAAATAAAGTTTGCCCTATTGATTATGCCTTCGAAAATGTTTGGCATTTCAAGGCAGTGGCGGGACTCGACGTTATGTGCCGAGAAGGTAGTTATCACTGGCCCTTACACTTAACAATTAGGCTAGGGAATAAAGATCTAAGAAAAAGAGTAGTTGCATTGCAGGTAGAATAACTACCCGTATTACAGAGAACAGCTTAAAAGTACTAATGATCTGATGATAAACTATAGTGGCCTCAGCGAGTCTGAAGATCAGAATGAAGTATTTAAGGGATATGAAAGGGTGATTGAACAAGTAGTAGATTGTCTGAAAGTAAACTTAAAAATAATGCATGTGAATAAAGCTGAGGCAGAAGCTGAAAGGGACTGAAAAAACACCTGGTATGATCAAGACTATATGATCCAGAAGCAGAAGATGCAGATGTTGGTAAGGGAATGTAGGAAAAGGTGCATAAGGGCTCAGAACAGACACTTTCATAGCCAAGCAAGAATATTAAAATATCCTGAGAAAAAGTAAATGGGAACATATGAATATGAATTGGAAAGGTATGTTAGACGTGATAGGAACCCGCAATATATGCAATGTTTGGTTGCCAAAGAAGATTGGAATGAACATTTGAGCAATTTATATGGAGGGAAGGATGCTGGATTAGACCAGGAGAATAAAGTTGAGGTAGGTGGAGGTGTAAGGGCATATTTCTCCCCTAAAAAGATCAACGAACTAATTATGGCACTTAAGTTAACTAAAACAGTTAGCCCAGATAACCTTCCAGCAATAATAATAAACAATAACGTTGGTTGGTGGGCAAGTCTTTTTTATGTTACTTTTCACAAACGTTTTGAGTCTGGCAGCTTCCTTGAAAGCTGAAAGGGTGCAGTGATTAGACCAATTTATAAGAAGGATGACCCAACACAACCAAGAAACAATTGTTTGATCAGCTTGTTGGACGTAGGCAAAATAATGTTGGCAAAGCTACTGTTAGGGCAAATGAAGTCTTGAGTAGAGTTAAATATTTTGATTCTAGTAGAGCAAGGTGGCTTCAAAGAAGGTCACTCTACAATAGACCATTGCTTTAGTCTTTGGGCAATGGCAAAAAAGTAAATAGAGGAACAAGGGTGTTTATTTTGTTGTTTTCTGGATTTTCAAGCCGCTTTTGAACCTCTAGACCAGAATTTGTTGTGGGATATGCTGAGGCAGCTTGGGGGCAGTTCTGAACTACTTTTCCTCCTCCAGGGCCTACATACGCAAACTTGGGCCCAACTGATTTTAGACACTGGTGGGTCACTGTCAAAGAAGATCCCTATAACACCATCAGGGAGACAGTGGCACACCAATGGGCCCCTGACACTAGCCTGAAAGATGAACAGCCCTCCACGTCCGCTGGCGCAAGTGGACAGGAGGTCCCGCCACAAGCCCAACAGGCCACCAGCACCACACCCCCTGCAGAAGGAGAACCACCCTGCAAACGGTCCCTAAGATCCAGACACAAGTCAGAGAACATTGCCAAGACCCCACCAGGGAATAAGACTCTCCTGATTGTCACCCTTCTGTCCCACTATGTCACCCTGACAACCTTGAACTGCCATTACTCCACTTACTATTACCCCTTGGACAATGCACCTGTGAAACCAAGAGACTGGACTCCACCATGGACATTCCTCCACCATCACCCCAATCCATTGCACATACCCCTCCACTGAATAGCACTTAAATTAACACCCTTGATTCACAAAATGACTCGGAGTCAGTCTGTACTTTCACAAGTCTGTTATTACAAACTCTCTGACAAATATCAATGTCAATGTTCATTTTCACATGCCAATGTTTGACAGTTGTTGGGCAGCATTAAACATAGCAGACGGCAGAAAGTGGTACCCAGATCTGTGAAATGGAAAGGCAAGTGAACTGTCAGGGCCCATACACAGAGGTAAAAAGGCAGAATTATGCAATGTCCTACAGTAGTATGATATGAGAGGAGCAGTGCCAGTCTCTTACCTGTGTCTCACTGGATGCATTGCATGATGATGTTGATTCGGTTGTCTATGTCTTCTTCTTCTGCCTCCTCTTCTTCACTGTTCACAGGCTTCACAGCTGCTACAAGACCAACACCAGGCCCATCCTCCTGCAGAAAAGGCACCTGGCGTCGCCAAGCCAGGTTGTGCATGCCACGATTATCTGGCACACCTTCTTCAGTGAGTAGTATAGAGAGCCAGCTGTCAGATGGAGGCACCAGAACCTGGCCTTCAGGAGGCCGAAAGTCCGCTTGATTATCCTTCTAGTTCACCCATGTGCCTCATTGTAGCGTTCCCCTGCCCTTGTTCAGTGATTCCTCACTGGGGTCAGTAGCCATGACAGGTTGGGGTAGCCAGAGTCATCTGCAAATATCGAGGGATATCTGTTAGACACACACCAATCCTTGGGACAACCCCATACCTAGACACCTATTCAAACTGTGTGGGGACCTTGGGCTCACCTATTAGCCACACACAGTGCCTCTGGAGTTGGCCCATCACATAAGGGATGCTGCTATTCCTCAAAATGTAAGCGTCATGCACTGAGCCAGAATACTTGGCATTCACATGGGAGATATACTGGTCTGCCAAACACACCATCTGCACATTCATGAAATGGTAGCTTTTTGCGGCTTCTGTACACCTGTTCCTTCCTGTGGGTGGGACAAATGCCACATGTGTACCATCAATGGCACCAATGATGTTGGGGATATGTCCCAGGGCATAGAAGTCACCTTTCAAGGTGGGCAAATCCTCCACCTGAGGGAAAACGATGTAGCTGTGCATGTGTTTCAGCAGAGCAGATAACACTCTGGACAACACGTTAGAGAACATTGGCTGTGACCTCCCTGATGCCATGGCCACTGTTGTTTGAAAGGAACCACTTGCCAGGAAATAGAGTACTGACAGGACCTGCACTAGAGGGGGGATTCCTGTGGGATGGCGGATAGCTGACATCAGGTCTGGCTCCAACTGGGCACACAGTTCATGGATTGTGGCACCATCAAGTCTGTAGGTGATAATGATGTGTCTGTCTTCCATTGTCGACAGGTCCACCAGGTGTCTGTATATCGGAGTATGACGCCATCTCATCATCTGCCTCAGCAGATAGGCCAAATGGAGGAGAAAAGTGAGCAGAGGGTCATACACCACATAGCTTGCACAAGGGTGTTTTGCACTATTGTGATGTAATCGGTGTGTGGTGCTGTCTGTCCGTATTCCTGCCCAAAAAGTGCTGTGATGCACTTAGTTGCCCTGCCATGTGGCCCTCTGAAATGGTGGCTGCCTGACCTGTAAGGAGGGACAAGGGGAAATGTGGTAACTGCACTGGCGTTGTGCAGCGTTGTGGTAGGCGGACGAAGACCTCAGCGCAATTCAGCATTGGTTATCATCGTGCCCTTTGGCTTCCAGGAGCCAATGATGATGTACGCCAGCAGTGACGGTACGCACAGCCACGGACGTAACTGCCATTTTCTATCTGTTCACTCACTTGATACCTGACCTTCAACAGGGGAGGACCTACACTGCAACTGCTGCTGTGACCTGAGTCTGGAAGCGACAATGGCTACAGTGTCTGGGGAAAGGGCCCCTCCCTTCACCGTGGAGGAGTTGGACAACCTGGTGGCTGGGGTCCTCCCCCAGTATACGTTCCTCTACGGTCCTCCAGACAAACAGGTGAGTACACTGTGAGCATGATGGATGGGACATGAATGTATGGAGTGGCGTGGATAGAAGATACATGTGGGGAGGGCTGTGGCCAGCATGTGAGGATGGTTAGTATATGTGTTTCAGGGCATGGTTGGGAAGTTGTGGCCAATGACTAAGAAGAACCGGACGGGGGAGTAAAATCCATTCTTACTTCACTTTTCCTCTAGTTCAGCACCCACCAGAAGAAGGGTATTTGGCGTGCCATCGCCAAGGAAGTGCAGACCCTGGTGGTCTACCATAGACGGAGCACCCACTGCTGCAAAAGATGGGAGTCACCTGCAAATATCGAAGGATATCTGTTAGACACACACCAACCCTTAGGGACAACCCCATACCCAGACACCTGTTCAAACTGTGTGGGGACTTTGGGCTCACCTATTAGCCACACATGGTGCCTCTGGAGTTGGCCCATCACATAAGGGATGCTGCCATTCCTCAAAGTGTAAGCGTCATGCACTGAGCCAAGATACTTGGCATTCACATGGGAGATGTACTGGTCTGCCAAACACACCATCTGCACATTCATGGAATGGTAGCTTTTTGCGGTTTCTGTACACCTGTTCCTTCCTGTGGGGTGGGACAAATGCCACCTGTGTACCATCAGTGGCACCAATGATGTTGGGGATATGTCCCAAGGCATAGAAGTCACCTTTCACTGTGGGCAAATCCTCCACCTGAGGGAAAACGATGTAGCTGTGCATGTGTTTCAGCAGGGCAGATAACACTCTGGACAACACGTTAAAGAACATTGGCTGTGACCTCCCTGATGCCATGGCCACTGTTGTTTGAAAGGAACCACTGGCCAGGAAATGGAGTACTGACAGGACCTGCACTAGAGGGGGGATACCTGTGGGATGGCGGATAGCTGACATCAGGTCTGGCTCCAAATGGGCACACAGTTCATGGATTGTGGCACCATCAAGTCTGTAGGTGATAATGATGTGTCTGTCTTCGATTGTCGACAGGTCCACCAGGGGTCTGTATACTGGAGTATGACACCATTTCATCATCTGCCCCAGCAGATGGGCCCTATGGAGGAGAAGGGTGAGCAGAGGGTCATACACCACATAGGTTCCACAAGGGTGTTTTGCACTATTATGATGTAATCGGTGTGTGGCGCTGTCTGTCCGTATTCCTGCCCAAAAGAGCACTTAGTTGCCCTGCCATGTGGCCCCTGAAATGGCAGCTGCCTTACCTGTAAGGAGGGACAAGGGGAAATGAGGTAACTGCGCTGTCGTTGTGCAGTGTCGCGGTAGGCGGACGAAGACCGTGGCGCAATTCAGCATTGGTTATCACCGTGCCCTTTGGTTTCAAGGAGCCAATGACGATGTACGCCAGCGGTGACGGTATGCACCGCCGCGGACGTAACTGACATTTTCTATCTGTTCACACACTTGATACCTGACCTTCAACAGGAGAGGTCCTACACTGCAACTGCTGCTGTGACCTGAGTCTGGAAGCGACAATGGCTACAGTGTCTGGAGAAAGGGCCCCTGCCTTCACCGCTGAGGAGTTGGACAACCTGGTATCTGGGGTCCTCCCCCAGTATACGCTCCTCTACGGTCCTCCAGACAAACAGATGAGTACACTGTGAGCATGATGGATGGGACATGAATGTATGGAGTGGCGTGGATAGAAGATACATGTGGGGAGGGCTGTGGCCAGCATGTGAGGATGGTCAGTGTATGTGTTTCAGGGCATGGTTGGGAAGTTGTGGCCAATGAGTAAGAAGAACCGGACGGTAGGCGGACGAAGACCGTGGCACAATTCAGCATTGGTTATCACTGTGCACTTTGGCTTCCAGGAGCCAATGACGATGTACGGCAGCGGTGGCGGTATGCACCGCCGCGGACGTAACTGCCATTTTCTATCTGTTCACTCACTTGATACCTGACCTTCAACAGGAGAGGACCTACACTGCAACTGCTGCTGTGACCTGAGTCTGAAAGCGACAATGGCTACAGTGTCTGGAGAAAGGGCCCCTGCCTTCACCGCTGAGGAGTTGGACAACCTGGTGGCTGGGGTCCTCCCCCAGTATACGCTCCTCTACGGTTCTCCAGACAAACAGGTGATTACACTGTGACCATGACGGATGGGACATGAATGTATGGAGTGGCGTGGATAGAAGATACATGTGGGGAGGGCTGTGTCCAGCATGTGAGGATGGTCAGTGTATGTGTTTCAGGGCATGGTTGGGAAGTTGTGGCCAACAGTAAGAAGAACCGGACGGGGGAGTAAAATCCATTCTTACTTCACTTTTCCTCTAGGTCTGCACCCACCAGAAGAAGGGTATTTGGCAGGCCATCGCCAAGGAAGTACGGACCCTGGTGGTCTACCATAGACGGAGCACCCACTGCCGTAAAAGATGGGAGGACCTGCGCCGCTGGAGCAAAAGATGGCGGAGGCCCAGCTGGGGATGGCCTCCCAACGTGGAAGGGGTGCCCGTCGCACCATGACCCCCCTGATGTACCGGATCCTGGCAGTGGCATATCTGGAGTTGGATGGACGCTTGAGGGCATCACAGCAGCCACAAGGGGGTGAGTACACTCAAACCCCAAAAGTGGTAGTGGCCATATACACTTAGTCGGGCCCCTGTGGGTTCCAGGTGTGCATCAAATGGCCTTAGGCACAGTCCCCCATGTGCAGGTGATTTTCCTAATAACTGTTAGTGCATGGCCTAGTGTATAGGGCTGCTCCCTGTGTGTTGTGTCCACCAACGGTTGTGCTGTTGCTGGCATTGACCATGTGTCTCCTCTGTCTTTCCCCCCATTTTGTTTTGTCACCCTGTCCTTGTGTGCATTAGCATCATCTGGCGGAGTAGCATTGGCACCGGAGCAGGAGGGAGCTGCAACCCACATGGCCCAGGAAGGTGAATGTACGGAGTCTGAAGGCACCAGTGGGACGGAGGGCGAGGGGAGCTCCACGACGGGGACAGGAGGAGACACCAGCGACAGCGACTCCTCCTTTGATGGGAGCTCCCTTGCAGTGGTGGGCACCTCTGTGCCCATCGCAACAATAGGTACAGCTGCCACCTCCCCACCAGCACCGCCCTCTCAGCAGCCCCTCAGTGTGTTTCCTGTGCCCGCTCACCTATGAGGGTGGGCATCTCCTTCGCCCCAAGCACCTCAGGCCCTGCCCCAGTCAGCCCTGCTGCCCTCAGTGAGGAGGCTATAGACCTCCTGAGATCCTTCACTGTTGGGCAGTCAACCATACTGAATCTCATCCAGGGTGTCGAGAGGCATTTGCAACAACCAAATGCATACCTGGAGGGCATTCATTCTGGCGTGGCGGCCCAACAGAGAGCATTTCAGGCTCTGGCCTCAGCACTGATGGCAGCCATTGTCCCGGTGTCCAGCCTTCCCCCTCCTACTTCCTTTAGCCAGATCCAATCCCCTCTATCTCAGTCTATCCCAAGCACACCATCAGACCAGCTTGCACACTAATCAACACACAAAAGTGGCTCAGGCAAACATGAGCACCACACATCCCACAGGCACTCACACATTCACCATACCCATGCAGACACACCAACATCCACTGCCTCCACTCTGTCCCCCTCCTCCACGTCATCCACCGCCCTTCCAGTCTCGTCTCCACTCACACCTGCATGCACTACATCCTTAGCCACTACCTTCATCACCAGCACGCCCATCACCACACACCGCTCACGTGCAATCACCACCCCCACTACCATGCAAGCGTCCCCTGTGTCCTCTCCCAGAGTGTCTGTGAGCCCTGCTCCCAAAGTACACAAACGCAGGCACACACCCACTTAACAGCCATCCACCTCACAACAGCCTCCAGCCCATGCACCCTCACCCAAACTCAGCAGATGTACACCTCCTACAACCACCACCTCTTCCTCCACTCCCAAACCCCGCCATCTTCCCATCCCAGTGTGTCTAAAAAACTTTTTCTAGCTAACATTGACCTGTTCCCTACACCTCCCCCCGTCCTTCCCCTAGGGCCAGGATGTCCAGATCCCAGCCCAGCACCTCAGCCACAAAATCCTCGAGCACTGTGGTCCCTGCAAGTCAGGGAACATCGAAGGAGGCACCCATCAGGGTTGCCAGTGTGCCACCTAATGAGGCCAAGGATCACCCCATTCAGCCACCTGCCAAGGTGAAGAGGGGGCCCACATGCGGTACGGAAAAGCTGCACCAACCACCCAGCAAGGCCTCATCCAAGACACAAGAGGGCAGTGCCAAGGTCCCAGCAGCGACTTCCAAGGTGGGGAAGAGACACAAGGCCAAAGGGAAGCCAGCTCAGGGCACGGAGCCTCTGGGTGAGGGACTGGTGTCACCCCTTCTGCAAGACAGAACAGTAACCTGTACTGCGGTGACCACCGCCGCAACCACCGCCACCTGCACCGCCACCTGCACCACCACCTGCACGTCTGCTGCCTCTGCTACAGTCCCCAGCATCATCCCCAGAGGGCAGCCATCCAAGCCTGCAGGAGACATCCTGGTGTCTCCCTCCACAGGTGCTGACACCTGCACCACAGGCAGCATCTCCGCTGTATACACCGCCACAGACACCGCCACCTGCCCCGTGACGTGCCCAGCCAGTGCCACCACAGAGGACATCAGCAGCATCCCCAGTGTCCAGCCGTCCGAGGCTGCAGGAAACATCCTGGACCCAGCACACACTACATGAGGCACCACAACCAGCACTGGCAGTATCAGTAATTGGCACGCTAAGTCGCCGCAGGGTGGAGTGTGCCTCCATGGAGTATCATGCTACCTGTTCCCAGAAAATCTTGTGGCTCAGACACCCAGGTGAGGGAATGGGAACTGCCACACCCCAGGTGCAGCACTCTGGGCACCAAGCCCCCTCCACAACCAGTGGAGAACTGCATCCACTCACCCTATCCTTGGCAGGATGAAGCACTCTGGGCACAAAGCCCCCTCCAGAACCAGTGGAGAACAGCATCCACTCACCCTATCCTTGCAGGATGAAGCACACTGGGCACCAAGTCCCTTCCCGAACCTGTGGAGAACAGCATCCACTCACCCTATCCTTGGCAGGATGAAGCACTCTGGGCACCAAGCCCCCTCCAGATCCATTGGAGAACAGCATCCACTCACCTTATCCTTGGCAGGATGAAGCACTCTGGGCACAAAGCCCCCTCCAGATCCGGTGGAGAACAGCATCCACTCACCCTATCCTTGACAGGATGAAGCACTCTGGGTACAAAGCCCCCTCCAGAACCAAAGGAGAACAGCATCCACTCACCCTATCCTTGGCAGGATGAAGCACTCTGGGCACAATGCCCCCTCCAGAACCACCCCAGAGACTGTGGCTTTGCACTCCCCAGGACCAAGCAGTGGGCAAACCACCCACTTGGGAGACTTGAGAGACTGTGGCTTTACACTCCCCAGGACCAAACAGTGGGCAAACCACCCACTTGTGAGACTTGAGAGACTATGGCTTTGCACTCCCCAGGACCAAGCAGTGGGCAACCCACCCACTTGAGAGATTTGAGAGACTGTGGCTTTGCACTTCCCAGGACCAAGCAGTGGGCAAACCACCCACTTGAGAGACTGTGGCTTTGCACTCCCCTGGACCAAGCAGTGGGCAAACCACCCACTTGAGAGACTGTGGCTTTGCACTCTCCAGGGCCAAGCAGTGGGCATGGAGCCCCCTCGTGGAGCAGTGGTGTCATCCCGTCATCCGGCTGAGGTGCCCCCTCCTCCTCTTCCCCCTGAGGTGGCTGTTTTTTTTTTTACCTGATGCCCCAGCAGTATTCTCTCCGTTTTGAGGCAGGTGTCCTGTGTGGGCTTCGCCCATGCTTTTTGGGACCACTGGTCCACGGACATGTAATGGAACAGTATACGGACTTGTCTACTTGCTGTAAATATTTGTATATACTGATCTTTTAAAGTTATGTTGGCCTATCTCGATTTTCGATGATTACACTCGTCACAATCATTTCATTTGGTCGTTGCTTTCTTCCAGGGGGTTATGGGGTGTAAATGTAATGTTGATGCATGTGTTTGTGTGTCTGTTGTTGTGGGTGAGGGGTGGGGGTGTTGTGTGTTGCGTGTGTGTGTCACTCTCTTTTTCCTCCCCCCTCCCCTGTGTGCTGGGTGCAGTACTTACTGTGGTCGTCACCGCCGTCTTTGATGTTCCTGGTAGAAGAGGAGGTAAACCAACATTGGTAACACCTGTAACTCAGGCTCCATGGCGTCCTGGTTCTTCCGTGAGTTTCGAGAGGTGAGTGGTTTCCCTTCTGTGTACTGTTTCTGCCGTGCTTTTGATGGCAATGGTACCTTCCCGGAAAAGCTTGCAGATTGGTGCCTTGTAATAATGTGGGCGGTTCATTGTCTTCCGCCTGTCTGTTGCCGGTTACAACCGTGGTGTTTGTTGCTACCGCTGTGGCGACCAGGGTGTTAAAGTGGCTGACTGTGTTGGCGGTTTCCGCCCTGGTCGTAATTCCATTTTTTTTACCACCGGCCTGTTGGGGGAATTACCGCTGCTTTATCACCGACCGCCAGGGTTGTAATGGGGGCCATAATGTTTTTAACTAGGATCAAGCTCTCAGCCTAATGGTAAATATGAGATTTTGAATGTGACATGTACTCTAGGCCGATTCTTAATGAAATATGAGGTTCCTTAATGGGATTTTTTGGTGCTCTGTAAGGGATGAGAGAGCAAGTATGCAAGGCATAATTAATTAAAGGCATTTATAAGGATTACATTATTTTTGCAATTGACCATATGAAAAGGAATGAGTAAATTTTAACTAAAATGCATTTAGGGTTAGGCAGGCCTAAATCTGCCCCCCCCCCCCAAAAAAAAAAAACAATTACAAGTATGTTGTGTAATGCTGCCTAGTATGATTTAGTAAAAATAGGAGAGGATGGCATTTTTATTTTATGCCATGAACATATCATATTCTAAGTAATGATGTAAAAGTGATTTTAGGTTCAAGATCTTAAGTTTTTGTTCTTATTTAGCTGCTTTTAGATTAAAATATTATATATGTTAAAGCTGCTTTCCATCCGAGGAACAGGGAAAAATTATTTATTTCCATGTCATTGGAATTTGGTTTTAAAGCAAAGCACATGTCACTTTATCTACATCTGCCTGTCATACCTGAACCCTAGATCAACACTTTTTTATTGGGTCTGGTTGGTTTTCGTGAATAGGGATATGTTAGGTAATACTGAATTTTACCAAAAGGACATTATAATCTAGAAATGGTATGAACTAAGAACAACTATGAGGTTGTAATCTATACGTCAGATTATTTTTATATTTTATATATTATCATATTATGTATTTATGTATTATGCTTTTATTACTTTTTATTCTTTATAAAGATTGATTGACTGACTTTCTGTCAAGTTCTGTCTTCCCTGTTAGTGTGCTAGCCTGCTACTATTACTGCCTACCTACCACCTCCTTAAGATGCCATCTTGGGAAAACCCTGCAGTAAGAAGAAGACTCTCTCACTTCATTTATTCAGGTAGGAGAAGTACTATGGATTGAAGTGAACTTGTTTAGTTGGTATTTAACTCCTACTGAAGAAGATGTTGTCTATGTGTACTGGGTTTTTGTAGGCAAAATAGGTAAGGGCAATCATCCCTTAGTGGTCAATAATAGTTGCAAATGGTAGTAGAGCAAGGGTCTAAGTAAATGACATAAACTCTGTTTTTGGCAGATTAAAAATAACAGGCTACACTAAAAGACATCAGTGCAATCTGAAAGACTAAAACACCAAAATAAAGATTTAAGACGCGAATGAAGTAAAAAATAATATCCCCTTTATTCTTTTCAAATATAAAAACCTTCCATTCCCCCACAACAGTCCCACATTTCCGCCTGAGCAAATATAACCTCATCACAAAAAAGTCCAATGAAAAGTCCAAACTAGAAGTCCATCCTAACTCCCTCCACACCCTCTCCACCCACAAGAAGTCCCTCCCCCCAAAATAAAAACATTAAAAAAGGGATTAAAAAAGGGCACTGTCTATGTGGGTCCGGAGCTGGTCGATGCTCTGCTCTAACTTGGTGAGGCGGCTCTCCAAACGGTCCATCCGCTGTAGGATGCATCTTTGAAATGCCCTGATGGAGCAGGAGGGTGCAGATGTAGTTAGAGACCCGAACTGCTGGCGGTGGCACTAGTGATATAGTGGCCAGAGGCTGGCGTGCCCTTAGCTCGGTTGTTGGTCTGAGGCAGCTGTTTAGGCCTGTTCCTCCACCAGGATCACCAGGCGCTGGTGCTCGGTCTGAATGTTACCCAGCCTTTGCTGCCGTAGATGGGCCGCTATCTCCTGCCTAGTTGGTGGTGGTCATCGGGCAGGAATAGCTAAAGCAAGAAAAGAAGAATAACAAAAGACAAATTGTAAACAATGGTCTGAACAAACACTTGTTCAAATGATAGATAGTGGGTGGAGCAGTAGCACTACATTGCTGGTCCCCTAGGGACGATGGAATTTTATGTGATTATTTATGATTAGGAGAGCCACAGGGATAAAATGTTATTTGTTTACCTACACATGCCTCACATGAGAAGCACTAACTGTCTGGTAGAAAATAATTAAGGCAGAATAAGACCAGATTAAAAAGTTGGTGATCTAATTTTTTCTTTCTTTTAAAGGCTTTTCTAGTGACTAATTAGAAACATTTAGTTGAAAAAAAAAATAATTACCTCTCATTATGATGAGTAAGGCATTATGCACAATGGAGTGCAGGTTGCTGTGCTAAATTGTTGAGGCATGCTAGCCCGCGCTTCAAGTACGTTGCTACTGTCTGCAGCTCAGGCAGCTGCATCTGATGATTATATATGTTTAAGTCCAATGGCCCTGCTCTTCCTCACATGTCTTTCACTTAATTTAGTTCCTACGCTGACTCCAAAGAGGCAGGTGAGTAAATACAAGATACATCATACATGTCATGTGTAAAATGCAGATATATTTTCCTGTCTGCCGTATGTAGATAAGGGAGAGTAACAAACTACTAAACTACAGGGAAAGGAATGGGCTATAGAGATTGTATTTGACACGTTTGTCAGTGGGTATCCCCTACGCCAAACTTGAAATCAAATTGGGCATTTACTAGTCCAGCTTTACTCACTAGTCAGGCCCACCATCACAAATTCTTTCCAACAAATTGATTTGCTGGGCAGTAAGGAAAGTAAAGAAACCTGACTTACTCTACTGCAGAGTAATTCAGATTGATAAGGCAGGTAGGTAGAGATTTTGCTATAGAAGACTAGAGGGGCATCACAGATCTGTTTACAAAAGATGAGCTCCCTTCTTTATTCTTCCAAGCAATTATTCAATCATCCTTTCATTCTTCCCCTATATGCACCCATAGCACCATGATTTAACCTTTACATTCGATTATCCAGTCTTCTACCCAACTTCACAATCCTTTATCTATCCATTCAGTACTCACAATATCCACCCTTTCTTTCAATCTTCCTTTCACCCATCCATCTGTTTACCAATTACCAAAACTCACCCACGCATCCTTTTTCATCCACTAATGAATCCTTTCCTTTCACTCTTTTTACCCATCATTTTCATTTCACCTTCCATTCTTTCCCGTTTCCATCAAACCATCATTTTTAGCATACATTATTTGCTTTTACTGAGTTGCAGATAGAAGAGGCCATAGGTAACCCAACCACCGTTGTAGCTGTAATGCAGGAGGTTAATGAATCCGATCATGTCCTGGTAGCAAGTGAGTGTGAATAATTGTCAATATGCAAGCAATTTACTTGCCAGCACTGATTCCTGCTGCCAAATCTCTCCCTGCTTCATCTGCTCCTGCAGTGGTCAAACTTGAACCAGCTCTTCCTAGTTCACAGGTGGTTGGTGTGGCTATAAAAAAACTTCATACATTTTTTAGATGTCTGACCCTATTCTTAATTTTTAAAAGAAAAACATGCAAACAAAATCGTTACAGTTCAGTGATCACTACAGTATCTTCTGTCAAAAATATCACTCTGGGCATTTTGAGGGAACGTTAGAAAAGCCTGGTAGACAAGCCAACCAAAAGCTTTCTGTAATAGAGGTTCAGACAAGCCAACCAAAAGCTACATGTAATAGAGGGGCAGGTCCATAGCTTATGATTGACGATAGCTCAGAATCATTGAAGAACAACAAAGGGGTGGAATACAAAATGGTCAATAAAAGACAGAAAAAAAGATAATGCAGGGATGACAGGAATTAATTCTATAAAACTTGAATAGGGGAGTTGGAAAAAGGGAGAAAGTACAGAAAAAGTAAATGAGGCAAATCAAAAGTGGTACCGGGATGAGCAGAGCCATCAGCATTAGTGCTGGTGGTCGGTGGCTCCCCAGCTCCTGCAGGACCCGCCGGTGCAGTGCCCTTCTTCTTGGCCTTGGGTGCTGACGTAAGATTAGAAAGAAGATTTAAAAAAAATACATTTGTGGTACCGTTAATCTCCACAAAATTATTATTTAACATGGAAATGCAATAACATTGTACTTAAATAAGATCACCTATGGTCTTCTACTAGTATGGTCAACTATTGTTGAGTTGGCTATGCTCCTAAAATCCCTATTCGAAATTTCCTTAAGACAATGGACTTTTAAAACTAATGCATTGTAATGAATGAACATTCATTCTATTCTGATTACCAAGCCCCTTGATGGCCCCCACCTCAGTCTCCCTTTTTTGCAATGCAGGCATACTTGCATCAAAGTGAAATTGCTTGGGCCTGTATGAGCTACATATTGTCACAGAGAACGCTAACTCACTGATATCACTAATTAACTAAGGATTGAGGAGGAGTACAGAGGAGTCTGCTCTGCAATGACTTCTTAAATAATCAGCCAAAGCAAGTGCCTACCTGCGAGTACAAAAATCAATGATGTAGCACCGGGCACCTGGCTAGCTCTGACTGGATCACATAATAAACAATAATCTAATGTAAACTAAACATAACTTACCTCTGAGTAGAAGCTGCATGCCATTCAGAAAAAAAAGTTAGCATTATAGAACACAAGTACAATAAAAATATAATACTTATCAAGTCTAGGGATCTCTACGCCTAGCACGTCGAGCAGGTCCTGCTCACAGCTGATGATACCTGCCAAGCGGTGCATCAGCCGTTGGGGGGGTGACTGGACCTGGGTGGCAGCCCTGACCAACCAGCACTTCATAGCAGAGCGCTGCGGATGCTCCCACAGGGGGTACCCACTTCCAGGCCAGCCATCTGCTGCCAGCATGGATGGGAGGTGGTACTGCACATAAAAAAACAAGTGCTGCCACCTCCACCTTGCTGAAGATTGGGCAGGGCTGCACCCTTTCATGGTGGCACCGCCCACAAGTCAGGCTGCCGCTGTTGCTCTGCTGCTGCTCTGCCATGATGATGGGTGGGTAGGGTAGGAGAAAAGGTAAACAAACAGGAGGAAAAGGAAGGAAAAAGGGAAACATAAACAAAAATACAAAAAGTCACAAAAACACACAAAACAAAAATTAAAACAACTTAAAAATAATGAGACACAAAAAGAAACATTAACACAATAACTAAAAAATAGGGGTAGATGAAGTATGGGGTAGACGATTACAAAGATTGAGGGCAGATTGAAGTAGAAGCCCCAGCACCATTAACCAAGAAGAAAACAAGATGGCCGCACCATTGCGAACCGTGTGTTGCCGTTCATGTGAAATTTAGAACAAGAGTATGCACTTCGCATTACCAGTGACATCAAATGCAACTTAAAAGGGTGCAACGGAGAACTCCACCCAATAGTAGAACTCTGCGTAACGTGCAGAGGTGTTTTTGCCACTTCATGGAGTTTTGCGTAGTGCGACTCCGCGCACTCTGCCCAGGCCTAATACAGATCCACTTTTACAAATAAGATAGCACCAATGCTCTCCCAGACCAAATACATGATCATACATAGATGCCATTGGAGACCAGAAAAGCTCCAAAAGCTTAACCTTACACAAAACCCCAAATGTTGGAACTGTAACGACAATGTAGGTGACCTAGCTCATATGCTCTTCCATTGTCCTATTCTCCAGAATTACTGGGATAGCATTTTTCCATTTTTTCAGAACACCTTACATATTATACCTACACACAAATTCACATGTATATTTCTCGGACCACTAGATCCTCAAATAAAAAAACTAGTCAAAAAGGGACTTACTTGATCTAATGCTAACTCTTGCCTGCAAGCTCATTCTTAACAATTGGAAGAACTGTACAATAGTTTAATGTCACATGTGAAGTGAATGGCTCATTTTCCTGAGAGGTTCTGACAACATTTCATTACAGTGCTACCCGTGGCACCGACCTCACAGACTCATGTGGAAGTCTCTTGATGCCTCTACGACCCATTGTGAACCTCCATAAATGTATACATCTGTATCTGTGGAATGACTTATGCCTTCTTAGACAAACCCGACTCTGGCTACTACATATCCATGATCTTCTTTAGTCAACTCCACTTTAAGTTTATTCCACTCAACTCTGACAGTAACCATACTGATTAATCCTAGAGTTGACTGTTTATTCTTTTTGTGCATATAAACTTGATGACGCAGAAACAAAGGTTTTACTTTTATTAGCGCATAAAACGTAGTGCTGCAATAATCAAGTGTGACTTTAACCGAACTAATAAAGATTGTACGGGGACAAATGTGCCCTCAGAGTAGTTCGCCAACATTTATAAGCGTGCTTTATATAACGTGATGTATTAGAATTGTACTAATCTGACATAACCGTAAACGTGTGCCATGATTTGCTTGTTTGAAATGTTTTAACTTAGCATAACTTTAGTGGAGGCTTCGGCCTAGTTGCCTTGTCTCACGGTTTAGATGCTCGTATTTTTCTAATGTGCTAATAAAACGTGTATTCTTGCTTGAAGCTGTACTTTTCCAGTGAGATCGGTTCACATGCTTATCTTTAAGGTTTCGTGCCAGCCTGGCATCTTCTTCTTTGCTCCAAGGTCAATCTGCAGGTGCAGACAATGGAAGCTCTGAAAGTGAATTCATTGGTAAAATATGTTGCAACTTACGTTCCCGACTCCAAGGATAATGTAGGCCTAGGTAGAAGCTTGTAAATTGTTGTTTTTGATTGGACAATTTGAAGCCAACCTATGAACCCTCCAATGGAAGACCCTACTGGATTTGAACTGTTGATTATTTAAACCTGGTGCACAAGAAGAAAGCGGCCATTACCCATTGCACCCATTGAGGACATTAGACATTGCAGACATTATGGCCCATCTTGCCGACCTCGTCATTTTGCCATCTTCTACGATGCCAATTGATGTTCGACGCCATTTTGAATGAGACTTTGATGCTTTCTCTAATCGAGAGAAAGAGACTTTAAGAAATTCTCACCCTAGAGACTTTAACTTTGATTCGTCCCTTTGCATAAAGTAGTAGTTTTGTCCTTTTATCTTGCCGCTGTGAGGCAATTGCCCCGTCCACCCTGCCCTTTACCCCCGTCCCATGCTGATCAACCGGTACCTGTGAGACGAAGACTTCTTTGAATGCTGATTGAATTTGGTAAATATGAAAGGATAAAATGTACAATTGCATTGTGTTTTCTTTTTGGGTAACCAACTGCTGATTTTTGATATGAGCCCTAGTTAAGAGTTTTTTCCAAATTAATGTTGCTAAATTGTTTTTTTTTGCATGAAGTCCCACATGCAGATGCTAATTTGATGTTAGATGAGGATTCATTTGTTGCACGATGCAATTTGAGACCTTGTTATGCTGACTAATGTATGCAATTAGCCTATTACAGATTATCATTTTAGTGGTTTGCGTTGCTATCATCGAATGCATTGCTATTCAAATGCTGCATAGATTGCATTTTTTCGCCGTTATGGACAGCTATTAATGTTCATTTACATATATCATTTGGTGTTGAGACACATTTATATCGTGCTAGCTTTGTTAATATAGGGAAATAAATTCATTAATTTTGAATAAACTGGTGTGGTTATTCATGGCCGAAAGGTCATGGTTCGCCGAAATGTTTTCTGGATTAATTGTGAAGTGTTATGTTGATCAGGGCATTGCTTATGTTCGTTATTGATTATTGATTTGATTAAATTGATTACTCTCGGGTGAAGAGAGCCCCACTTGGTCAAAAGATTCATCGACCCAAGAGCGTCCAGATACAGGTAATTTATTAGGACGGAACGCTCTATCAGTAGATGGTAGCAGAGGACGGTTTCGCCCTTTGGGACCCCACTCAAGAGGTAACGGTTTCGCCCTTTGGGACCCCACTCGAGAGGTAATGGTTTCGCCCTTTGGGACCCCACTCGAGAGGTAACGGTGTCGCCCTTTGGGACCCCACTCGAGAGGTAACGGTTGCGCCCTTTGAGACCCCACTCGAGAGGTATATGGTGTTGAATTAGATTTTTCTTGGGTAAAACAGATTGAGAGAATGATGATGCCCTAAGTCCCCCGCGACTTTCCCGGGATCTCGGAGCTTGCGAATGGAGAGAATGGAGGTGTGAAATCGGCGTTGGCGGTACTAGTGACGGTATGAGTGAAGTCAGGGTTTTGCGCTTGCACAGCTTATTGCCGCAGATTGTGTGAAAAGGTTGCGAGGATTTTAGAGAATAGCGGAGCTGCGACTCCGAGTGTGAGAGTAGGGAAGTCGTCGAACTTCATGTGCATGTGGCGCTTTGTGCAGAAAAATGTCCACGTGGTTGTTGATGTTGAGACGGGCCCTGCGAGGTCAAGAGACTCCGGAGTATGTTGAAAAGTGTCTGAGACACTTGTTTTATGTTGTGGTCTGGTCGGTTTAATAGGTTGACCGGGCGTGGTCAACGAGTCGGTACGTGTGTTAAGGGAGTGAAAGAAAACTTCGACTTCGGGCTTTGACAAATTCTAAGTGCACTAGAATAGATCATTGACAAGTTGAGAGCAGAGTCTGCGGGCCAGGATTTGCTTGCGAAAGTGGGGACCGAGAAAGATGGAATAACTGCCGAGGCTAGTGAAAAATCCCTAAGGTCCTGAAGCGATTGTGTTACCCTTCCTGTAGTAAACCGACAGATCTGTTTTATTATTATTTGGTTGCTCGCGATACATGCCAGAAGTTGTTACGAGAGGAGCTGAGTGAAGGAGGACAAGCCGCGAGGCTTTGTCAGCCGCAGTGTGTGTGAGTGTGACGTCACTAGGAGCCGCGCTGGGATAGGTTGGTTGCAGAGAAGGGCCGCGTACGGATTGGACGCAGTCCGTGGGGCTCGATTGGAAGGGGAAAGGCAAGCGAAGAGTATTCCGGGAATTAAAGTCACTTATTGATTACAAACTTTGTGAAATAAAAGACGAGAAAATGAAATTTTTTAAAGCATTAAAGAGTGCGATGAAGGGGGAGTCTTACATTAAAGCGAGCGTAGGAGAGGAGACGCCACCCGAAGGTACACCAGCTTACATTGTAATGGAGGAAAGGGGGGTAGCTCCGTGCCTTTGGCTAAAGCAATGGCACAAGCTGACAGAGAGACATGGGAGCGTAGCGTTCCCGATCCATGGGACATTCAATATAAGGATCCTAGAGAATTTGAGATTCGCGATGTACGACATGAAGGTACCTCCAAGGCCAGCACAGTTTGAGGCTCTAGCGATTTGGGAACTAATGGCTAGACAGCAACAGCAAAAGAAGTTCGAGGCCAGGATAAGAAAGGTAGAAAAGAGACTAGCGGACGCTAGGTGGGATAATGCACAGAAGGTGTGGAGGTCAGATATATTGCAGGGGATAAAATTGTTTCCCGCAATTGCTAAGGAAGAAGAGGCGACAGGCAAGAAAGCTACCTGTAAGACAAACAGGAGGTGTTCCAAAGATAGAGAGGACGAGAAAAAGTTAAGGAGAGAAGACAAGTCAGAGGATGAGGAGTTCATCATGCAATTGCTGAACGACCATCCACCACCTTATGCAGAGAGTGAACAAGGTCCAAGTACCAGTCCTGCCCCTCCGGCACCGGTACAGAATAATGAAACTCCGAATTCAGAAACGCCATTGGGATCTAAGGACCCGAGTTTACTGTTTACCCCGCAGATACCGCAGGTTAGGAGAATATATCCAGATGTGCCTATGTTGAAAACAGCAGAAAATTATCAGCCGCAGGTCCCAAGGTACTACAGCAGTGACAACAGTACGGGAATGATTCTAGATCCAACCGTAATGGGAGTACAGAATGGTCGCAACCCAACATTGGCACAAGCTGAATCAACCCAGCTTTTGATGTCTCAAAAGCAGATGCAGGGGGGAACCGCACATGCTCAGATGACGGGGAGTCAGACGGGCATGCCGGCAATGATGACCCATAGTGTGGGAATGAACATGCCTCAGAACCTGGGGAATGGACAGAACTCAGATGCGATATCCCTACCCATTACTGTAGGTCCACCGGTACCTTTGTACATTCAGCCTAACTCAGGTATGAGCGGTCAAGGATCAATGGTGCAGAGTGGGACGGAAAGGAGGTGCATAGAAAACACTCCAGAGACAACTCCGATAGCGGCTCTGCCGACTGGATCTGGGTCCTTGATGGAGTTTAGTCCCATATGTGCTCAGTCAACAGTGGTGAGGTCGAGTCCCCCACTGATGATACCGCTATCATCGAACACTGAAAAGTTGCCGCAACCATCAAAGGCAGTCGATGTGAATGCTACACTGATGGGGTTGAATGCGCAACAGCTGACGCAGTGGTTCAACAGTCTGAATTCCACACAAAGCTCAGCCAGTGGGAAGGGAGAAGACTATCTGAATAAGGTCAGGTTGAACATGGAAGCAGAAGAATTGGTGGAAGGGACTATGGGTTTGAATAGGTTAGAGTCCTACTCGGAAGAAGAGCTGAGGTATCTATGTCCCAGGATTACGAGAGAAGTGAACAAGGTACATAGAAGGTTGCAAGAGATAGCTGACAAAAACGGGGTTGAGATAGACAAGACAAAACACTTGAGCAGGAGCTATAGATTGGATTTCGGGACCACAGACTTTGAACACATGAGGTCAGCAGGCATGAAAACGCACCTTAGAGAATTGCTGCAGAGTGCACAAGTGTGGAGGTGCTTAGACAAATGGGAGAGCAGATGGGCAAGGAAAAAGGAAAAGAAGAAAGACAGTGTCCCAGAGCACAAGGAGAAAAGACCACAGAGTAGTGATGCAATAACTATGTTACCAATGAGGGAGACAGCAGGGGGAAAATTAATACATGTACCGTGGCACAGGAGCGACATTCAGTCTTTTACGGATGATTTTCCCAAACTGAGAGAGAAACCGATTGAATGGTATCAACAGACTGATAGGTTTGTGAAGCTTGCAAAATGTCTTTGGGAAGACCTGAACACCCTCTTTGAGATTGTGGTTCCGGCAGATTTGTGGGAAGACTGCAAAAGGGCTGTAGGTTGGCCGACAAGTGAACCAGAGAGAGACAGGGATACGGGTGCACCATCACCTATGGTAATGAGTTTGTACTATAAGGTGATTGAGCACTTGAAGACGAAGGTTGCCGCGAAAAATGTGGATTGGCAGAAGATTGATCGGACTGCCCAAGAGGCTAAAGAGTCGATTCATGGTTACTATGAGAGGTTGTTGAAGGCGTTCAAGAACTACAGTGGCACGGAAACAATAGAGGCGAAGGACATGCTCCATTTTGTGTTTAGATTTGTGGAAGGGCTGAGACCAGAGATAAGTCAGATGATAAAGACGCATTTGATTTGTTGGCAGTCGAAACCGATTGATGAGGTGTTGAATTATGCGAAATACTGTAGCGACGAAATTGAAGTGAAACAGAAAAGGTTGAAAGAGAAAGTGATATTGATGCAACTTAAAGCAGCTCAGACAGGTTTGCAAGGGTTGCAAGGGTTCCAACAGCAGATGCCACAGCCGCAGCCGCAGGGAAACATGGTGTTTCAGCCACAGGCGAGAGGCAGAGGCAGAGGAGGCTTTGGGAGTAATGGTCCGGATTTGAACACTGTTGCGATTCCGAATGGTGTGCAGGCAATGAAAAGGGTGATGCCGTGTCACGTGTGCGGAATCGTCGGGCATTGGAAACGCGAGTGCCCGATGGTGATGCAGGAAGGTGCAGGTGTTGGTCAGCAAAACAATGATGTCAATGCATTCCAGACAATGAGGGGACCGAAAATGAGAGGTCCAAACCCAAATTTCCAGACCATAAATCAGCTGCGAGGATTACAGCCCATGCAGCCGCAGCAGATGCAGATGCCCCGTATGCAGATGACGCAAATGCAGCCAATGCAACAGGAGTTTCCCATGGTACCTAATCAGCAAATGCAAATACCTTTGGCACCAATGAGTCAGCAGCAAGTGATGGTTCCTCCACAGGTCTCGGGTCAGGTGATGAATACAAATGGCACAGTACAACAGTTCCCATTACACAGTGAGAATGGAATAAACAATGCATGGGAGAGTGAAAGTTCAGATGAGGAGGGAAATTGTGTGCTTGCAGCATCCTTGGAAGTTGATCAAAAGGGTCCGTATGTGGAGGGAAGAGTTATGGGTCATTGTGTTTCATTCTTGGTTGACACAGGAGCCACACGCTCAACTGTTAGGAGCATTGAAGTACCAAATTTGCCACTCTCAGGTAGAACAGTTCAAGTAGTGGGAGTAGCAAACAGGCACCTGACGAACCCAATCACAGATCCAGTACAAGTCAGAATTGGTAACTATCAAGGGTCACATAAATTTGTGGTATGTGACTCAAGCCCGATATCACTGTTAGGGAGAGACCTATTGTGCAAATTGGGATGTTCGATTATGTGTTCGAACGATGGAATTAGAATTCAGACGAGCAGTGATGGGGAAGAAGGGGACAGTGTAGAAGGGGATGAGATGGAAACTGTCGATGAAGAATATCCTCTGATTACCCTTTTTCCGATGATAACTGAAGCAGATATTCCAGCTGAATTACGGGAAACAGTCGGAAAGGAAGTGTGGGATATGACAGGAAAAGAGGTGGGATTGGTGAAAGGAGTGGACCCAGTGAAAGTGACCATAAAACCCAATGTAACCTTTCCCCAGACCCCACAATATCATATGGCACAAGACACCCTCATGAAAGTCGCCCAACTCATTGACGAGTTTGTAAAACAGGGAGTACTGAAAGAAGTGTTAAGCAGTCCATGTAATTCACCAATCATGGGACTAATAAAGCCGAGAGGAAAGGTCCGAATTGTGCAGGACTTGAGGAAAATAAATGACATCATAATTAAATGCTGCCCTGTAGTACCGAATCCAGCTGTGATAATGTTTCAAGTCCCTTGCGATGCCGAGTGGTTCTCAGTCATCGACTTGTCACAAGCATTCTTTTCGGTGCCTCTTCATGAGGACAGCCAATTTCTCTTTTGTTTCAAATTCTTAGACAGAGTTTACAGTTGGTGTCGAATTCCTCAAGGGTTTTCGGAGTCACCGTCAATTTTCAATCAGATTCTAAAGAAAGACTTGGAAGCGTTAGAATTGCCATTCGAGTCAACCCTAGTACAGTACATTGATGACTTACTGATTGCATCTAAGACAGAAAGTGACTGCACAGCCGACACCATTGCCCTATTGAACCATTTGGGAAGGAATGGACACAAGGTGTCTCCTTCAAAGTTGCAGTTCTGTCAGAAGAAAGTGAAATATTTGGGTCATCAAATAGAGAAAGGGTCACGGAGAATAATGAAGGAAAGAATAACAAGTGTACTTCAAATGAGTCCACCAAAGACGAGGAGGGAGGTGAGGAAGTTTTTGGGGATGGTGAGCTACTGTCGCCAATGGATTCCCAACTTCTCAACTCTAGCAAAGCCTTTACTGAAACTGACCCAGAAGGATGCATTGGATGAAATTGAGCTGAAAGGAGATGAGATGGACGCTTTTATTGAATTGAAAGAATGCATGTGCAGGGCTCCAGCTTTAGGTATGCCTGATTATACAAAGCCTTTCACATTGTTTTGTCATGAACGTGATGCGTGTTCCTTGTCTGTCTTGACCCAAGCCCATGGTGGCATAAACAGACCAGTAGCGTATTTTTCAGCTACTTTGGATCCGGTTGCAGCAGCACTGCCAGGGTGTTTGCGCGCCATAGCAGCAGTTGGTATCAGCCTCACTCAGAGTGAAGGAATAGTGATGGGACACCCATTAACAGTCATGGTCCCTCACTCAGTTGAGATACTTTTGACCCGCTCTCGAACGCAACACATGACTGGAGCAAGACTCACAAGGTATGAAACAATAATTCTGGGCTCACCGAATGTGCAGCTGAAAAGGTGCACTACGTTGAATCCAGCAACCTTGCTTCCCAGTGAAAATGCTGAAATTGAGAACGCTGAAGACATCGAGCACGACTGCTTTCAGGTGAATGAATTTTGCACAAAACCCCGACCTGATATTAGGGATACTAAGCTTGATGAAAATGACCATATTATTTTTGTTGATGGTTCATGTCTAAGAGATGGGTTGGGAATTTTGAAAGCAGGATATGCTGTATGTACTGTAATAGGTGTCTTGGAAGCGTCCTGGCTTCGAGGAGTCTATTCCGCACAAGTAGCAGAGCTTGTAGCCCTTACAAGAGCATGCCAACTGTCTACATTGATGAAGGTTACCATTTACACTGACAGTCAGTACGGGTTTGGAATTGTGCACGACTTTGGGCAACTATGGTCACAGAGAGGTTTCCTGACCTCTTCAGGGTCCCCAGTGAAAAACGGGGAGAGAATAAGGGAATTGTTACACGCCATTCAGATGCCAGCCGAAATTGCAGTGGTAAAGTGTAGTGCTCATACAAAAGGACAGGACTATGTTTCCCTGGGAAATGCATATGCGGATCAAGTCGCAAGATTTTGTGCCTTGAACTGTATATTGCTCAGGGATGAATGGAATTTGATAAGTGAGCCAGAGCTCGAACCAGCTGAAGCATTTGCCTTGAAGGTCGTGGATACAATGGATGAGCTAAAAGCATTACAGAATAGCGTCAGGGAGGATGAAAGAGTTTCCTGGATTAAGTCACAATGTACAAGGAGACCAGATGAGTTATGGGTTTCAAATGAAGGAAAATTTGTTTTACCAAATAGTCTCTTATCGCAGCTAGCGCGGTTCTATCATGGACAGGCTCACCTAGGGAGAGATGCCATGATAAGATTGTTCAAAACTGATTGGTTTAACCCCAGATTCAGTCAAGTTGCAGAAGCAGTTTGCCATTGTTGTGTCATTTGTCAGCAGATGAACCCAGGAAAGGGAACGGTTGTGAACGTGAGCCACATTGGCAGGGCGGGTGGCCCGTTCAGCAGAATGCAGATGGACTTTATTGAGATGCCTGTGCATGGAGGTCTGAAGTATGTGTTGGTGATTGTGTGCATTTTTAGTCACTGGATTGAAGCATACCCCACACGTAGAAATGACAGCCTTACAGTTGCAAAACTATTGTTGAGGGAGTTGATACCACGTTTCGGATTCCCGATCTCTTTAGAGTCAGATAGGGGAAGTCACTTCAATAACGAGGTGATAAAGTTACTTTGCGCAGCGCTGAACATTGAGCAAAAACTGCATTGTAGCTATCGCCCTGAAGCCTCAGGACTGGTGGAACAAATGAATGGTACACTGAAATCAAGAATGGCGAAAATATGTGCATCGACAAATTTGAAATGGACTGACGCATTGCCTTTGGTGTTAATGTCAATGAGAAACACCCCTGACAGAAAGACTGGATTGTCCCCGCACGAAATTCTCATGGGCAGGGCCATGAGACTTCCTGCAGTTCCCGCAAACGCGCTTTTGAATATTACAGATGATATGGTGTTAGACTACTGCAAGGGTCTGGCTGACGTGGTTCGCTCTTTCTCTCACCAGGTGGAAGCAACCACCTTGCCACCGATCCAAGGTCCAGGACACACACTGAAAGCAGGTGACTGGGTCGTGATAAAGAAGCACGTGAGGAAGTCGTGTCTGGAACCCCGTTGGAAAGGCCCTTTCCAAGTGATCCTGACGACCACTACCGCTGTGAAGTGTGCGGGAGTTCCCAACTGGATCCACGCCAGTCATACAAAGAAAGTGTTGTGTCCCACAGATGAGGAAGTTGAAGCGCTGAAACTGCCAGTACCTGATAACAAAGTGCCGAGCGCTGAGGCAGAGCAAAACAGAACTAGAAGCGAACAGGCAGAAATAGAGGAGGGAAAAATATTCTCTGAGGACGAAGCAACCGATTCACTTGGGGAAGGCCAAGGAGGAGCCTCAGACAGCGACGAAGCAGCTGAAAGTGACAAAGAGCCTGAAGAAAGTAACGGTGACAAGGGGCTCGAAAGAGGTGAAGAAGCAGGAGAGCCTGATCAGAGGAGGGCTTTCCCAGAAGCAGACGGTACAAAAAAAGAAAAGGAAAACCTGATTGACTCCCCAGAAGGAGGGGACAAGGCAGAACAGAACGAAACTGTTCAAACTTCTTCAGAAGAGATCGCAGGTCCATCAAGTGGACACAGTGCAAAGAGAAGACCAAGTATATCACCAGTAAAAGTAAGGACTAGAGAAACGTTGAACGACAGTGAAGGGCCAAGAGTGAAAGAAAAAAAAAAAGGAAGTGTCTGTCGTGGTACCAACATCGAGTGAAGGAAAAGACTTGGCCAAAGAGGAAAGTACCAGTGAGACAGAATCAAAGAGAGATTCAAAATTGAAAAGGAAAAGGATACCAAACAGGAGATATTCCGGTCCAGAATGGGCATATGTAGTCAATGACGATTGGACCGACGAATTTGTATCTCTTAGCCTCGAGAACGAAGAAGAAGAGATACCAATAGAAAAGAAAAGTTTTATGGACACTATTGATTGAAACGGTGATAAATGACATTGCTTGCTATAATCTAACGTGATACAACCAGCTGAGACATTGCTAAACCGGATGAGACGTTTGCTAACTTGATAAGACTTTGATAACCTGATTGACTCTTAAACCTGATTTGAGACAACGTTGCTAACTGATAAAAGACTGAGTTATTGCCGAATTGAGACAAATGCTGCTAACTGATAAGTGACTGGGCTCCTGAAGAAAACTGTGTGAACATTGCGCTCGTTCAGCTTCGTAACAATTTGCTAAATCGTTTCCTTTATAAGTGCTTCTAGCTCTCTGATTCTATACAGATCATGACTAAGTACGCTACACAAAACAGTAGAGTGAAATATTGTAAATATGCGTGTATAGGCTTGATAACTGCATGTGTACTAATAATAATGGCAATAGTGCTTGCAACGCGTGGTAAGGGTGAGAATGAGAAAATTGATGCTTCTACTTCTGCTCCTGTTACTGTCACTGAACTAACCGCATTGAAAAGACTAGAACTAGATGAGAGACACTTACACGATAAGAAGGAACTTTCGTATAATGTTTTCTATCGCCTACTAACAGAATATGTTGAGACTATGGATGCGAAAGATTGTTATGTGTGTACACAGATACCGACATCGGTAACGGAAGGGGTGACTTATCACCACATGCCTCTTACATATGGGATTACATGTAGTTTAGTAACTTCTAGATTTTATGGTCAAACTAACATACAGTATTTTTATTCAAATTATGATGTTACCTTTGCATATGTTCCTATAATAACGCAACTAAGCCAGATTGCTAAAGATTGGGATGCTAAAATAATGAGGGAATTTTTCGAGCCAATGCAACCTTTTGAAACAGCTCACGCTCATAGGGAAAACCTTACCTGCTCGCTCTCTGCAGTAGAAATAAGCTTTTTAGATCGCACAGATGATAGAAGGGCACAAATGAATGCGAAATTAGAAAAAGAGCTAAGTAAGAGGACTTCAGTAGATAATTATGCTTTTGCCGCAATAAAAACACAAGGAAAAATAGCTTTAGACGCTTGGCATGTAGGGAAATTTTGTATATATCGTGGTGAGTCTTATTATGATAACATTTTCGTGGGAGCGAGTGAATGTAAACATACGTTTATCTTTAAGGCCAAATGGACATTCATGCTGAACGGACTTGACCCTGTCATACCTGGTGTATATTACATTTGTGGGCATAATGCCTATTATCGTCTTCCAAAGGGATGGTGGGGGAGATGTTATTTGGGTATAGTGTTCCCAAAGGTTTATCAACTGGATGACCTATCGGTGATTCCAAAGACATCTGGATCTCATCATATCCAGAAAAGAGAGACCGCAGCTGCTGTGGTAGGAGATATATTTGGAGCCATAATTCCGTCATTGGGAGTTGTGTTGAATTCCATCAAAATAAGAAAGTTGTCTACTATAGTGGATAACATGTTGACAAAGTTTTCAGGTGCTATAATCCTGATGGATGCTGAACTTGCAGCGGAAAGAGCTATGACTCTTCAAAACAGGCTTGCCCTAGACATTCTTTTAGCAAAGGATGGCGGCGTTTGCAAAATGCTTGGTGCGCGTCACTGTTGCACGTATATACCAGACAACAGTGTGAAGATTAAAACAATGCTTGCAAATCTAACAAAAGAGAGTGCAGACTTGAAGGAATTGAAAGAACCAGGAGTTTGGGAGAAGGTTGGAAAGGGAGTTGCTTCAGTGGGAAATTGGCTTGGTGGCATTTGGAATGGAATATTACTAAAAATAATACAGGGAATACTAATAGTACTAATTAGCATCTTTGGGATTTGGGGAATAAAGAGGGGAATACTAATGATCATGGAAAAAATTAAAAGAAGGAAGGAAGAGAAAATAATGAAAAGAATGGTAGAATAATACAAGGCAAGAACAAGGGGAACTAAAAGGAACAGAGAACTGACAGAATTTTAATGGAATAAAATTTGTGGGAATGGTTTTGTGTGATGACAAATAGTCATCAGAGGAGGGATTGATGACGCAGAAACAAAGGTTTTACATTTATTAGCGCATAAAACGTAGTGCTGCAATAATCAAGTGTGACTTTAACCGAACTAATAAAGATTGTACGGGGACAAATGTGCCCTCAGAGTAGTTCGCCAACATTTATAAGCGTGCTTTATATAACGTGATGTATTAGAATTGTACTAATCTGACATAACCGTAAACGTGTGCCATGATTTGCTTGTTTGAAATGTTTTAACTTAGCATAACTTTAGTGGAGGCTTCGGCCTAGTTGCCTTGTCTCACGGTTTAGATGCTCGTATTTTTCTAATGTGCTAATAAAACGTGTATTCTTGCTTGAAGCTGTACTTTTCCAGTGAGATCGGTTCACATGCTTATCTTTAAGGTTTCGTGCCAGCCTGGCATCTTCTTCTTTGCTCCAAGGTCAATCTGCAGGTGCAGACAATGGAAGCTCTGAAAGTGAATTCATTGGTAAAATATGTTGCAACTTACGTTCCCGACTCCAAGGATAATGTAGGCCTAGGTAGAAGCTTGTAAATTGTTGTTTTTGATTGGACAATTTGAAGCCAACCTATGAACCCTCCAATGGTTGACCCTACTGGATTTGAACTGTTGATTATTTAAACCTGGTGCACAAGAAGAAAGCGGCCATTACCCATTGCACCCATTGAGGACATTAGACATTGCAGACATTGCAGACATTATGGCCCATCTTGCAAACCTCGTCATTTTGCCATCTTCTACGATGCCAATTGATGTTCGACGCCATTTTGAATGAGACTTTGATGCTTTCTCTAATCGAGAGAAAGAGACTTTAAGAAATTCTCACCCTAAAGACTTTAACTTTGATTCGTCCCTTTGCATAAAGTAGTAGTTTTGTCCTTTTATCTTGCCGCTGTGAGGCAATTGCCCCGTCCACCCTGCCCTTTACCCCCGTCCCATGCTGATCAACTGGTACCTGTGAGACGAAGACTTCTTTGAATGCTGATTGAATTTGGTAAATATGAAAGGATAAAATGTACAATTGCATTGTGTTTTCTTTTTGGGAAACCAACTGCTGATTTTTGATATGAGCCCTAGTTAGGAGTTTTTTCCAAATTAATGTTGCTAAATTGTTTTTTTTTGCATGAAGTCCCACATGCAGATGCTAATTTGATGTTAGATGAGGATTCATTTGTTGCACAATGCAATTTGAGACCTTGTTATGCTGACTAATGTATGCAATTAGCCTATTACAGATTATCATTTTAGTGGTTTGCGTTGCTATCATCGAATGCATTGTTATTCAAATGCTGCATAGATTGCATCTTTTCGCCGTTATGGACAGCTATTAATGTTCATTTACATATATCATTTGGTGTTGAGACACATTTATATCGTGCTAGCTTTGTTAATATAGGGAAATAAATTCATTAATTTTGAATAAACTGGTGTGGTTATTCATGGCCGAAAGGTCATGGTTCGCCGAAATGTTTTCTGGATTAATTGTGAAGTGTTATGTTGATCAGGGCATTGCTTATGTTCGTTATTGATTATTGATTTGATTAAATTGATTACTCTCGGGTGAAGAGAGCCCCATTTGGTCAAAAGATTCATCGACCCAAGAGCGTCCAGATACAGGTAATTTATTAGGACGGAACGCTCTATCAAACTTCTGGTTGATTCTAACGTGTTCACAGATAAAATGATGATTGATCCCTAATCGTAACTGATGGATCTCAACTAGTGCTTTTACTTATCCATTCACGTATGATACTATCCAGATACGGTCATTCATGTTCACCATGCTTTTCAATTGCAAATGTGACATACCAAGGTATCACTATGCACAGTCTGTCCCCCACCCTTCGTGCATTCTGTTCCCACTTCAATGTGCTTTAGAGAATCATTGTACCTTTTATGCCAGTATTATTGCAGAGCTCTAACTATTGCCTTATTTTAGGGTGTCAACTGTCTCTCTGTTTGTACTTTGTATAACATTTAATAACAATTATTTGAAATCAACAAAAACCTAGTTCATATGCTAGTTGCTCTACCCTATTGTAATAGTTGGGAGTGCAACTTTGATTCGTGTCCTTGCAACCAGGTTTCTTCATAAACAACTTTTCGTATAATTATATTTTGCAGTTTTTACTCAAAACCTAGACTTTGCACTCTCTAAGCCCTTCTGAACAAACATTCTATAAGACAGTCCGCAAAGGCACTTTATTTTCTTCAATATCTAGCAACAATGAAATAATAGCCACAGTCTATACTTATCTAAGACTTGTAATTACTATAAGGAAGACTTTTGAACTCGATTCTAGGCAATATACTGGGGTCGCTCTCACCTTTTGAATGAGTAGAGGCACATAACCGACCCACTTATATGAGGTTTTTGTTCTCCACTTTTTATATTAGTTGTCAGATTAATGTGTCTGTCTGTCTTGGAGGGTCACGATTTTGAACTGTTACCTCTGAATATTAGCTAGTTACATTTCTAATTTTTGTTTGCTGAAATCTGGAGCTGCTAAAAGTTTCTATACTGTCCGTAATAGCATTAGTTTTGAGTATAGCCTGTTGGGCTCTGATTGATGGGCTCCAAAATGCTGTGGTACTTATTGCATAGCACTATCAGTACTTTATTCCTTTTGAGTCTTAAGGCCTGATTACGATGTTGGCTGATGGGATACTCCATCACAAATGCGACAGATATCACACCCACCATTTTACAAGTTCCATAGTATATAATGGAACTAGTAATATGGCGAACGGGATATATGTCACATTTGTGACGGAGTATCCCATCCACTAAGGTCGTAATCAGGCCCTCAGACTTATTGCATCTTATAGGATAGTCACCCCTTTTCCTTAAAATGTTTTTGAGCACATCCTTGTTCTGTGCCTTTGTGGCCAGGCTTCTTTATAATGCCCTTTTTAACTAGTCCTCTGCAGTTTTTATACTATAACTTAGATTTTGGACTTTCATAGCATTTAAATTTAAACTTAATCTCAGGTGATTACAAATAGGCACTTTATTTTTATGTGCGTTTAACGTTCAGATGGTGACAAAATAATGGTGAAAGCTTATATTTGTCCCAGACTTGTGATTAGAATCAGAAAGACTCATAAGCTTGACTCCTCAGACCTTTTGCATTAATACGAGCACATAGTGGATCATGTGTTGTAGGGCTTTGAACTTGAATTTGTATTTCTGAATATTATTAAATTGTATTTAGTTTGAAGATCATTGGAACTTGAAGCGCTAAAGTATGATTCTGGTTTAATTGTATTATTTTATATGTGAATTGTCTCAATTTTCCTTCACAATATTGTATTGAAATGTATTTTATGGCACATTTATGGTCTACTTTTAACCAGACCGAATACAGTTTTTTTAACTTGAGCCTTTAATTCAAGCCTGACTGCTTTTGTGCCAAGCTACCAAAGGGTTAAGCACAGGTTGATTTGGGGTTGCTTATGACTTCACCCTAACAGAGATTTTTGGTTGAGATTGAGAAGGGTTTCATCCCCCTCAACTAGTAACCCAATTACTTACAGCCACACAAATCAGGGCTTATGGGGCTTTGCAAATATTACTGAAGCCTCTGCATTGTTCTTGGGTTGCCTTGCATGACACAAGGACAATGCAAAGGCTTCATAAAAATGTGCCAAGGTTTCCAACCTGAGAGCTGTCCAGATTCACAATAACTGTTTGTATATATGCTTCTCATCCTGGGGCTAGTAGGAGTATCCCCAAGCAACTTTGCTTAGGGTTCTCTTCGTGGGATACGTGGTATTAAAGAAGACCTCAGACATGTCATTTTTCTCATTTGTATTGGCTCACCTGTGGTTTAAGATATTTCTATAAATATTTCTAGAGTGGTCTGAATTTACAGTGGTCTAGAAAGTCAAGATGAGAGACAAAAGGCCCCATAAGAATATAATACATTGGCCCCAATGTGTCACATTTCCTGCTCTGCCTCATGATACCCTAACAATGCCATGGATGCGCTGTATTTACATACAGGGCTCCAGGGCTCACGTTTTCACAGGTGCATCAGAAATTATGGTGCAACTGTTGGCGCTAAACTCACGCATTGCTGACCTAACGTAAAAAAATGATGGTACTCCAGCACCGAGAGGAGGCCCCCATAGAGAAAAGCCCTGCATCAATTGTATTTCTGTCCTGAGCAGGTGGTAAAAGTTTGATGCAGTGAAGTTGCAGAATGATGCAGTAAAATGTTGTAAATTTCACTGCATCAGTTCTGCATGGTTTTTCCTGTGGGAACGCCTACCCTGCATACATTATGCCTGACACAGGAATAATGTGGTGCAAGAGTTTGCAAACTGATCATTGGGCCTAATGCATCAGTTTGTAATTCTAGTGCAGTGTGGAGAGCAACTAGCACTACTGCTGCGTCAAACAAAAATGATGCAATGGTGGCACAAAGGCTTTGTAAATGAAGCCCACAGTTCCTCTTATACCACTGTGGTAGTAAACAAACACACCCCTAATACCGACATATGGAATCAGGCATCCTAACCTTATTTTGAACCATTGTAAACTTATGTTGAACGATCTCTATAATTCCAAGCAGGTCCTTTTAACTATAAGTGTACCCACTTGTAAACCACGTGCAGCGCCCTTCATGCCTCATGGTTGAGGTTGTTTCTGTGAGGCTAGTTGCATCCAAGATGGCGGGTGTTAGAAATGGGGTTTTTGGTTGGCAGTTAGGTTGCCCTCTGTCCAAGCAAGAACCCTCACTCTAGTCAGGGTAAGTCACACACAATCCAAAATCAGCCTGTGCTCACCCTCCGGTAGCTTGGCACGAGCAGTCAGGCTTAACTTAGAAGGCAATGTGTAAAGCATTTGTGCAATAAATCATACAACACCATAGTATAACACCACAAAAATACACCACACAGTGTTTAGAAAAATATAGAATATTTATCTGGATAATTGTAGGTCAAAACGATCAAAGTTGTAATACGAATTTGTAAAGATATCACTGAAAAGTGATATTAAGAGTCTTTAAGTCTTTAAAAAGCAATAAAGTGTCTTTCAAGCACAGAGTACCTGGTTTCTGGTGGGAAATCTCCTCAGAGGGCCACAGGAGAAGAGATGCGTGGAAAAAGGGGTGTGTGCGTCGATTTCTCCTCAGCACACACAGACTTGCGTCGTTCTTTTCCACGCGGGGAAGTCGGGCGTCGTTTTCCGGCGCGCAGACAGTCTCTTTTTGTGGATCGCGGGGATTACCAGATGTCCCGGGTCTGTGCGTGGATTCTCCTGCTTATTTTCCGGCTGCGCGTCGTTCTGCGGGGCTGCGCGTCGAAGTTTCGATCTCACGGTAGGCGTCGCGTCGATTTCTCCTTGGAAGTCGGGCGGCGTTGTCCTTGCGAGGCCGTGCGTCGAAATTTTGGTCTCACGGCAGGCGTCGCGTCGATTTCTCCTTGGAAGTCGGGCGGCGTTGTCCTTGCGAGGCCGTGCGTCAAAGTTTCGCACTCACGGTAGGCGTCGCGTCGATTTCTCCTTGGAAGTCGGGCGGCTTTGTCCTTGCGAGGTTGTGCGTCGAAGTCTCGATCGTCCCGAGGGCGTCGCGTTGATCAGCGTCGGTGTGCGGCGTTTTTCTCGCCGCGAAACAAGCTGTGCGTCGAAATTTTCGGCGCACGGAGCGTCCACGTGAAAGGAAGAAGTCTTTTTGGTCCTGAGACTTCAAGGAACAGGAGGCAAGCTCTATCCAAGCCCTTGGAGAGCACTTTCATAGCCAGACAAGAGTTCAGCAAGGCAGCAGGGCAACAGCAAGACAGCAGTCCTTTGGAGAAAGCAGACAGGTGAGTCCTTTGAGCAGCCAGGCAGTTCTTCTTGGCAGGATGTAGTTTCTGGTTCAGGTTTCTTCTCCAGCAAGTGTCTGATGAGGTAGGGCAGAGGCCCTGTTTTATACTAAGTTGTGCCTTTGAAGTGGGGGTGATTTCAAAGAGTCTCTAAGAAATGCAACAAGTTCCCTTTCAGCTCAATCCTGTCTGCCAGAGTCCCAGTAGGGGGTGTGGCAGTCCTTTGTGTGAGGGCAGGCCCTCCACCCTCCCAGCCCAGGAAGACCCATTCAAAATGCAGATGTATGCAAGTGAGGCTGAGTACCCTGTGTTTGGGGTGTGTCTGAGTGAATGCACAAGGAGCTGTCAACTAAACCTAGCCAGACGTGGATTGAAGGGCACAACAAGTTTTTAGTGCAAAGAAATGCTCACTTTCTAAAAGTGGCATTTCTAGAATAGTAATATTAAATCCGACTTCACCAGTCAGCAGGATCTTATATTACCATTCTGGCCATACTAAATATGACCTTCCTGCTCCTTTCAGATCAGTAGCTGCCACTTCAACAGTGTATGAGGGCAGCCCCAATGTTAGCCTATGAAGGGAGCAGGCCTCACAGTAGTGTAAAAACGAATTTAGGAGTTTTACACTACTAGGACATATAACTACACAGGTACATGTCCTGCCTTTTACCTACACAGCACCCTGCTCTAGGGGTTACCTAGGGCACACATTAGGGATGACTTATATGTAGAAAAAGGGGAGTTCTAGGCTTGGCAAGTACTTTTAAATGCCAAGTCGAAGTGGCAGTGAAACTGCACACACAGGCCTTGCAATGGCAGGCCTGAGACAAGGTTAAGGGGCTACTGAGGTGGGTGGCACCACCAGTGCTGCAGGCCCACTAGTAGCATTTAATCTACATGCCCTAGGCACATGTAGTGCACTCTACTAGGGACTTACAGGTAAATTAAATAGTCAATCATGGATAAACCAATCAATAGTACAATTTACACAGAGAGCATATGCACTTTAGCACTGGTTAGCAGTGGTAAAGTGCTCAGAGGTCAAAAGCCAACAACAACAGGTCAGAAAAAATAGGAGGAAGGAGGCAAAAAGTTTGGGGATGTCCCCGTCAAAAAGCCAGGTCCAACATGACCCCCCACCAGCCTAAAGCCAGGGGAGAACAATCACTATCCTGATGTACTTCCCTGTTTGAGGCGACAGAACAAGGACCCAGGCCCACAACAGCAGGGGCATGCTCCAGTTCTTCGCCTTCCTGACTCCACTTGGATCCCTCTGTCCATACTCTCAGGGCCCACTAAGCCCATCCATGGGGAACCTTTCTCCTTTCCTGCGGATCCCATCTGTGCAGCACCTAACCTTACTTTGCTCACAGATGTATCCCAGGAGCAGGATAGTACCCCCATGACCAACATAGTGGTGTTGCCCACTCTACCCCTGGGGTGTGACACTTGTCCCCTCCCCAGGGATAACTCTGTCCACCCGGACAGCAAGCCACAGTGATTACTGACAGCTGCCAGGGATGAGAGCCAGGCCCCAGGCCTCTCAAAGCTCTCCAACCACTGTGGCTGTGGAGAGTGGGGGGCGGTAGCCCCAGGTGCTGGGCACCCTTTAACCACTCTCCCTTCCACCAGGTCAGGGATGACAGCCTGAACCTGGTCCTCCCCTCTGGGGCTTTGTACCCTCCTTCCTGGAGCGGTACCCCCAGAGTCCAACATGGCCAGGGGGCTTACAGAAGTCGCCCTGTACCATTCCTCCACCAGTGCAGGGCTGTTAACCTGCCACTGGCCCTCCAACCTGGGGTCTGTACCTACAGGTTGGACTAGGGCCCGGGGTGAGGCTTCCCTCCCCCTGCCCTCCCTTCTGGGGTCCAGCACCCTCCAACTAGGAGTGGCCTCCTCAGAAGACAACATGGTAGGGGCACTGTTATCAGTAGCCCCTCCCTCCAGGTCCGGGGGGACACCCTGAACCTGGTCTTCCAGCCCAGGGTCTGTACCCTCAGACTGGATCACCGCCTGGCAAACCAGGACTTCCTGGGAGGCCCACCTACCCCCCACCAGGTCAGAGTTTAACCTCTGCACCTGCCCATTCAACTCAGAGTCACCACCCTGAAGTTGAACAATTGCCTGGCACGCCAGGACTTCCTGGAGGGCACACTGACCCTCCACCAGGTCAGAGTTTAACCTCTGCACCTGACCATTCAACTCAGAGTCACCACCCTGAAGTTGAACAATTGCCTGGCACACCAGGACTTCCTGGAGGGCACACTGACCCTCCACCAGGTCAGAGTTTAACCTCTGCACCTGACCATTCAACTCAGAGTCACCACCCTGAAGTTGAACAGTTGCCTGGCGCACCAGGACTTTCTGGGAGGCACACCTACCTCCCACCAGGTCAGAGTTTAACCTCTGAGCCTGGTTCCCCAACCCAGGGTCACCACCCTGAGGTTGGGCAATTGCCTGGCACGCCAGGACTTTCTGGGGGGCACACCTACCCCCCACCAGGTCAGAGTTTAACCTTTGAACCTGGTCATCCAACCCAGAGTCAACACCCTGAGGTTGGACAATTGCCTGGCACAGCAGGGCTTCTTGGGAGGCACACCTACCTCCCACCAGGTCAGAGTTTAACCTCTGAACCTGGGTATCCAACCCAGAGTCAGCACTCTGAGGTTGAACAATTGCCTGGCACGCCAGGACTTTCTGGAGGGCACACTGACCCTCCACCAGGTCAGAGTTTAACCTCTGAACTGGGCCATTCAACTCAGAGTTACCACCCTGAAGTAGAACAATCGCCTGGCACGCCAGGACTTCCTGGAGGGCACACTGACCCTCCACCAGGTCAGAGTTTAACCTCTGAACCTGGTTCTCCAACCTAGGGTCACCATCCTGAGGTTGGACAACTGCCTGGTACACCAGGGCTTTCTGGGGGGCACACCTACCCCCCACCAGGTCAGAGGTTAACCTCTGAACCTGGATATCCAACCCAGAGTCACCACCCTGAGGTTGAACCATTGCCTGGCAGGCCAGGACTTTCAGGGAGGCACACCTACCTCCCACCAGGTCAGAGTTCAACCTCTGAGCCTGGTTCTCCAACCCAGGGTCACCACCCTGAGGTTGAACCATTGCCTGGTATACCAGGACTTTCTGGGGGGCACATCTACCCCCCACCAGGTCAGAGTTTGACCTCTGAACCGGGTTAGCCAACCCAGAGTCACCACCCTGAGGTTGGGCAATTGCCTGGCACCCCAGGACTTTCTGGGAGGCACACCTACCTCCCACCAGGTCAGAGTTTAACCTCTGAACCTGGCCATCCAACCCAGAGTCGACACCCTGAGGTTGGACAACTGCCTGGCACGCCAGGACTTTCTGGAGGGCACACTGACCCTCCACCAGGTCAGAGTTTAACCTCTGCACCTGACCATTCAACTCAGAGTCACCCCCCTGAAGTTGAACAATTGCCTGGCGCACCAGGACTTTCTGGGAGGCACACCTACCTCCCACCAGGTCAGAGTTTAACCTCTGAGCCTGGTTCTCCAACCCAGGGTCACCACCCTGAGGTTGAACCATTGCCTGGTATCCCAGGACTTTCTGGGAGGCACACCTACCTCCCACCAGGTCAGAGTTTAATCTCTGAACCTGGCCATCCAACCCAGAGTCGACACCCTGAGGTTGGACAACTGCCTGGCACGCCAGGACTTTCTGGGGGGCACACCTACCCCCCACCAGGTCAGAGTTTGACCTCTTCACCTGGTAAGCCAACCTAGAGTCACCACCCTGAGGTTGAGCCATTGCCTGGCATTCCAGGACTTTCTGGGGGGCACATCTACCCCCCACCAGGTCAAAGTTTAACCTCTGAACCCGGTTATCCAACCCAGAGTCACCACCCTGAGGTTGAATCTTTGCCTGGCATGCCAGGACTTCCTGGGGGGCACTCTCACCCCCCACAAGGGACACGCCGTCCCCAAGGGCCACACAAGAGTCTAGTTGGCGCAGGTCTCCCGACCTCTGCCCATCCGGCAGAGTCTGGGTTTCCCCCAAACCAGAAACGGTCTCACCTGGGTCATTCCTGGGGGGCTCTGCTCTCAGAGCTGACCCCTGACTTTCAAGATCCTCCACTGGGGTCTGCCACCCCCTCTCAACCCTATGTCTGGACTTCTGCACCCCATCACTAGGAGTGGTACTGCCAGACACCAGAACTGTTGGGATGCTGTCTACAGTCATCCCCCCAAGTTCTTCTGACACTGCGGGGCTTCCCTCAAAAGGTGGCCCTACGGTACAGGTTAGGCTCTGAGACCTACCTGGGACACTACAATCCTCTCCCACCTCACTTGGTCGGGAACCACCTAGACCACTCCCTTCAGGAGCACCCCCAAATGCCTCTTCAGACTCTCTGGTACTCACCCAAAAGTCTGCCTCCACTGTAAGTTCCCTGGGGTCAGAGAACTCACACTCCACCGGGTGTTGGCGTAGCTCTGGAAAATAAGGACCAGACATATGCTCTCCAGCAATTACATCACTCCGCCCTTCACATGTATTAACCACAGTACCCTTCACCCAACCACCTAGTAACTCAGCCTTGGAAAAGCACTCTACATCACCCTCTTGAGACTGGTGAGACAGTTTCTGTCTGTCCCTGACACTCAACCCAAACTCTTCTGGGATGTCTCTACACTCTATATCCAGGACGTCCACCAGGGGGGAACCCTTTTCTCTGTCACTCTCTGCTAGAGTCAGTAAAGTGTCCCTCCCCCCAGTAGGAATATGACTCCCTGTGCCAGTTCCCCAATCCTTCTCAGGGACCCTGTGCATAACGGGAACTACCTCATACCCTTGAACCGCCTGGGGTGTGTCAACTCTCTTCTTCAAGTTGGGAACCACATCTCTGGGCTTGTGCCCTTCTTCAGCAGTACTAGATGCAAGATTTTTGCTGCCACCATCTGAACTGGACTCAGCCCTTCCGGCCTCCAGTTTCAGCTCTTTACAGCTCAGCTCTTGAGCTGCAATCTTTTCTTCTTCCAGGGCTAAAAGTCTTTTTGCCTCAACCTCTGCAAGATACTCCTCTAATTGTTGCTCCTGTCGCCTTTGACTTCGGAGCCATTCATCTATTTCTGGGTCACTGTCCAACTCTGAGTAGCCTTCCTCCTCATCTGAGTAGTCTTCCTCCTCATCTGAGGGGTACTTAGTCATTTGGTTTCTTGCTGCCTCTCTCTCTGCCCATCTTTCCTCCCCCCAGACTATGTAGTGATGGAGCATCTCCGCTTTAGTAGATCTCCTTGCTACAGGAAGGCCCCATTGTCTGCAAAGCTTCCTTAGGTCAGCCTTAGTGAGGTGGTCAGTACGAACAAAGAATGAGTAGGTAAGCAATCCCATTTTGATAAGATCTTATCAGCAAAAACCAAAATCCAAAGTCCAAAATATCAATAGTATATCCAGGAGGACATCAGAGAACCAAGAGCCAAAAAAAAAGATGAAAAATCAAGTTGACCTTCCACTGTGGGTAGGTAGTGAAATACTTAGCTACTGTATGTCACTGCACAAACACAAGTCCTATCCTCACCGCTGATCACCAATGTTAGAAATGGGGTTTTTGGTTGGCAGTTAGGTTGCCCTCTGTCCAAGCAAGAACCCTCACTCTAGTCAGGGTAAGTCACACACAATCCAAAATCAGCCTGTGCTCACCCTCCGGTAGCTTGGCACGAGCAGTCAGGCTTAACTTAGAAGGCAATGTGTAAAGCATTTGTGCAATAAATCATACAACACCATAGTATAACACCACAAAAATACACCACACAGTGTTTAGAAAAATATAGAATATTTATCTGGATAATTGTAGGTCAAAACGATCAAAGTTGTAATACGAATTTGTAAAGATATCACTGAAAAGTGATATTAAGAGTCTTTAAGTCTTTAAAAAGCAATAAAGTGTCTTTCAAGCACAGAGTACCTGGTTTCTGGTGGGAAATCTCCTCAGAGGGCCACAGGAGAAGAGATGCGTGGAAAAAGGGGTGTGTGCGTCGATTTCTCCTCAGCACACACAGACTTGCGTCGTTCTTTTCCACGCGGGGAAGTCGGGCGTCGTTTACCGGCGCGCAGACAGTCTCTTTTTGTGGATCGCGGGGATTACCAGATGTCCCGGGTCTGTGCGTGGATTCTCCTGCTTATTTTCCGGCTGCGCGTCGTTCTGCGGGGCTGCGCGTCGAAGTTTCGATCTCACGGTAGGCGTTGCGTCGATTTCTCCTTGGAAGTCGGGCGGCGTTGTCCTTGCGAGGCCGTGCGTCGAAATTTTGGTCTCACGGCAGGCGTCGCGTCGATTTCTCCTTGGAAGTCGGGCGGCGTTGTCCTTGCGAGGCCGTGCGTCAAAGTTTCGCACTCACGGTAGGCGTCGCGTCGATTTCTCCTTGGAAGTCGGGCGGCTTTGTCCTTGCGAGGTTGTGCGTCGAAGTCTCGATCGTCCCGAGGGCGTCGCGTTGATCAGCGTCGGTGTGCGGCGTTTTTCTCGCCGCGAAACAAGCTGTGCGTCGAAATTTTCGGCGCACGGAGCGTCCACGTGAAAGGAAGAAGTCTTTTTGGTCCTGAGACTTCAAGGAACAGGAGGCAAGCTCTATCCAAGCCCTTGGAGAGCACTTTCATAGCCAGACAAGAGTTCAGCAAGGCAGCAGGGCAACAGCAAGACAGCAGTCCTTTGGAGAAAGCAGACAGGTGAGTCCTTTGAGCAGCCAGGCAGTTCTTCTTGGCAGGATGTAGTTTCTGGTTCAGGTTTCTTCTCCAGCAAGTGTCTGATGAGGTAGGGCAGAGGCCCTGTTTTATACTAAGTTGTGCCTTTGAAGTGGGGGTGATTTCAAAGAGTCTCTAAGAAATGCAACAAGTTCCCTTTCAGCTCAATCCTGTCTGCCAGAGTCCCAGTAGGGGGTGTGGCAGTCCTTTGTGTGAGGGCAGGCCCTCCACCCTCCCAGCCCAGGAAGACCCATTCAAAATGCAGATGTATGCAAGTGAGGCTGAGTACCCTGTGTTTGGGGTGTGTCTGAGTGAATGCACAAGGAGCTGTCAACTAAACCTAGCCAGACGTGGATTGAAGGGCACAACAAGTTTTTAGTGCAAAGAAATGCTCACTTTCTAAAAGTGGCATTTCTAGAATAGTAATATTAAATCCGACTTCACCAGTCAGCAGGATCTTATATTACCATTCTGGCCATACTAAATATGACCTTCCTGCTCCTTTCAGATCAGTAGCTGCCACTTCAACAGTGTATGAGGGCAGCCCCAATGTTAGCCTATGAAGGGAGCAGGCCTCACAGTAGTGTAAAAACGAATTTAGGAGTTTTACACTACTAGGACATATAACTACACAGGTACATGTCCTGCCTTTTACCTACACAGCACCCTGCTCTAGGGGTTACCTAGGGCACACATTAGGGATGACTTATATGTAGAAAAAGGGGAGTTCTAGGCTTGGCAAGTACTTTTAAATGCCAAGTCGAAGTGGCAGTGAAACTGCACACACAGGCCTTGCAATGGCAGGCCTGAGACAAGGTTAAGGGGCTACTGAGGTGGGTGGCACCACCAGTGCTGCAGGCCCACTAGTAGCATTTAATCTACATGCCCTAGGCACATGTAGTGCACTCTACTAGGGACTTACAGGTAAATTAAATAGTCAATCATGGATAAACCAATCAATAGTACAATTTACACAGAGAGCATATGCACTTTAGCACTGGTTAGCAGTGGTAAAGTGCTCAGAGGTCAAAAGCCAACAACAACAGGTCAGAAAAAATAGGAGGAAGGAGGCAAAAAGTTTGGGGATGTCCCCGTCAAAAAGCCAGGTCCAACAGCGGGCATATAGTGCGCTGCTTCCCGCTCCAATCAGGGGCAACCCAATTCCTGTGTGCTGTAGTGCCTGTCCAGCAGGGTTTGCTGCTCCCCCGCTTTCTCATCTTCACCTCCTCCTCTGAAACATGGGTGTATACTTCGGGCAAGAAAAACTCATGTGACTCACCTGCGTGAAGCAAACAATGGCATGACATGATTCTGCTACTAGCTGGGGCGGGCACAATTGGATTCCTGGCAGGAATCAGCGGAGCGGAGTGGAGCAACTCACTCAGTGTCATGGTGGTCTGCCCTTATCAACTTTTCATCCTGGAATGGAGCATATTTGTATGCTGTACATCACAGGAGGACTGGGGTATGAGTGGTGAATTACTGAGGAGCATTTTGGGTGTGGTGCGCTGTACTTGGGCAGAATGCGTGTCAACTCTTTTTTCTCTGCATTAGAGTGGATGAATGTACCCACGAAAAAATTATGTTTAAGTTAAGATGGACCAAAGAATGCTTCTTCTCAAAAACTCTCATAACCTACAAACTAAAAGCACGTAGAGCGGAGTACACTTAGCAAAGACATTTTATGAAAGTAACTCAAGATCTAGAAGAATGAATTAGAACTAGCTTAAACTATTTTTTTCATAAGAAATGATCAACTGTACAGACAACACACCTCATCTACTATTCTCCATCATAAAACAGTTGTACATTCTCTCATCTTGTGAGCACTCCACTTAAGTCAAGGCTTTTTGATAATACCCTTCCTCCTTTTCACATCAAAGGTGAATGCCAATTACGAAAACATTACAAGTAATATTGAAAAGGTAGAGTGGTCTTTAATATACTTTACTTAGAATCTACATTCGCCCTTTGAATAGAAAGTAGTAATGTTTGTACGGAATGCAAAATCAGATTCTCCGGATGATTACGACCCACTAGTAGCATGAAGCATCTGGATTTTCGGCTGCCACCACTTCATATATTTAACACCAGTCTGACTACTGGATAGTCCTTTACATATGTAAACACGGAGTGGACTCACCCCTCCTAAATATAATTGGGTCTGGATTCAGCAGTTTCAAATCACTTTTGCAACATTATTATTCTTCCTGTCTTGAGAAAACTATTTGGGAAGCTAGTCACCAGACAACTGATGACCTTTTCAGAGGAATTCACAATATTGGATCCTTGACAGACAAATTTCCACCCATGGTGTGCCGCTGAAATCACCTTGGTTCTGTCCTAGATGTGGTCTAAATGATCCTAGACAAGGATGACACTGTTGAATCTCGCTGGTACTTTTGATATAATCATTGGATGCCTTTGTAGTGGTTATGTGACATTCGGCTTAGAGGGGGGTGTTGTATACAATAGTTTTAGTTCCCTTCTCCCTGGCAGATATCAGCCATTGAGGATACCACAATTAAGTGCTGCCAAATCCTGGGTGATGTTTGAGGTACTGCAAGATTTGTCCCGTTCCTATGTCCAGCCATTATGGGCCAGATGTATGAAGAAAGCCCTCTGCGAATCGCAAATATCGATTTTTAAGAAATCGCTATTTCTGAGTTGCAATATGCTATGTAACATATTTGCGATTCGGAATTAGCGATTTCTTTAAAAAACGCTTTTTGCGGTTTCCGAGGCCCAAATACCGAAACGCAAAAAATTTGCGATTCGGTAATTGAAAATTGTTAATTGCGAGAACACACACCTGGCAGAGCTTTATGACATCACAAGCAGCAAGTGAGTCATCCCAGGCAGTTTGCAGGTGCCACACCCAAAGGAGCAGTGAGAAAGACACAGCCCAGCCACAGGGAGCAAGTCTGTGAACAAGGCAGGACTGCACATCACCATGGACAACTCTGCGCATGGAAAGGAGAAGGGAGAGAGGAAAAGAAAACTCAAGTTCAGTGAGCAGGAACTGGAGGTGCTCACTGAGGAGGTGGTGAGGAGCCATGACCGGCTGTTTGGGAAGAGCTCACTCCAGGTCCCTGAGAGTGAGAAGGGCAAACTCTGGGCGAGCATTCAAACTAAAATCTGCGCTGTGGGTGTTGCGCAGCGCTCAGTGGAGGTGATCAAAAAGAGGTGGTAGGACCTGCGTTCCCGTGACAAGGAGAGGGTGGCAAGAAGACTACAGGAGGCAAGGACCATAGGAGGCGGACCATCCACCGAGACACCCTCCACCCCGATGGAAGACCTGGTGGAGTCGACACTCCTCCCAGAAGCTGTCAGTGGGGTCACTGACCGACACATCCGGCACACCAAGCACCAGTAAAGGTAAGTGCAATATTGAGATGTAACCCCATATGTGTATGTACAAATGCTGCTTAGGAATTAGCAAGTAGTGCAAAGCATTGTGAGAAGTAGCCCATTCCACATCTTAGAAGCGGCACAACAATGCCTTATGGGAGTGGTAGTCCACAACCCAGAGCTGAAAGTAGCACATAGAATGTAATTAGGCAGAGCGACACCCAGAAGAACACAACACCCACTACATAGTGATATGATGTAACTGTACATTTATTACCATTGTGTGATTTATTACCATTTGGTGATACACACATAAATGGCATGCTGCACATTGTTGTTGCAGGTGGCCCAGGCCAGGCAGCATCAGCAAGTGCCGTTGTGGGGGATGCTGAAAACCACCCTGCATCAGACTCAAACACCAGTGAGTCACTGAATATTGCGCCTGTCAGACACAGGGCAAGGGCTGTACCGCTACCCGAATTGAGCTAGGACTCAGACGACATGCGGGATGACGGCCACACACCTTCCCCAGACAGCAGATCCACTGTTAGGCAGGAGTCACAGCCGCAGCGTAACTCAACACCCCGCAGGAGGCCTCAGTATGCAGGCGCAGAGCACATGGAAGCAGGAGAGGGCCCATCAGTCTTCAGTGGCCTGAAATCCGCTATGCTGAAACTGCAGCGCCTGCAAAACAGGAAAATATCAGCAATGCAAAGGCAGATGCAGGCACACAATGCCAACATGGGGGGGGTGCATTGGCAGTTGGAGTGCCTTAATTCCAACATCTCAAAGCTGCATGAGGGACAGATCACAGGTTCCGAGAACACCAGGGAGCTGACAATTGCAGTGAGGGAACTCTACACAGAGCTAAGGCACGACAGAGTCAGCCACCGCAGGCAGGAGAGGCGTTTTATGGGCATGTTTGGTGGATTCTGTTGCTCAGTTAATCGCCTCACTACTTCAACAGCCCTCATATTGCGGCGTGCTCTGGCCGCACAGGTGGGGGCAGCAAACAGCAGTAGGGATGTGGCACAGGGACTGGTCCAGATCACTAATGTGCTGGATAATATGCTGGGTAACCACTCTGCTACACCCAGTGAACTTGGACTAGAGGAGACTGAGGACTCATCTAGCCTCAGCAGCGTAGCAGTGCCCACCACTGATCCTAGGCGTCGCAGTGCAAGGAACAGCACTGCCACTGAGGCCAACAACAGAGGTGCCAGTGAGGCCACTGCGCACTCAGGTGGTTTGCGTGGCCATAGAAAGTGACCGTAATGGCCACAGGGGACTGTCTGTTTCTTTTGTGATACAGTAAACTGTGAATTAATAGTGAGACACTGTTATCTGCTTATTTTAAGACACATAGGGGGTGATTCTGATTCTGGCGGGCGGCGGAGGCCGCCCGCCAGAATTCCGCCCCCATTATACCGCTCCGCCGTCAGAAGACCGCGGAGGGTATTATGAGTTTTTCCCTGGGCTGGCGGGCGGTCTCCAAAAGACCGCCCGCCAGCCCAGGGAAAAACTCCCTTCCCACGAGGATGCCGGCTCGTAATCGAGCCGGCGGAGTGGGAAGGTGCGACGGGTGCAGTGGCACCCGTCGCGTATTTCAGTGTCTGCAAGGCAGACACTGAAATACTTTGCGGGGCCCTCTTACGGGGCGGTAGGGGGGGTCAGAATCCTCATGGCTGCGGATTCATGGAGGATTCAAACGAGCAGCGGAAAGTCAGCGGTAGACCGCTGACTTTCCGCTTCTGACCGCGGCTGAACCGCCGCGGTCAGAATGCTCTTTGGAGCACCGCCAGCCTGTTGGCGGTGCTCCCGTGGTCGGTGGCCCTGGCGGCCACCGGCCGCCAGGGTCAGAATGACCCCCATATTATTTTATTTTTTCTGCTAGTGAAACTTATGTTACCTGATGTTAAGGTAATAAATGTTCCAACTATCAGTACACATGTCAGTGAAGTTGTGTTGTGATTACTTACATCTGAAATGGTTGTGCGTGATGTCTGCATGCCTTTGCTGCCCTCTGCTGCACTGGTCCTGTCTGCTGGCTGTAGGGGGGTACGGAATCATCATCCTCATCAGAGTCTGAATAAGATATTTCCACAGGTATGCCCCTGGTGGTAGCTATATTGTGCAGGATTGCACATGTGGCCACTATTCTTCAGGTCGTGTCCGGGCTGTACTGTAGTGCCCCTCCACTTTTGTGGATGCACCGGAAGTGACTCTTCAGCAGCACAAAGGTGCGCTCCACCACATTGCGGGTTGCCCTGTGTGCTGAATTGTATCTCCGTTCTGCTGGTGTTGTAGGATTGAGGTAGGGCATCATCATGTAGGTGTGCACTGCGTAGGCACTGTCTCCTGGAAGGAACAGAGGGTATAATGAGTAAGTGAATCATCTGACGTCACAACACCATCAATGCGCCAGTGTACAGAGGGACAATACCAAGTAGATATCCTTCACCAAACTCCCCAGATAGCAGTCTTATGTGAATGCCGCTGTGACGAAAGATGTATGAATCATGTGTGCTCCCTGGGTACCTGGCCAAGAGATCAGTTATGATGTAGGAGGCTTTGCATATCACCTGTATATTCATTGAATGTTGGTATTTACGGTTGCGGTACACATACTCTGTGGCCGATGGTGGACAGATTGCAACATGTGTCCCATCTATGGCACCTAGGGCGTGGGGGAACTGTGCTATCTGGTAGAAATCAGTTTTTGTCTGCTGTATTTCCTGTGGGGTGTGGGGAAATCTAATGTACTGGTGTATCCTGCTCAGCATGCCGTTGATAAATGCATGGAAAAATCTAGAGAGGGCACTCTGTGATACTCCTCCAGCTGCTGCTATGACCCCTTGATAGATCCCTGAGGCAAGTAGGTGGAGGGAGCATAATACCTGCACATGGGTGGGTATGCTATGAGTCCTGTGTGTTGAGCGCTGCAGTATGGGTTGTAGCTCAGCTATCAGGTCAAGTATCATGGCTGAGTTCAACCTGTACTTATCATATATCTCCTCCTCAGTCTGGCCAAAAAGGGTAATGCTCACTCTGAAAATGCGCTCCTGTCTCCTCCTCCCTCTCCTCAAACCTGCCAAGATCCTCATTCTCCTCGCCATGACGTAGAGTGCAGCCATTGTGGAAAAGAGTCTGAGGCATTCTGGGCCTCCTTATATAGGTTGCACCTGGCTACCACCTGGTTTCACCTAGTGGTAATTTGCATGTGCAAAAGGCCATTCTGCGAAAATTTGCAATTTGCGAATTTTTCATGCATCAAATTGCGACTTGGTTTTGCGAGTCGCATTTTGCGTCTCGCAATTTCCGACTTGAAATACCGAATCACTAATTGCAATTCGGTATTTCATGTCGCAAATTGCGAGACACAAAATGCGACACGCAAAACCAAGTCGCAACGAAAAAAATCGCTATTTTTGCGATTCCATATTTTTGGTCTGCGAATGCCTTTCATGCATCGCAGACCACGTTTTTGCATTCTCAAATGGCCAAATTTAGCGATTCGCACTGTTTGCGAATGCAAAATCGTTTGATACATTTGGCCCTATGTGCTTTAATTATATCCAACCAGTGGGTGCTCTGATTGGATCATTTGGCATTTGTGCTCTGCCATACTATCTGGTGACTTAGATCCAAACACAAGTCTCCAGAGCCCAAGAACTGCTACAATTTTAACTCCCTACACTACAGCCTGCTCTTTGTGCTAAAAAAAAAATGCACCGGTTGTAGAGTATCTGGGTTAAAAGGATGCAAACAGAAGGGCTCTCCTCTTTGCTTCATGGTGCCAATTTTGTGGAATGTTCTGTCTGTAATGCTATCTGTATTTAACTACTGACTCCATTTTGACCACTGACTCCATTTTGTGCTCAGCATAGCTTCAGGTGCCATCATATCAGTGGCAAAGGTATTTTTCCACACACAGCTTGTTTTCTACACAGAATGTGTTTATGCTCTTCTTCCAAGAAAAAGGTTACATCATGTTGGAACAAAACATGAGGGATGTGGAAGGTACGTGATAAGAGAAGGCTTCAGCCCTGGGAATGTTTCCATCAAGGAAAAGTAAAACTTTTCTGTCTCTGGAATGCACATCAGGTAGGGCCCGTTCCTTTGCATTGTTTTAAATGCAGACCGAGTACAGCCAGCACTTGAATTTCATAACTTACAAGAAGGAAGGGGGAGGTTGCCAGAACCTTCCTCTTGGGTTTGTTTAAGATATATAAAGTGGGGAGGCTTGGCACTGAGTTAGAAGGAGTTCTCCTGAACGTGGATGCATGGTTCAGGGTAAAATATCCCATGTTGGAAGGATCTCCTACTGCTTCAGCCGTCCAGGGCTCCTTGTCTTGATGTTGGCAAGGATGAAGGCGTCAACCCCATGGTGATTCATTTTAATTCTTAATTACTCAGACTAAGAGTGCTGCATTCTTTTGCTTCATTCCCTCTTAGTTTGAAGCTAAGCAGAACACCACCGTAGGGCTAAAGGCACTGGAAAACTACCTAAGCTTTCTCATAGGTATAAAATCCTTCTTTTTATAGTAAAGTTACAACATGAGGTGTGATTGTCCTGCCTCATCTGTCCTATTCTGTTCTGTTGTTTACAAAGATTGATCTATATTTTAGTTCCAGGATGCCTCATGGTGTTAGTCCTTTTTCATAAATAAAGAAGTATCTATCACTGAGGAATCAATTTTGTTTCCAACTATATTAGGGCAATGGGTAGTGTGGGTGGAGTAACGTAAATGTGTTTCCCTTCTCACAACGCTCAAGCGAATAAGTTGGTGAACTAATTCAATATATTGCTGAAAAGCATCGTGGGTACCTCGGAATCAATCCTGAAGAGGAAGCTGGCCTTCTCTTGGCATATGACTCTACCAATCAAGGTAAATTGAGTGATTCTGTCATGTCTGTTGCCGTTTGATTTGTTCAAATGAGTTCAACAAATTGAAGCCTAATCCGGTCTCTCATCAAGGCACCTCTGTAGTACTGTATCCAAAAGATGTATCCCTAAAGCTTCTCATTTAAGTAGTGTCTTTTCCAAGTTACCTAAGATTTTAGGGTTCTTCATATTTTATCAACTGAAAGCACATTTGGTGTATATTATATTTCAACAAAGCGTCTGGCAATTGGTGATTCACGATTCATTGTTCTTACTAGACACTTAGGGGCATATTTATACTCCGTTTGCGCCGGAATAGCGTTGTTTTTTTTTACGCAATTTCGACGCAAAACTAACTCCATATTTATACTTTGGCGTTAGACGCGTCTAGCGCCAAAGTCCATGGAGTTAGCGTCATTTTTTAGCGTGGACACCTACTTTGCGTTAATTATATGCAAGGTAGGCGTTCCCGTCTAAAAAATCGACTCCGAGGCATGTGCGTCGGATTTATACTCCCGGGCAAAAATCACGCCCAGGAGTGGGCGGGTCAAAAAAAATGACGTACGGCCGCTTTTGCGCCGTTTTTTAGCGCCTGCAAAAGGCAGGCGTTAAGGGACCTGTGGGCTCTGAAGGAGCCCAGAGGTGCCCTCCCATGACCCCAGGGACACCCCCTGTCACCCTCGCCCACCCCAGGAGGACACCCAAGGCTGGAGGGACCCATCCCAGGGACATTAAGGTAAGTTCAGGTAAGTTTTTTTTTTTTTTTTTTTTTGTGGCATAGGGGGGCCTGATTTGTGCCCCCCTACATGCCACTATGCCCAATGACCATCCCCAGGGGACAGAAGTCCCCTGGGCATGGCCATTGGGCAAGGGGGCATGACTCCTGTCTTTGCTAAGACAGGAGTCATTTCTATGGGGGTTGGGAGTGAAAAAAAATGGCGCAAATCAGGTTGAGGCGCAAAAATTGCCTCAACCTGACTTGCCCCATTTCTTGACGCCCAAGCCCCATATCCCCCTACGCCGGGGCTGCCTGGTGTACGTGGTTTTTTTTAACGCACACCAGACGGCGCCGGCGGCTAACGCCGGCTAATGTCATTCAATAAATACGGCGCCCGCATGGCGCTTCAGAATGGCGTTAGCCGGCGCTAATTTTTTTGACGCAAAACTGCGTTGGCGCAGTTTTGCGTCAAAAAGTATAAATATGGGCCTTAGGCTCATTGCACTTCTGTTTCACTTTGCTCTTTCTTTGTCAAAGATATATGTTCAATCTTGGTCTTTGTACAGCAGGTATGCTTTGCTTCAGACAAAAGAGACTAGAATGTTGGTAATGTAGTGTTCCACATGGAGTAGGGGTTTTGAAATGTGGAGTAGTTGGTGCTTAGCTGTATGTCACAAGCAGCTCGTTGTTTTATCTTTCCGAATAAACCATATTTTCATGTAAAATTCTGGTTCTTCGGACAACTAAACTTATTTTTGGCGACGAGCAAGCTACCGATATGGACCCATTTCAGCAGCACAGCGGCTTTGATACGTCTTTTTGCAAGATTGGGCGTAAATTACACAGAGAAACACAGGATTGTAAATCAAATCTTATGGAGAAAAACTGAGCTCAGCGGAGAGTCACTTTACTGTTTAATTTTTAGAGTTAACTCAGCATCGCATTTAATCAAAATCTGTCATAGCCACCAACGAAGCAATGTACATCACGCTGCGTTCCAGGCAGTGACTTTGATGATGTGTCTCAAGTCGAACAGCAGCGCACAGCATCGTTGAAGTGCAGTGTCTCATGCGTTTCAGGATAGTGCGGCCATTTTATAGGCACATTTTTTCTTTGCTGGTCCGTACATCTGGTCTCAGTTATGTTACACAGTTTCCCTGAGTGCGAGGTCACACTTGTACGCTGTTCTGCTCAGCTTGATGGAAAATAATGGACGATAACCCTTCGTACATGTCAGTAACTAAAGCTTTTCATGAGAGTGGGAGATCGCGCTTGTATGCTGTTTTGAACAGCTTGATAATATCAAACGACTTGTTATCGTTCTCCTTGATTCCTTATCTCTGCAACACTGAAAAAACGCTGATTCACACAACAATTTTACATATCCTACATTGGGAATTAGCAGGAGCTGAAGTGTTTTTACTCGTTAGAGCGAACACGCTGATTCGCACAGCACTTATGAATATTGACAAAAATACTCTGCCTGGAGAGCGACGCCCTGCTGGGTCTGTAATTGAAACAAAATCTACTATTTAAAAAAAAGGCTTTGACGCCCCTTGCACAAGTATCGGTATTTGTAATCATATGTTTCTCTTTATATTTAACCCTTTGGGTTACTACACTGCCTTTTGAGACATACTCCCAGGCAAGCAACTAAGGTTGCTATTAACCCCTTTAAATTTATTTTTGTGCACTGCGGTGTTGTTGTCCCTGGCTTTAGCCTCTAGCATTTGATTGCATAACACTCTTCACTCTATCAGCTGACGCCCAGCTGTATATATATATATATAAATCTATATATATATATACACATATACATATATATTATTTATATATAAAAAAAAAAAAAATAATAAAAGAAAGAAAGAACTTCTTAAAGTATTTTACTATTTAATATTATTCTTTATTCTTTTCCATATTTTCTAATATAGATATGGATCCTAATGAGGAGGAGGAATTTTTTGATGCGGTGGACACGTCCATTTATAGGGCATTCTCTGAGGCAATTGGTCCCCTTGAGGACAGACTATCGCAACAGATAGCGCGCGAATGCGCGCAATTTTCACCCCCTCCTGTTATCCCTTCCGCTCCTCCTGCCTCCAATGACACCTTTGCGGACGCGCCTCCAGCTAAGCGTCCTCGTGAATCGGGTATTGATGTGGATCTCTTTGATAAAGTTAGGAATTCTTTAGTTTCTCCTTCGGATCCTTCATTTCCTCTACTTTCCTCAAGGCCCCTGTCACCAACTCTCCCTAACAGTGATTCGTCTGGGGATCAAGAAGCGGATGCCGGTCCATCCAGGTCCTGGCTTCCCTCTGGATCGCAATCTGCTCCTCAAGTCTCAGACATGTTGGATCCAGATGAAATTATCCACCCTAGATCGTCTGAATGGGCGCCATCTGACAAGGTGGCATCTTATGTTGCGGGACGTATAAGGAAGCCGCTGGAGAAAGACTCTCGTAATTGTCTTCGGGCAGAGTGTCCACCACCATCTTTAGCGGACAAGGAAGCCATCACCTCAGAATTAGACCCCAGGATGTCTATTTTTCTTCAAAAATGTATAAAGAACCTTAAGAAAGGAATTGATAGGTCTTGGAGAGCATGTCAAGACAAACGCCTTGATGTCTTGGGACCTTGGACAAAGATTTTGGACATGGCACAAGATGCAAAATCTTCTGGTACTATAATTTCTCCTGAGGTTCTCTCAGGCTGGGCACAACGCGCTATCATTTTTTGGGGGAATGCTAATTGCGCACTTTCCACCGAACACCGACGTTCCTTATTAATTCTAGTGGACCCCAAACTGGGGGATCTGGCTGATTCTGAAGCAGGTCCGGTAGCGCAAGGGGGTTTGTTTGGTGAACCCTTCATAAAGGAGTTGGGGAAGTTTGTCAATACTTTCACATCCCTGGACAAGGCACACTCCTCAATGAAAAAGGTTTTTCCTACTTGAATTTTCCATGGGGCCGGTCGAGGAAGGGGCTGCTCGTCCGGCCGTCCACAATCAACCAACTCCTTCAGAGGGCAAGGCTCCAGACAGACACAGTTCCAAGATCACAACTGCTTTGCCAACTTCTACCCGACAAGGGCCAGATGCTTCAGACATCGTGGTGGCAGAGGATCTTCATCAACATCCTCTTACGGTAAGTGTTCTCCCTTCTTCCCTTCTAAAAGTAGGGTGTTGTTTGGTGAATTGTATCCACGAATGGAATCAAATTACACAGGATGCACGGGTCTTACAAACAATTCAAGGTTTCCATATAGAATTTGTGGGAACTCCCACACAGTTTTCGCTTCCAAAGCCCCTAGAGTTCTCTTTGCAGGATGCCCTTTTAGTAAACACTGAAATTTCAGACTTATTGCACATACAGGCCATCTGTCCAACAACCCCACATCCGCGGGGTTTCATAAGCAATATCTTCCTAGTGGACAAAACGGATGGTGGTCGTTGACTGGTCATCAATCTAAAAGAGTTCAACGAGTGGCTTGTGTATCGCCACTTAAAAATGGAAGGAATCCACCTTCTTCGAGATGTGCCCTCTAGATTGGATGGCTCGTCTCGATTTAAAAGACGCCTACCTCACCATTCCTGTCTTTCCACCCCACAGACGTTTTCTTCAGTTTTTATGGGGCAATCAAACTTTCGAGTTCACTACCCTTCCGTTCGGTCTTTCCTCAGCTCCGTGGTGGTTCACCAAGGTTCTCAAACCGGTGGTGGAAAATCTCAGAGCTAAGGGAATTCGGTTAATTGTTTAACTCGACGATATTTTACTTCTGGCCCAGTGTCCCAAACAACTTTCAGCTCATCTACAGACAACTGTCAATTTGCTACAAGGCCTAGGGTTCATCATAAACGAGGCCAAGTCCCTTTTAATCCCTTCTCAAGACTGGTCTTTCTAGGTTTCACTGTTGATTCGGTATCCGCGACTCTAAGCCTTCCTTCCCGCAAGATGATGAAAATACGTCACGAACTGCGTCGTACCTTGGTCAAACAAAAAGCCTCTCTGTGTCAGATTGCCCGCCTCATAGGACTTCTTTCCTCCTCTATTCAGGCAATTTAACCGGGTCCACTGCATTACCGAGCTCTTCAGCGCCTCAAAGCAACTCATCTGCGCAAACGCCTATAGTACTCTTAAAAAGTAACCCTTTCACAAGAGGCGGTAGAGGAAATTCGTTGGTGGCTTTCACATTTGGAAGCCTGGAACAGCAGAGCTATTTTCGGCTCGGCTCCAGATTTGGTTGCCCCAACGGGTTTTCTGTGACAGGTACACTAATTGCCCATTCTCAGTGATAGGCAGACTAGAGACAGTACATATTGTGTTCGCAACGTGTTATCTGTGGTTTTTATTGTTCATCATACTTCTATTTATAGAAAATTATATATATAAACCATGGTATGTATTTTTATAGAGAAAGTGGTTATTGTGCATGTATAAGTCAGTTATCTCGAAGAGTTGTAATTAACATGGTAAAATAAATTAACAGTGCAAATTTAACATATATGGAGACAATGTACTCAACTGTGCAGCCTTTTTCCCTTATAAAACATAAACAATGAAATACAAAAAAATATACTAGGTCCCTACTGCTACTCCAGGCCACCTACCACAACCACAATCATATTTAAAAATTGAATAAAATTTGAAATAATACTGGTGCATGCTCTCTATCAAACAACATCCTTATACAAAGGTTTTCAGAAGTACTTTTTGTAATGTCACAAAAGCAAAGGGGCTTATTTACAAGTGACCTGCGTGCTGGTGTGTCACTTTTTGTAATGCACCAGTGGCACAAGCTGCTTACCTATATCTACAAAGACACACAAAGCCACTTTGCATGACTTTTCATGCTTTGTAGGTATCGATGAAGGCAATGCAGTGCAAGTCAATGTGTTGCCTTACTTTGCATCAAGGAAGCGTTTCCATGGGTGTTGCGTGTGTGTTCATATGCAACAATCCATGGATTTTGATGCATTCCTAGATTTACTAGGTTTTGTAAACCTGGGAATGTGTCAAAAGCCTACGTCATCGCAGGGGTGGAATAAGAATGACACAACAGAAAAAAATATCTTTATTTCTCTCCCTTCTTTCCTCTCTCTATGTGTGCTGCATTTTGCAGCACACATAGAAAGAAGAAAACACCTCTCGTGAGTGTTTTTGTGCAGGAAAATGTCCCTTCCTGCACCAAAACAGTTATCCTTGCAACGTAGGTACCCTTGCAACATGGTGCAAGTGTGCCTGTGTTAGCATATGGCAGCAATGTGTACAGCACCACAGGGAAAAAAGACAAGAATCCACTGTATCTTGTAGATAGGGTGCATTCCTGCCCTTTTATTTTGATGCAGGACAGCACAGCAAGAAGGCTTGCGGCGCTGCTCTGAGCCAAAATGTTGTAAATGAGGACCAAAGTCCTTAAAATTCAATAGTATATATGCAGCAGGAATTGCAGACAATGAGAATGATCCTTCCACCTTGAAATCCAAATTAAAAGTGACCTTGAGATGGACAAAGCACTAGGAGGAGCCTTCTGAAAAGGAAGAGGAAGTTGGAGTCTCTGGGACACTTCCTTCCTGTTAAAAAAAAAAATGTTTTTTTCTTTTAACAAAACCCTGAGTTATCTGCTTGAGTAGAATATCAATTTAAAAAGGTCTTTTTGAGTTGATTTAGCAACTTCATGAGTAGAAACTTTACTCAAGACGCAGCCACTGCTGCTCGTGATTGCCTGCATCAGAAAATGGCACCAGGGAGCTCTGTGGTGTCCGGAAATTGTGCCGGCTGGTGGAAAATCTCACAAGCGCACATAACTGTGCATTTATGGAGTATTGCGTGCTCTAAAAGGGAATATTATTCCATCACACCTCGAATGGCAGAAATCAACAGGAGCTCACTGTTACAAGTGTATCATAGAGTTACCCAAATTCAGCCAACACACAAGCAGAATTATATTTCCACCCAGGCCTAGTTATTAGTTGAGATGGATATGATTCCTTCACAGGTAATAAGTCAACAATTCTCTTTTTACTGGGAACCAAATATCCCATTATAGCATTTAACCCTCTTAGGATAGCGAAACAAAGAGGTCCACATCCTACTCAGAAGAGATGGTTTTGGCTAGTAACTTCAGCTTGCTGGTATGTGACAACCATACACAATACAATACTGTCCAATCAAAGTTTTTTTCAAAAAGGAAAAGTACTTTATTAAACACACACTACTAAATACTATGCATTAAATTAGTATACTGCAAGTATATATATTCTGGCAGATGGAAGTACCTTTGGTGACATCTTCATATCATGTTACACCCCTAGTTTGTCGAGAAACCTACAATCACAATACACCCCCATCTATACTAGATGCAACATCACAATATAAGGGGGTGTTATTAGAACTAGGGTGTCCCTACTGATTCTGTGAGAGTGTCATCAACAGTAAAAGCAACCACATGTTATTTTCAAAATTGAACCATCATTAAAATTAATTGGAGACAATACCAATATTCAATGAAGCCTTGATAATTGAAACGTGTGTGTAGGAGCATTTATTTTACTTTTATCAGATTATTACTGCAGTGACAATGAGTATTCACACTCCAGAGCCCAATAGAATAGCAAAAGCTCCAGCTCTGGGAGTACTTTAAAATTAGGGTAACCCTCTTTCGATAGAAGGAATTAGTCCCCTGTGTGAGGTAGTAGTCGGTTTTTTTAAAACACCCCTGTGGGTTTGCTGTATGCTTCAGCCCTCCAACATCCACTGAAACATTAATGGTGCTTAAGCCCGTCCTTGGGCCCCACAGCAGAAGTGTATGCAAATTTTAGCCCCTTTGCAGGGAGGTATGGGGCAGTCCTATCGATGGAGCAGAGAATTTGTAACACATGGCAAAAGCTGTTCTTTTCTTCCAAGCGGCCTTGGGCAGGAGCAGGTTCTATTCAGTACCCTCTTATAGGTGAGAGGAGTGCACTTCCTCCGTCTGCAAGGATGAGGGGTTGGCACATGCACCCTTGCAGACACAGGTATCAGGGCAAACATTTTGCCCAGCCAAGACTTCTTTGGATCTGGGCAATGGGGTTCCTGAGACATTACTGCATATGCCCACTCCTGGGGGGATGGGGGACCTAGGGACAACATTTTGCTCTGTCAAGGGGCCCCACTCCCACCACATCCCCAAAAAATGATTTAAGGTTCTTGCACCGATCCCTGAGGGATTTGCCCTCCCATGGAAAGTTTGAAAGTTTCACAGCAAAGTGCCAGGTATTTCATTTTCTGCCTGGCCTCCCTGGGGTTCTGGGCTGTAGCAGTGACCCTGTAGGGTTAATTTTCTCAAGGAAGGTGTCATTTCACTCTTAGTGGCAAGGACCAGTCGCCAGGAGCATTTACCAAACCCTGAAGAGTCTCCTCTGCAGTAGTCTACCTGTGAGCAGATACTGGATTGTGCAAGGCGGTAGTCCTACATGTGAGGCCTAGACACATGCACACATGTTGGTGCTCACATGGTCCTGTGTAACCAGCCACCAGCACTGAGCCTCTCACCCTTGCTGCACAGCAGCCTTATCCTAAAAGATGGGAAACTTGTGGTTAGCACTCTACTAGTTTACCATAAATTTACAGTGTGTGAGACTCGAGTGGTGAGACTCTCTCACTGTAAAAGTCCAAAAACTGGGTAGTCAGATGGTACAAATGTGGGGGTCTAAATGGGCAGAACCCATTTGTTACAGTAATTGAATAGTTGATGTAGGCCAAGAACTTCTTTGACGTGAAAGGTTGAAGATTGTCAGCACATTTTTCAAAATACCATTACATTTGCATTAGGGTTGGTTTCTATAGGACGATTTGGCTGGAAATGTTTACCCCACATATGTGTTGTTCCTGGCCTAAGTGTTGATAGCTATAGGCTTTCAGGGGTAAAGGTAATAAGGGATGCACAGATGCTCACCTAGACACTAACACTGGTGCTAAAACCTTACATATTCATATCTGCACACCATGCAGAATTTTACTAAGGCTGTCATACCCACAATGCTCTCGTTGACTGGTTAGAAGACAGGACACAAGAGGGCTGCAAATCAGAAGGAGTCTAACAAGTCGTTACATGCCATTTACTCAGATGTATTGGCCAGGAGACCTTGTAGAATATAATTGTTAGCGTATTTCTCCTAAATATGGCATACCAATGCATTTCACTTGGGTCTCTAGAGCAGTGCAATGCTTGCAATGTGTATGTTTTCAAAGGGTTTGGGGTGCACACATGCATTTATCTGGACTTGGTTCAGCAGACACATTAAGCAGAAAACAAAGTCAAAATGCTGATTTCCGGCATCTGTCTCTTTTGTTGAAATGATCAACTTTTAGGCCACAGGGAAACATAACAGGGAAATATAACAATATATATAAGTTAATGATCAGTGTGCCTAGGTGTACTACCACCATTGCTCAGGGTGGTGGCTGGGGGGCTGGTCGGTAAATAATGGTTTGCAGATACCTGTACATTTTATTACAAAAATGAAGACATGGGGGAGGCGTACGTGCATCCAGCCAAGATGGCCGCCTGATATCAGAGCTCCGCGTACCGTCGGACGCATTTTAGCCGCCGGAGCTGTTTCTTTCTTCAATTTTAATGGCGCTTTGCTCACATTAGCTGTTGGGTGTTTTGGTGAGCATTTGTAATGTTTTCAATGTTGCCTAGCTTCTTTTCTTGACTTTTAAATTATGTTTTTACATTTCTCCTCATGTGACCGGCCATTTTGAATAAGTTTTGCTCACCAATACAATGTACTTATTTGTTTGTTCTTTGAATATTTGATGGCTTTGCTTCCAGTTTTTGCAAAAGCCATATAATTGATTTTTGCTGTCTCATCGACATATATTTGAAGTTCCTGTGTCAGTTGTTTCCTTATTGAAGGCTTTTATTTTTATATGGGCAAACTGAAGAAAATAAAATCTCTGTGGCATCAGTTCTCCTCAACTGACAAACTTTCGCAGTTTTTACAATTGGATATTTCTGCTGCACCGTCTTCTTCTTCTTCCATGTCAAAGATGTCTTCCTCATCTTCTTCTTCGCCTAAAGTTTCTCAGAATATTTCTACATCTACTCATAAGAGGGTCTAACAAGACCCACCTTCACCAGTAAAATGTCCCTCACCGATCTCTCTTGAACTTGTGCTTGACAAAATACGTGCATTGCGTCCTTTTATCGAAGAAGTTAATTCTCAGATACAAAATCTTGATACTAAGTGGTCTCAAATGGAAGTGAGAGTCTCTGTTTTGGAGAAAAGAGTCAGCGACGTGCAAGATGAAACACATAAAATTACTAGTTTGGAGAAGGAAGTGGCAACTTTGAAGACACTTGCAGAGGATTTGGAAAACAGACACAATAATCTTCGCCTTTATGGATTTCCAGAGGGTCTTGAAGGGAGTGACCCAATTTAATTTTTTGCTTCATTCTTTCCACAGTTAGTGGACCTACCATCTTCTACAGTATTGAACATCCAAAGGGCACACCGCATTAGTCATTGTCCTCCGCATTCCTCCACATCTAAACCAAGAGGCGTGATTATTTTCTTTCTTGAATTTATTGATTTATTGACAGTTATTAATGCTGCGAAAGACAAAAAAACAAATCTCTTGGCAAGGAAGTAAAATCTTCATCTCACAGGATGTGTCCAAAGCTACAGCAAACAGGAGGAAAGAATTTTTAGATCTTCATCCACAGCTTTGTGACTTGGGAGCTCGTTTTTGATCATTCCTTCAGTGTTTGTTCAAAGTGACATATCAAAATAAGACCACTTCATATATCTCTCCTGCAGCTCTTCACAATTTTTCAAGACTACTCTCTACAAACCCTATGGAAACAGCTGGTCCTTCTACACGTTGACTATATACGTTTCTTAATCTATTATGCCCTTGTTCATTACTATTACGATACAGTTGATGGTCCTTCATATGCGGTCTATACATTATATTATATTGGTGTGACTATAGGTCCTTTTTGTTAATGTACTGTTTTCTTTCCACAGGTTCCTGGTGTTCTGTAAATCTTTATTCTTGTTCGGAGCATTTGTCCGTTGATGCGTTCCGTTACCTTGCTGTGCCGTCTTCAGTCTGCTGTCACCACCCCTCTCCTATTGTTCATTCATCTCAGGTATGTTTTTGCAGTCATCTTTATTTGACTTGTACTTTCTCTTCTTTTGTTCTTGAATATTTTCCATCTTTTGTCTTGTTATTTCCCCTTTACTTTTCTCTCTCTTTGTTTTTCTTGTTTTCCTTTCCCCTATATGTATTTTCAGTTATTTATGGTACAAGACCTTATGTGTATATATATGGTTATGTAAAGTAAAAATTCAGAGTTATTTCTTGGAATGTCAAAGGATTTATTAACCCAATAAAAAGGCAGAGAATTGTATCCTATCTAGCTAAATATAATCCAGACTTGGCTCTTTTACAAGAGACCTATTTGACGGATTCTGAAGCACTGAAACTTAAAAGAGGTTGGGTGGGCAATGTTTTTATTTCTCCTACATCTACAAAGAAAAATGGTGTAATTGTGCTCTGCCATAAAAAAGTATCAGTTAATGTTATTTCACAAGACTCAGATTCTGATGGTAGATGGCTCTTTGTGAAGCAAAGTATTAATGGGATTATAATGACTATTGGTAATATTTATGGTCCTAATCACTCAGGTTATCTTTTTTGGCCTAATGTCACTAAACAATGTTTGCATTATAATGATACATTTTTTCTTCTTGGAGGGGATTGCAATCAAATTATTGATCCTTTTATAGATAGGCAATCTGTAATTAAAATTTCTCTTCATAAAATGCATAAACAATTTAAGGCATTCCTCTCACAATGTAATTTAATTGATTCATGGAGAACCTGTAATCCTGATAGTAGGGATTTTTCGTTTTATTCTCCACCACATGGCTCCTTATCTAGACTTGACCATATTTTTGTTTCAAAATCACTATCCCAAAATCTTATTAATTCATCCTTTGAACCTATGGTTATATCTGATCATGCTCCAGTTATCACAGATTTTGATTTGCTCCCGGTGCATCCCAAATCCAATAGGTGGCGATTTAATAATTCTTTGTTGCTTGATTCTAAATTTTCCGCATCCTTTGTTGCCTTTGCAGAGGAAATTTTACGATTTAATGATGACTCTCATGTTTCCCCACAATTGTTATGGAATTCGTTTAAGGCCGTGGCTTGTGGACATATAATAAATTTTGTCTCTAATAAAAAGAAAACTTTTAATGCACAACATCAATCTCTACTTCTCAAAATGAAATGATTAGAAGATCAATATTATTCTTCGTCTTCTAATTTTAATCTACAAGAATTTATTCAAGCAAAATTGCAATTTAACAAAATCTCAATGGATAATGCCTCCTCTTTTCTTCTAAGTAGTAGCGCCCTCTATTATGGAGGTCGAAATAATTCAGGGAAACTTCTGGCTAATTATTTAAAAGTACGAAAGCAACACCACACAGTGAAGTCTATAATTACAGATACTGGTAAGTCCCTTTTTAAAGATGACGATATCTTAGCTGAATTTGTTAATTATTATCAGACACTTTATAATCCTGAGTCAGTCCCGACCTCCTTACAGATTGATGACTATTTAAAGAAAATTCCCAACCCTAATAAGACGCTAGTTGATGTTTCTTAACTTGAAGTAGATATTTCTTTGTCAGAAATTTTTAAAGCCCTTCAGTCTCTAAAAAAATGTAAAACTCCTGGTCCGGATGGATTTACAGTGGAATTTTTTCTACATTTTTTTGACATTTTACTTCCCAAACTTTTACAGCTTTTTCAGTTCTTCACGGGTTCTTGATGTACAGGGGGAACATTTCAAGAAGCTTCAATTTGTTTAATTCCAAAGGAAAGTAAGGATCATACTTTCTGTAAAAATTATAGGCCAATTTCTCTCCTCAATACAGATTATAAAATCTTTGCTAAATTGTTAGCCTTACATCTTGATCCCCTTTTACCTGCACTGATAAGTAAGGAACAAACTGGTTTTGTCAAAGGTAGACTTGCTTCTGACAACTCTAGAACATTTTTCAATGCACTCAACAAAGCTTCCGCTGTTTCATACTCCTTAGCAGCAATTTCCATAGATGCTGAGAAAGCGTTTGATTGGCTAGACTGGTCTTTTCTATTAAAAGCTTTAGCCTGGCATGGTTTAGGGCCTCATTTTATTTCGTTTATCTCTTTGCTTTATCAATCCCCAATGGCATCGATATTGGTGAATGGGATATTGTCCAGATACTTTGTATTACGTTGAGGCGTTCGTCAAGGGTGTCCGCTCTCTCCACTCCTATTTATTCTAGCTCTAGAGCCCTTTCTATCCTGTATTAGAAATAACATTAAAATTGAGGGTTTCCAATATGGTGAGAAACACTTAAAATTAATGGCATATGCAGATGATATACTTTTATATATCTCAAACCCTGAACTCTTGATTCCATCTCTACTTCGGGAGATTGAAGACTTTTCTTTGATTTCAGGTTATAAGATAAATTTGGATAAAACTGAAATCCTTCCTCTAACAAAATGTTGTTTTAGATCATCATTCAATATTACTGGATTTATGTGGAATTCTTCCAAGATTAAATATTTAGGTATTTGGTTCACCTCATCCATTAAAAAGTCCATTAAAGTAAATATCTCTGATGCTTTAGAGAAGGCTGATAGATCCCTTTTGTTATGGAATCCCTTATTTTTATCTTGGTGGGGTCGCCTTGACTCTATCAAAATGATGATTTCTCCTACCATTTTACATATCCTATCCATGATTCAGATTCCTCTACCTGTTACTTTTTTTAAACAACTGGACTCCAGATTGTCTACATTCCTTTGGAACAATAAGAAATCTAGAATTTCTCTTAGTCACCTTTGCCATTCTTAACAGAAGGGGGAGCCAATTTTCCTGATTTCAGACTATATCATAAATCCTTTTGTTTGCATCAAGCTTCTAGATGGATCTCCTTGGCAAGTTCTCTGTTTACTCCCTTATGGTTGGATATTGAATGTTCTTTTCTTCTACCTTTTTCTCCTTATGAGGTGGTATCCTTTTCTTATAATATTTCGCTTACCTCCTCCCCGCTTCTTAAACATACTTGTGCTCTTCTGCGTTCTCAATATGTTTCTCCAACCTTCACTTATTCCTCTTTTCTGAATTCCCCTATTTGGCATAATCGTCTCATCACTATCAATAAAAAACTTTTATTTTGGAAATCCTGGAGTCAAAGAAATATAGCGTGGGTCAAAGATTTATTTTCCAATGATACTCCACTTTTTTTTTCACAATTCCAACTTCTATTTCATTGTCCCAATTCATTTATGCCTAAACATCTTCTTCTTATTAATATTATTCTTGATGTACTTTTTTCCTTGCCTTCCCTTCCTTCTTCTTCGGCATTACCCTTTTCTTTGTCCCCTTTCTTACCTCATTTCCTAAGGCATCAAATATTTATAAACTTTTTCATTCTCCTGTTTTGACACGACCTAAATCAAAAATAGAATCTCAATGGGAATCGGATTTGGCATGTACCTGGACTGTTCCCTTCTGGAATAAGATATGGGGGGTCATTACAACCCTGGCGGATGGCGGAGAACCGGCGGTAAGACCGCCAACAGGCTGGCGGTCTTACCTTGGTGTATTATGACCATGGCGGTTTCCGCCATGGTCAACCGTCGGTTCTCCGTCCCGCCCGCCAGGGTGGAACCGACCGCCGGGCTGGAGACCTGGGTCTCCAGCCCGGCGGCCATCAGTAGACCGCCGGCGGTATTTGGACCCGGCTTACCGCCATGGATTTCCAGCGGTTTCAACTGCCATAAAATCCACGGCGGTAAGCACTATCAGTGCCAGGGAATTCCTTCCCTGGCACTGATAGGGGTCTCCCTCACCCCCCACCACCACCCCGCCTCCCTCCCCTACACCCCTCACCACCCCTGCCACCCCCCAAAGGTGGCAGGGCCCCCCTCCCCACCCGATCCCCAACATAACGTTACTCACACACACCCGACACGCATGCAGGCACCACCAACACACACACGCATACACCCCGACATACATGCCTACATCCACACACACAGTCAGACACGCAGACCCACATTCAAACATACACACACACATCCATACACGCACTCACACACCCCCTCTACATACACAGACGCACACCCCCATGCACGCACACAACACACAACACTCCCCCACCCCCCTCCCCTAACGGACGATCGACTTACCTGGTCCGTCGAACCTCCGGGAGGGGACGGGAACCATGGGCGCAGCTCCGCCGACACCACACCGCCAACAGACCACCGCCACGGCGAATCACAGGACGTGATTCGCTGGGCGGTGTTCTGTTGGCGTGGCGGTGGAGGTGGAGCAACCTCCACTTCCCCGCCGCCCGCAAGTATGGCTGTTGGCGGCTCTCCGTCGGAATAACGACGGAGAGCAGCCAACAGTCATAATACGCCGAGTGGCAAACCGCCAGCACAGGCGGTCTTCCGCACGGCGGTCCCTCGGCGGTCTTGCAAAAAGACCGCCGAGGTCGTAATGACCCCCATGGCATTGATTGTATAAAATATCTATATCAGCTTCTACCACACTGTCACTTTTCTTTCTTTACCATTGACTTCATTTTACCCCTTCTATTATAGTTACATTTTCTGTATCCTCAATTTCCAGTTGTTGGTCCTGCGATAGCCCAAAGGGAGACCTTATGCATATCCTCTTTGAATGTCCTCCCACTGTCTCTTTCTGGAGAAAAGTTTGGCATCAGCTTACCTCCATTTTTCATTTGCGATCCCAATTATCTCCCTCAGAGCTTTTTCAAGGTAGCCTCTCTGCTGACATTGTTTCAGATGATGATAATTTAAAGCTGTTGGATCTCATGTTAGCTTTAGCCTTTCAGCAAATTACTCATAATTGGAAAAATTCATCCAACATTCCCTATAAGGCTCGGTAGTATAATGTTTGCCACTACCATAGACTAGATATTGCTTTTACCTCTTTGTGCTGCCCCTCCATAAATAGAGATCTGTGTTGGTTACCTTTGACTGATTATCTTAATGCTGTTGCTTGCAATTCTACTAATTGTACATTTTCTGAGAATGTTAAGCCAATTGTTTGGTTTCTCTGTTCTTGATTGAATTTAATTTGAACTCAACTTTATGCTTTACTGAATATCACTGTTTTTAGCTTTTTAATACCCATTGTATCTTTCTTATTTTCATTGGTCTTGTTCCGTTTTTATTGTTTTAACCCATTTTACACATTAAAATAGCTTTTACAATTCCTTTCAAAATTATATTATTATCATTGTGACAGATATCTTGTATTGTTATTATGAGACCCATATGTATTTTGATTTTAATGAACCTAATTTACCTCTAAAAAAATGAGGACATTTCACTTCCACCTCCATAGCTGATTCAACCAAATGCATGTTCTCTGTGGTTTCCTTTGTGTGATATTAAGCTATGTATTTGTGCCATTATGGTAGCACCACCATTCCACTGACCTGTTGTGCCTAGTAATACTCATGTGGCAATAAGGAAGCCCTAAAATTACAGACCTGATTTAGTTTTTGGAGGATGACATTTACTCTGACAAAGTGACAAGCACTTGCTGAAGAATGTACCCTGGATAACAATTAGCTGTTTATAAAAGCATTCCTTTCTGTTACAGAAGTCAGAAAGAAATACCTCTGTACACACAGTTTGCAAAAAATGTATATTGTTGTCTACTGTGGGACTGTAAAGTGGACTAAATATACAAGATTCGGTATGGTTGTTCACAAAAGACACACTAGCCACCAGAAGAAAGGAGGCAGCAGCAAGCGGGAATCCAGACAAATAACCAACATCTAATCCACAAAGGAATTGACTGAAAGTACCATTCAAATGGACGTTGTTCTAAGAAACATTGACACATTTCCAGCTGGCTTGACTCGGAAGAAATAGAGAATGTAAAGAATAATCACAAACATCACAAGTCATGCATACATGCCAAAATGTTATTGTCATTCATGACAAACCTTCCCAATATACATGGAATAAACACTTGTTTAGACATTTGAACAAATGCAAGGCACCATTGTACTTGCAGTCCAAAAGTATGTACCATGACACAGCTACATAAGTGATATGTCAAATCATCCACCCATGGGAACATAGTCTAACCTTGCTTGTGTACATGACAGGCCCATGATTTTACGTTCAAGTCGTATTTTAGTTGCAACAACACAGACATGATGGGCAGCCTCATGCTTCCCTAAAACATGCAGAGTGTAAACAGTGGAATCAACCACCATACTAGACCACAGAGGCATTGAGAAAAAGCATGCAGAAGTAGGGATTGATGACTATGGGTGGGTGGTAAACTCCCCTACACTGGCAGAGTTCACTGAGTTTTGCCCACTCTGCACTTCACTTGGAGCCTGATGTTCCTGAAAAACTCTACCAACCTCACAGTTTTTTCGTGGGCGCGGCTCACCAAAGTTAGGTTCAGAAAATCAAGCACTAGACCGTCTCCCTGTGAGATTCTTCAACCCAGGTAGTCTCAGCAGGTCGCTACAGCTGACATTTAGAAATCTGCCCCTCGCACTGAGAAAATCTACTTGAGTGGCAGAAGGAAGTAGGGCCCTCTGGTGCGCCGTTCAAACTGATTGTACAGTGCAGGACAATATCCCAGTGATAAATAAAGCGAGACCAGCTTGAGGTACTGTATTTCGCCTCTCATGGAACTCTGCAGAATCTTGTTGAGTTTTCAAGTGACTTCATGGAATTTCCCAGTGAAACAGGTGAACCTTTAATAACATCAGTTTCACTGTTGTGTGAACAAGTTCCATAACTTACCCAGAATTCATCATCCACAACACTCTTGTCAGCAACTTCTCAATCAGCTGTACTCCTTCTACTGTACAACCTCCAAGCATTAACACTCCAATAGCAGCCATCAGCCAGGTGATCCAGGGTAATCAACTAGAGATATTAAAGACACATTTTCAAGGTACAAGAATATCATGTCAAAAATATTGTCAACTCACAAATATCATGGGAGAGAATATAGAAGGTAACAATATGTTTTTTAGGTATATAATATTGGTTTTATAAATATTGTTTATTGAATATTGTTTTCCCTAATATTGGTGTATGAAATATAATTTTAATTAATTTAGTATATATGAGTGATATTATTATTAGTTATTAGTGTTATGATATTATTAGTTTTGTATGTTTTTTGAGAATTGTTTTAAAATTTTAATCTGAATTTTACAACATAGACATGATGTGCAGCCTATTTTTATTAATATACTATTTAGTACTGTGTTGTTGGCTTTGTAGGGGGTTTAGAGGGGTTTAGAGTTGTAAAATGTAGATTATTGTTTTTTCTTTTTAATGAATTGTTGTACTAATTAAATCATCAATTGATAGTTAAATATGTAAAATATTTAATTGTCTAATTAGTATTTTAATTATGTATTTTCTAATTAATTAATAATTCATGGTACATTTAATTAATTATCATTTAAAACAAGTATAATATTTAATATTTGTTTTAATTTGAATTGTTTTTTAATGTTAATGTAATAATAATACTGTTTCACTTATAAAAAATAAACATTTTATTTACTAGTGTTTTATTTTTTGGGTAGTAGGGGAAAGAAGTGTATTTATTTTGAATTATTTTATTTTTTATATATTTTTAAAATTAATTTCTCAATATTATTTTTTATTCTTTCCACTAAGGGCCGGATTTAGATTTTAGTGGATGGAGTTACTCTATCATAATAGTGAAGGATTTCCCATCCACCATATTACGATTCCATTATATCCTATGGAAATTGTGAGACGGTAGATGGAATACCTGTCACATTTGTGACAGAGTAACCCATCCGCCAACATCTAAATCAGGCCCTTCGTTTAATTTTATTCATCCATCATTAACATATTTTTTATTTTAAATATAAATATATTTTTTTATATTGTTTTGTACTTAAATGTTTTGTTTGTAAATGTAGGAATTGAAATGGTATATGTAACCCTTAAATAGTACATAATTTTCCCTATTGTTGCCAATAAGGGAGTGGGAATAGTAAATCTAACCCCTCCAGTGTCCAACCCTTTCCCTATTGTCACTTAGATTGTATTGGGAATAGCAAATCTAAACCCTCCAAAGTCCCTCCAAAATCTAATACTTTCCCCACTTTTGTTTATGTTGGAGTGGGAATAGTAAATCTAACCACTGAAAAGTTTAACACTTTCCCTGCTGTTTAGATTGGAGCAGGAATAGAACATCTAACCCCTCTGAAGTCCAGCACTTTTTCCCTGTTTTTGTTAATGTTGGAGTCAGAATATTAAACCTAACCCTTCCAAAGTCCAGCACTTTTTTCTGTTTTTGTTAATGTTGGAGTGGAAATATTAAAACCCCTCCCCCAAGTCCAACACTTTCATAGCTTTTTCTTATGTTTAAGTGGAGTATGAAGCCCCTCTAAAAGTTTATCATTTTCCCTACTGTTGTGATGGGTGACAATTGCCCTCAAGGAATAATCACAACACTTGTCAGGGTGAAGTCTCGCAGTCACTCCATTAACCTGTGCTGAAACCCATTATAGTTATTACATAGGCCAGGCAGGCATAATTTGGGGCAATGTTTAAAGTATTTATGGGTGTACCAAAAGAATAACAAAGTAAAAATGCAAGACAATAACAAATCTAAAATGAATTAGAAAAATACAGTAAAATCCAATTCCTAAAATAACACTAAAATGACAAAAGTAAAAAAGACAAGTTGAGTTTTGAATTTTTAAAGTTTTAAGTAGATTTAACACCAAAAGCATGAAGCACCAATGATAGTCAACAGTTGAGGTAGACAAGGACAAAGTTGGAATTTGAGGCTGATCGTGATGGACTGTGGGTTGCATACACCAACAAGGTCCATCCCTTTTAAGTTCCAATCTAGCACAAGCATACTCTTCTCAAGCCCCTAGAGCCTCAGGGGAGGCACTTACAGATTTACAGGGGGGCCAGGTAGATGTTAACACTAGGGTCCAGTCTAGGTCCAGTTGCCATTGGTCAGATGGGTACTTCTGGGTAAAGACCTCCTGCAGCTTGTTTTCTCCTTGTAGAACCACAGGAGGTTAGATAACTGACCCTATTTTTTTTCGGACTTGTAGGACCTTATTGTTGGCTGAGTAGGTACTGCCTTTTTAAATAGACTTGTATTGCTTCTCACAACCATATTTTGAATCCACATTATATGTGTCATCTTACTCTAATCCAGTAACAACTTCTCAGCCACATGCCATAGATCCCTTCACGTCTTTCACTATCTTTCACATCTCATGCAATGTTCACATCCTAGATCATGCCTAACAATTTCCTTCCATTTTTTTCCTAATGATTCTCATGATTGCAGCTTCCTCCAGAGCGTAGCTTTGCAAATCCCTTCATCAAGTCTTAACTTTCGGGGCCATCGCTGCCTTCCAAGACATAGCTATCCTATTCTTGAATATTATCAGTGCCATATCAACAAATTTAAATCAGTGCTTGTTACCCTTAGTATGTGTAATCCACCCCAAAAGGCAGATTTCCGGTGTTGGTGTACTATTTTGTTCAGTCATTATGAATACATGTTGCATCACCTACCCTTATGGTGCCTGTTGTGCTAGACATTCTCACACCATATGGTAAAAACCAGCATCCTGTTTTTGGCACCTGGGGCAATGACAGGACTGCCCTTCATATATGTGATGCAAATGCTGTGGTGTGAGATATGCCTCATGTAATAATTAAATTGGGTAAATCTAAACCTGGGGTTGCAGGATACTGTTTTCATACATTCTAATGCTCTATTTTGTCCGGTATATTCACATCCATATCCCACTAAATTTAAATTTTGTTGGTATTGTAATTATTTTATTTTTTAATTACATTGGATATATTTTTCTGTTATATATTTGTTTGTTAATTTTTATCTTCAAATTATTGTAATGTACTTAATTTATTGTAAAACTAAAAATGTAAGTATTGATTTTATTTACTGAAGTATATGTATATATATATATATTAATTTGCATCATTGTGATGTTTCTGTTATGAATATATATTTATTAATTTTAACCTTTAAGTAAGTGTTAATAATTGTAATGTATATTTTAATAACACTGTTTGCAAATAGCTTTTCAATTTGGAAAGTATAAATGTATATGTGTGTATATTGTTATTAAATTATAATTAAAACTATTTATTTTAAATGGTATAATTATTTTGTTCTTTACTATTTTAGATAGTATACATACATACAGTGTTATATACATACACATTTTGATACACTTATTGTTTTGGCGCTATTCGGGTCCATAGTATTTTTGCCTAATATTTTCATAGTTTACATACAAATATTTGGATAAAAGGTATGTAAAATTTCTGTTGACAATATTTTTGACACAATATTCTTTTCTATGTAAATGACATTTTGTCACACAGCCTGATCCAGGGCCAACATGAGGAGACAGCAACCATTGCGAATAGCTGATGATACTTGTACACCAATAGGTATCTACGACAGGGCGCTGAAGACCCTGAGTCTAGAAAAGACAACTCAGGACAAATTACATTTTTGTAGGAGAGTACATGATGAGAGTTGTCTTTGCACTGTTGAAGGCCAGAACTGGATATGTAAACTGGGTGTTGTTCCACTGATTGGGAAAGGGAAAAAAAGGCCGCAATTGTTTTTTCCTGTGCTAGTACTGGAAATCACTTTGGATTGTGGTACATGGTCTCTGATTTAGACAATCTGATTGATGAGTGTGCTAGTGTGCATTGATTGGTATGGAAGGCTCATAAACAATCGTTTTCAAATGTTACAGAAGGAAAGAGTGGAGTTACACTAAATATCCACACTTACCTGAGGGGTAAAGAAAGAAGTTTCATGCCATCTAATGTATTTTTCCTTTGTAATGGAGCAACAGTCGGAACTGGTTTATTTGAAAGAAGTGGAACTTTATAATGTCTCATTGTAGAGAGGTCATCAATAGGTGGATATGATCTTCTGAAATCCCTAATACCAAAAAAGGCCTCATTATAAACCACCAATGCCTTACAAGGAAAATACCCATAATTAAGGGATTCACAAAGGTCCATTTCTTTTTGCATGGAAACGTATAAACATTGTTAATTTCCATCTGGTGCTAAGCAGCTAGTGTTCATAGTGATTAATTTGCACCACTGAAAACAACTGTTGGCTGATGGATAAATTGAAAATCACATCTACTTTTTTAGGTCAAACACAAACTATTTTTCAATGTTGGGAATATCTTTCCTTGTTCCCCATTAAATATGAGAGTGTTTCTGGACATTTCAAAATATGGGCCACAGTTACAACTAGTGATGCGCCACTTTTCTTGCAGGCCCCTTGCGTCCTCTAACGCCACCAGGGTAGCACTGTATTTATGATACAGTGCACAATGGTGATTCTTATAGGCGATAACATCATTTTTTTGACGCTGTTGTAATGATTTACTGATTAACATTAAAAAAATGACACTAATCCATTATAGTGTTAAGATGTCCATTGAAATCAATGGAAGTCTCATTTTAACGCCTGCATTAAGCAGGCATTGCGCAATGGAATCTTGTAGATTCCATTGTGTCATTTTTAGCAACACACTAACACTAACGAGGGAACGCCCCCTTTGCATACATCATGCATATATTATGCATGATGTGGCGCAAAGAGTTTACAAGGTGGCGCAAACTTAGTTTGCGCCACCTTGTCAACATGGCTCTATAGTAGTGGCCCGTTAGCATCACATTTGCGGCAAAATCTTTGCCGCAAATGTGGCGCTAAGGGCTGCAAGGGCTTTGTAAATCTGGCCCTACATTTTCAACTTGTTGCATTATTTTCCCCACTAAAAATGAAAAAAACATTGGGGATGTTGGAGAAAGCCCAGTATTACAAGCTCATAGTTGCAAGGTAAAATGTCAGTTAAGTAGCACAGTATGAAAGGCCTTTGTGAGATAGGTCACTTTTTTCAAACCTTCAGACATATATATTTAGACCAATATTTATAGAAAGTTAGTGTTGCCTTAGCATAATTCTTTTGCGCTAAAGCGCCATTATTAGGGATTGCCAACCCACCTTGAGTCTCATTGCGATAATGAGATGCAAGGTAGGCGTTCCCTTCCTAAAAATGACGCTAGCCCTCTAGTGCCATGTTTACTTCTTGACACTGTAGTAGGCCTTAAGAAAACTACAGAGGGCCTACTCTGGTCAACACACAAATTAGAAAACAAACGTGCAGAAATCTATATTATACGAGAAAAGTACAGGCCTCGGTTAGAACATAATAGTCAGGAAGGAACGCAGAGACAGAAAGGAGAATGAGAAGAGAGGCACAACCAGATGTTAAAGTGCTGGTAGGCCCATTTCCATGGGGAAACACAATGGAATGGGCACATAGATGTCTACCACAACCCCCAGCATCATCACCATCCACACCACAGTGCTAGAGGCTCCCCTAGATGCATTTTCCACAGATTTGTATGATTCAGAGGTTTTAAATGTAGAAAGCGACATTAGGTTTCTAAGTGCAGTCATAGAGAATGTTAATTCGTAATAAGATGTGACCTGTATTATGTTAGGTAGTAACCTATTTGGTCCCCTATAAATGCACACACCTGACATTGAAATAGTAGGAGTACTATAGGCTACTGCTATAGGTAAAAAACATGCATAGTAGTATAAGGGACATGAGAAGTAGGTAGGAAAAAAGCAAATAGGTGTAGAGGAAGTGTATGTCCCGGGGAGAAATCATGGATGCTCCCTTGGAACATATGATAAAAACATTTTCGTCTGACAAAAAGAAAATACGGAAATATTGTAAGCAATGGTACAGAGACACCAAAGACTATGCTCAGCCATGGCCTAAGGAAGGAACATTCGATGAGGACATAATTAAAAATACATTGACTTACATTAAATCAAAATATCAGAAGAAAAAGTGAAAGAGAGGGAAGCTATTTTTTTGGTATGGTGGGTTTTCTGTGATACAAAGACAAATATAAAATCGACAATGTTAGAACAGACAGCAACACAATACAAGAGATAGATACAGAAGGGGGTTCAGAGGGACCCCCACCGTATGGTCTCTATCCTATTCGGCCAGCGGCTGGATACCAGGATCCAGTGCTGGTTGAATTTGAGCAAGGTGAGACAAAGGTGAAGGAGGCAGAGAAAACGCCTCACGTACTCCTGACAGCTCAGCTGGCAGAGTGTGAACAGAGAAGGAAGGAAGGAGCAATACCTAGGGTACAGCTTACTGAATAACGGTCAGAAAGGTTGGAGAATGTTGATTCTCTTCGAGGGCAATGGACCACTGGGCATATTATTTTCAAAGTAGGGGATAAGTCTGCGAGTACATTGAGAGAGGCAGCAGGAGAGTAGATGTAGGAAGAAAGGGAAAAAGAAGAAGATGAAGAAAGGTAACGATATGATAGATATTTAGAAGAAAGTAGAAAGGAAACAGAAGCTGAGGCTACAGTTGAGGATTGGGCGTGACGACTCCGATACAAATGAGAGTGCAGTGGGAAGAGTCATGGGCCTGTATAACTTGACACCATCCTATACGAAGGTTGCAATTAATGATGCTAGACTCAGAACAGACAAAGAGGAAGTCAATCATAAAATCAGCTAAATTAAGGATGACACCTATTGAGACAATAGAACAGGAAGAAGGAAGGTATTTTTGTTACCCCTTCTCAGATGTATTGGCAGAATGGACTGAGCCAGAGGGGAGAAAATCATGGCCCTGACAGTGGTCGTTTCAACCCCATGATTTAGCGATAGCAGAAGATTGTAAACGACAAGGACAGGGTGCCCCGGGTTGGGAATATCCACACATGCAAGAGTGTCTTGCAGTTTGGGAAACGTATGCAGAAGACTCAGAACAGACAAAGAGGAAGTCAATCATAAAATCAGCTAAATTAAGGATGACACCTATTGAGACAATAGAACAGGAAGAAGGAAGGTATTTTTGTTACCCCTTCTCAGATGTATTGGCAGAATGGACTGAGCCAGAGGGGAGAAAATCATGGCCCTGACAGTGGTCGTTTCAACCCCATGATTTAGCGATAGCAGAAGATTGTAAATGACAAGGACAGGGTGCCCCGGGTTGGGAATATCCATACATGCAAGAGTGTCTTGCAGTTTGGGAAACGTATGCAGAAGACAAACCGACTGAAGTGATACGCAGCAATAGGCCAGACCCGAGGCTAAGGAGTAGGTTAATAAGTTCCCCACCTATCACACAATTGTCTCTCATTTTTACAGGAGGGCAGACACCAACATACGTGCCGTGGCCATAGATGGACAAAGAAAATTTAAAAAGAGCACTGCCTCGATTGTCTGAAGGTGCAGGAAAATGGATAGGGAGTTTTGAAAAACACACAGCTGGAGTGAATCTTGCTCTAGGCAATGTAAAGAGTTTGTTGAGTTCTCTGGCAGTAGATGAGGTGAATACCATATTCACGAGAGCAGAACTTCCTCAGGTTATGTTGACAAATACACAGTTTGATGGATCAACCTTTAATAATGTTCATCAGCATGCTTGGGATGCACTGCGGCGGACATATCCAGACAGACCAGACATTGGAGCCCTTATGGCAGAAAGTATTAAGCCATCTGTGGACATTGCAGAGTTTATTACAAGAATGAAAGAGCAATGGATACAGGAGGTAGGATGTAATTGGGAAAACACAGGAGGAAATGCACTGTTATTCTATAATGTGCTGAAGAAAGGCATTCCCACAGATATAGAGGTAAACTTAGATGGAGTGGTGGGAATTGAGGCTAAACCGTGGCCAGAAATACAGGCCCACATAATACATTTCTTCAAGCGGAAGCAGGAGAAAGACAAAGAGAGAACAGAGCAGGCAGAGAGTGCTACTGCCAAATTAGTGCAACACAAGTTAAGAAACTGAGCACTGAAGGAGTGCTTGTGATCTTACCATCAGCGGTTGTCACAACGCCAGTGCAAGGGCAAGTACCAAGAGGTCAAGGAGTAAGTGAAATGGGGAGACGACAAGGAGGTCCAGTAGGAGGACAAGGGGCAATGCAGGGAAGAAGACAAGGAGGATTCAGAGGGGGGCCACCATGCTTTTATTGCGGCAGGTTGGGTCATTTTGTAAGAGAGTGCAGAACTAAAAGGATTGATGAGTGTATGCAGGGATGGGCCACTTCGCAAAGACAAGTTGCGAGGCCACCGCAGATGCAATGGGGACCACAACAATATACAAGACCAGAGGGTCCCCAGCCCCCTTAAGCTCAGTGGATGGTACCTCAGGGCCCACCGCAACAACAGGTGTCACAGAGTGCCAGTAGTGGACAAGTGCAGGGGCAGGTAGGAGGAGTAGTGGTGCAAGGAGGTAATCCCTTTTACGTGCCACCCCAAGTATCTGGTGAGGTGCAGACACCCAATTATATGCAATTACAAAGCCCACAGGTAACAACTATGTGTCCAATACTATCGGTAACCCACAGATCAGAGGAGGAACCCACTGTGATGGTAACCATAGAAGGTCGACCCTATCAGTTTTTAATCTATACTGGGGCCACCAAATCTTGCATAAATGAAGGTACGTTACCACTCTTGTGTAATTCGATGGACACACAGGGGTTCTCTGGGGCTGTCAGATGGGTTCCTTTTACTCATTCAGTAAACATGACTGTGGGTGGTACACAAATTGATGGGCCATTGTTATACTTTCCTGAGTCACCTGTCAATCTTCTGGGGAGAGATCTAATGAGTAAATTAAACATGGCCATTTCATTTTTGGAAGATGGATCGATGGTGTGTTATACGCCAGGTAGGATATTGTCTCTTCTTGCTCGTGAAGAATCTAGACAGCAGGTCAGAGCAGTGCCAGTATACACACAGGCTTTTCTGCTGGGCATATATGTTCTGATAGCGCATACACCAGCGCTGCAGGGGAAAAAAGTGCAGTTTCCAAAAGAATTAGTGTTTCGATCATGCAAACCCATAGAGTCAATGGTAGAACGAGAAATGGTGCTGAGTGTGTCAGCTATTGAATTAAGGCCAACATATGCTGTGCTCATTGCATTTGACAAAGGACAGGGAATGTGGGCATCAATAGTGTTCACAGATCCTGGGGTCAAACTGAGAGATATGTCAGATGAGTAATTGTTCAGTGAACACCCCATAATTGGAACAGTTGTGTTTGAAATGGACATTTCTATTAGAATGCAGGTGCAGTATAGGTCCGTGTCAAACAATGTACCAGACATAACAGTGAAAGAAAGAGATTTGGCTAAGGTACCGGAAGTGTTATGGACAAAAGGACCCATGATGTGGGATTGATTAAATGAGCTGAGCCTGTTAAGATTACACTGAAACCTGGAGCTATATTGCCAAGGATATGCCAGTACCCTCTGTCCAAAGAAGCAGAGGAAGGTATTTTACCTACCATTCTGGTGCTACTTGAGCAAGGGGTGATATATTAACCTCTTCGCTGCCAGGCCTTTTTTTGCCTATTTGGGGCAGTTCGCGCTTAGGCCCTCATAACCTTTTGTCCACATAAGCTAACCAAGCCAAATTTGCGTCCTTTTTTTCCAACATCCCAGGGATTCTAGAGGTACCCAGACTTTGTGGGTTCCCCTGAAGGAGGCCAAGAAATTAGCCAAAATACAGTGAAAATCTTGTTTTTTTTTAAAAAAATTGAAAAAGTGGCTGCAGAAGAAGGCTTGTGGTTTTTCCCCTAAAAATGGCATTAACAAAGGGTTTGCGGTGCTAAACTCAGCAGCTTCCCAGCTTTCAGGAACAGGCAGACTTGAATCAGAAAACCCACTTTTTCAACACAATTTTGGCATTTTACTGGGACATACCCCATTTTTGCAATTTTTTGTGCTTTCAGCCTTCTTTCCAGTCAGTGACAGAAATGGGCATGAAACCAATGCCGGATCCCAGAAACCTAAACATTTCTGAAAAGTAGACAAAATTCTGAATTCAGCAAGGGGTCATTTGTGTAGATCCTACAAGGGTTTCCTACAGAAAATAACAACTGAAAAAGAAAAGTATTGAAATTGAGGTGAAAAAACATCAATTTTTCTCTACGTTTTACTCTGTAACTTCTCCCTGCAATGTCAGATTATCGGAAGCAATATACCGTTACGTGTGCTGGACTCCTCTGGTTGCGGGGATATATAGGGCTTGTAGGTTTATCAAGAACCCTAGGTACCCAGAGCCAATAAATGAGCTTCACCCTGCAGTGCGTTTTTATTCTATACCGGGTATACAGCAATTCATTTGCTGAAATATAAAGAGTACAAAATAGCTATCAAGAAAACCTTTGTATTTCCGAAAAGGGCACAAGATACGGTATTGAGGAGCAGTGGTTATTTTCACATCTCTGAATTCCGGGGTGACCATACTAGCATGTGAATTACAGGGCATTTCTCAAATAGATGTCTTTTTTACACACTCTTCTATATCTGGAAGGAAAAAATGTAGAGAAAGACAAGGGGCAATAACACTTGTTTTGCTAATCTATGTTCCACCAAGTCTCCCGATAAAAATGATACCTCACTTGTGTGGGTAGGCCTAGCGCCCGCGACAGGAAATGCCCCAAAGAGTAACGTGGACACATCCAATTTTTTGAAAGAAAAATGAGGTGTTTTTTGCAAAGTGCTAACCTGTAGATTTTGGCCTCTAGCTCAGCCGGCACCTAGGGAAACCTACCAAACCTGTGCATTTTTTAAAACTAGAGACCTAGGGGAATCCAAGATGGGGTGACTTGTGGGTCTCTGACCAGGTTCTGTTACCCAGAATCCTTTGCAAACCTCACAATTTGGCTAAAGAAACACATGTTCCTCACATTTCTGTGGCAGAAAGTTCTGGAATCTGAGAGAAGCCACACATTTCCTTCCACCCAGCGTTCCCCCAAGTCTCCCGATAAAAATGAGACCTCACTTGTGTGGGTAGGCCTAGCGCCCGCGACAGGAAATGCCCCAAAGCGCAACGTGGACACATCCAATTTTTTGAAAGAAAACAGAGGTGTTTTTTGCAAAGTGCTTACCTGTAGATTTTGGCCTCTAGCTCAGCCGGCACCTAGGGAAACCTACCAAACCTGTGCATTTTTGAAAACTAGAGACCTAGGGGAATCCAAGATGGGGTGACTTGTGGGGCTCTGACCAGGTTCTGTTACCCAGAATCCTTTGCAAACCTCAAAATTTGGCTAAAAAAACACATGTTCCTCACATTTCTGTGGCAGAAAGATATGGAATCTGAGAGGAGCCACAAATTTCCTTCCACCCAGCGTTCCCCCAAGTCTCCCGATAAAAATGATTCCTCACTTGTGTGGGTAGGCCTAGCGCCCGCAACAGGAAATGCCCCAAAGCGCAACGTGGACACATCCAATTTTTTGAAAGAAAAATGAGGTGTTTTTTGCAAAGTGCCTACCTGTATATTTTGGCCTCTAGCTCAGCCGGCACCTAGGAAACCTACCAAACCTGTGCATTTTTTAAAACTAGAGACCTAGGGGAATCCAAGATGGGGTGACTTGTGGGGCTCTGACCAGGTTCTGTTACCCAGAATCCTTTGCAAACCTCACAATTTGGCTAAAAAAACACATGTTCCTCACATTTCTGTGGGAGAAAGTTCTGGAATCTGAGAGAAGCCACAAATTTCCCTCCACCCAGCGTTCCCCCAAGTCTCTCGATAAAAATGATACCTCACTTGTGTGGGTAGGCCTAGCGCCCGCGACAGGAAATGCCCCAAAGCGCAACGTGGACACATCCAATTTTTTGAAAGAAAACAGAGGTGTTTTTAGCGAAGTGCCTACCTGTAGATTTTGGCCTCTAGCTCAGCCGGCACCTAGGAAACCTACCAAACCTGTGCATTTTTGAAAACTAGAGACCTAGGGGAATCCAAGATGGGGTGACTTGTGGGGCTCTGACCAGGTTCTGTTACCCAGAATCCTTTGCAAACCTCAAAATTTGGCTAAAAAAACACATGTTCCTCACATTTCTGTGGCAGAAAGATATGGAATCTGAGAGGAGCCACAAATTTCCTTCCACCCAGCGTTCCCCCAAGTCTCCCGATAAAAATGATACCTCACTTGTGTGGGTAGGCCTAGCGCCCGCGACAGGAAATGCCCCAAAGCGCAACGTGGACACATCCATTTTTTTAAAAGAAAACAGAGGTGTTTTTTGCGTAGTGCCTACCTGTAGATTTTGGCCTCTAGCTCAGCCGGCACCTAGGGAAACCTACCAAACCTGTGCATTTTTTAAAACTAGAGACCTAGGGGAATCCAAGATGGGGTGACTTGTGGGGCTCTGACCAGGTTCTGTTACCCAGAATCCTTTGCAAACCTCAAAATTTGGCTAAAAAAACACATGTTCCTCACGTTTCTGTGGCAGAAAGTTCTGGAATCTGAGAGGAGCCACAAATTTCCTTCCACCCAGCCCTCCCCCATGTCGCCCGATAAAAATGATACCTCACTTGTGTGGGTAGGCCTAGCGCCCGCGACAGGAAATGCCCCAAAGAGCAACGTGGACACATCCAATTTTTTCAAAGAAAAATTAGGTGTTTTTTGCAAAGTGCCTACCTGTATATTTTGGCCTCCAGCTCAGCCGGCACCTAGGAAACCTACCAAACCTGTGCATTTTTTTAAACTAGAGACCTAGGGGAATCCAAGATGGGGTGACTTGTGGGTCTCTGACCAGGTTCTGTTACCCAGAATCCTTTGCAAACCTCACAATTTGGCTAAAGAAACACATGTTCCTCACATTTCTGTGGCAGAAAGTTCTGGAATCTGAGAGAAGCCACAAATTTCCTTCCACCCAGCGTTCCCCCAAGTCTCCCGATAAAAATGATACCTCACTTGTGTGGGTAGGCCTAGCGCCCGCGACAGGAAATGCCCCAAAGCGCAACGTGGACACATCCAATTTTTTTAAAGAAAACAGAGGTGTTTTTTGCAAAGTGCTTACCTGTAGATTTTGGCCTCTAGCTCAGCCGGCACCTAGGGAAACCTACCAAACCTGTGCATTTTTGAAAACTAGAGACCTAGGGGAATCCAAGATGGGGTGACTTGTGGGGCTCTGACCAGGTTCTGTTACCCAGAATCCTTTGCAAACCTCAAAATTTGGCTAAAAAAACACATGTTCCTCACATTTCTGTGGCAGAAAGATATGGAATCTGAGAGGAGCCACAAATTTCCTTCCACCCAGCGTTCCCCCAAGTCTCCCGATAAAAATGATTCCTCACTTGTGTGGGTAGGCCTAGCGCCCGCAACAGGAAATGCCCCAAAGCGCAACGTGGACACATCCAATTTTTTGAAAGAAAAATTAGGTGTTTTTTGCAAAGTGCCTACCTGTATATTTTGGCCTCTAGCTCAGCCGGCACCTAGGAAACCTACCAAACCTGTGCATTTTTTAAAACTAGAGACCTAGGGGAATCCAAGATGGGGTGACTTGTGGGTCTCTGACCAGGTTCTGTTACCCAGAATCCTTTGCAAACCTCACAATTTGGCTAAAGAAACACATGTTCCTCACATTTCTGTGGCAGAAAGTTCTGGAATCTGAGAGAAGCCACAAATTTCCTTCCACCCAGCGTTCCCCCAAGTCTCCCGATAAAAATGATACCTCACTTGTGTGGGTAGGCCTAGCGCCCGTGACAGGAAATGCCCCAAAGAGCAACGTGGACACATCCAATTTTTTGAAAGAAAAATGAGGTGTTTTTTGCAAAGTGCTTACCTGTAGATTTTGGCCTCTAGCTCAGCCGGAACGTAGGGAAACCTACCAAACCTGTGCATTTTTGAAAACTAGAGACCTAGGGGAATCCAAGATGGGGTGACTTGTGGGGCTCTGACCAGGTTCTGTTACCCAGAATCCTTTGCAAACCTCAAAATTTGGCTAAAAAAACACATGTTCCTCACATTTCTGTGGCAGAAAGATATGGAATCTGAGAGAAGCCACAAATTTCCTTCCACCCAGCGTTCCCCCAAGTCTCCCGATAAAAATGATACCTCACTTGTGTGGGTAGGCCTAGCGCCCGCGACAGGAAATGCCCCAAAGAGCAACGTGGACACATCCAATTTTTTGAAAGAAAAATTAGGTGTTTTTTGCAAAGTGCCTACCTGTAGATTTTGGCCTCTAGCTCAGCCGGCACCTAGGGAAACCTACCAAACCTGTGCATTTTTGAAAACTAGAGACCTAGGGGAATCCAAGATGGGGTGACTTGTGGGGCTCTGACCAGGTTCTGTTACCCAGAATCCTTTGCAAACCTCAAAATTTGGCTAAAAAAACACATGTTCCTCACATTTCTGTGGCAGAAAGATATGGAATCTGAGAGGAGCCACAAATTTCCTTCCACCCAGCGTTCCCCCAAGTCTCCCAATAAAAATGATACCTCACTTGTGTGGGTAGGCCTAGCGCCCGCGACAGGAAATGCCCCAAAGAGCAACGTGGACACATCCAATTTTTTGAAAGAAAAATGAGGTGTTTTTTGCAAAGTGCCTACCTGTATATTTTGGCCTCTAGCTCAGCCGGCACGAAGGGAAACCTACCAAACCTGTGCATTTTTTAAAACTAGAGACCTAGGGGAATCCAAGATGGGGTGACTTGTGGGGCTCTGACCAGGTTCTGTTACCCAGAATCCTTTGCAAACCTCAAAATGTGGCTAAAAAAACACATGTTCCTCACATTTCTGTGGCAGAAAGATATGGAATCTGAGAGGAGCCACAAATTTCCTTCCACCCAGCGTTCCCCCAAGTCTCCCGATAAAAATGATACCTCACTTGTGTGGGTAGGCCTAGCGCCCGCGACAGGAAATGCCCCAAAGAGCAACGTGGACACATCCAATTTTTTGAAAGAAAAATGAGGTGTTTTTTGCAAAGTGCCTACCTGTATATTTTGGCCTCTAGCTCAGCCGGCACCAAGGGAAACCTACCAAACCTGTGCATTTTTTAAAACTAGAGACCTAGGGGAATCCAAGATGGGGTGACTTGTGGGGCTCTGACCAGGTTCTGTTACCCAGAATCCTTTGCAAACCTCACAATTTGGCTAAAGAAACACATGTTCCTCACATTTCTGTGGCAGAAAGTTCTGGAATCTGAGAGAAGCCACAAATTTCCTTCCACCCAGCGTTCCCCCAAGTCTCCCGATAAAAATGAGACCTCACTTGTGTGGGTAGGCCTAGCGCCCGCGACAGGAAATGCCCCAAAGCGCAACATGGACACATCCAATTTTTTGAAAGAAAACAGAGGTGTTTTTTGCAAAGTGCTTACCTGTAGATTTTGGCCTCTAGCTCAGCCGGCACCTAGGGAAACCTACCAAACCTGTGCATTTTTGAAAACTAGAGACCTAGGGGAATCCAAGATGGGGTGACTTGTGGGGCTCTGACCAGGTTCTGTTACCCAGAATCCTTTGCAAACCTCAAAATTTGGCTAAAAAAACACATGTTCCTCACATTTCTGTGGCAGAAAGATATGGAATCTGAGAGGAGCCACAAATTTCCTTCCACCCAGCGTTCCCCCAAGTCTCCAGATAAAAATGATTCCTCACTTGTGTGGGTAGGCCTAGCGCCCGCAACAGGAAATGCCCCAAAGCGCAACGTGGACACATCCAATTTTTTGAAAAAAAAAGAGGTGTTTTTTGCAAAGTGCCTACCTGTATATTTTGGCCTCTAGCTCAGCCGGCACCTAGGAAACCTACCAAACCTGTGCATTTTTTAAAACTAGAGACCTAGGGGAATCCAAGATGGGGTGACTTGTGGGGCTCTGGCCAGGTTCTGTTACCCAGAATCCTTTGCAAACCTCAAAATTTGGCGAAAAAAACACATGTTCCTCACATTTCTGTGGCAGAAAGTTCTGGAATCTGAGAGAAGCCACAAATTTCCCTCCACCCAGCGTTCCCCCAAGTCTCTCGATAAAAATGATACCTCACTTGTGTGGGTAGGCCTAGCGCCTGCGACAGGAAATGCCCCAAAGCGCAACGTGGACACATCCAATTTTTTGAAAGAAAACAGAGGTGTTTTTAGCGAAGTGCCTACCTGTAGATTTTGGCCTCTAGCTCAGCCGGCACCAAGGGAAACCTACCAAACCTGTGCATTTTTGAAAACTAAAGACCTAGGGGAATCCAAGATGGGGTGACTTGTGGGGCTCTGACCAGGTTCTGTTACCCAGAATCCTTTGCAAACCTCAAAATTTGGCTAAAAAAACACATGTTCCTCACATTTCTGTGGCAGAAAGATGTGGAATCTGAGAGGAGCCACAAATTTCCTTCCACCCAGCGTTCCCCCAAGTCTCCCGATAAAAATGATACCTCACTTGTGTGGGTAGGCCTAGCGCCCGCGACAGGAAATGCCCCAAAGCGCAACGTGGACACATCCATTTTTTTAAAAGAAAACAGAGGTGTTTTTTGCGAAGTGCCTACCTGTAGATTTTGGCCTCTAGCTCAGCCGGCACCTAGGGAAACCTACCAAACCTGTGCATTTTTTAAAACTAGAGACCTAGGGGAATCCAAGATGGGGTGACTTGTGGGGCTCTGACCAGGTTCTGTTACCCAGAATCCTTTGCAAACCTCAAAATTTGGCTAAAAAAACACATGTTCCTCACGTTTCTGTGGCAGAAAGTTCTGGAATCTGAGCGGAGCCACAAATTTCCTTCCACCCAGCCCTCCCCCATGTCGCCCGATAAAAATGATACCTCACTTGTGTGGGTAGGCCTAGCGCCCGCGACAGGAAATGCCCCAAAGAGCAACGTGGACACATCCAATTTTTTCAAAGAAAAATTAGGTGTTTTTTGCAAAGTGCCTACCTGTATATTTTGGCCTCCAGCTCAGCCGGCACCTAGGAAACCTACCAAACCTGTGCATTTTTTTAAACTAGAGACCTATGGGAATCCAAGATGGGGTGACTTGTGGGTCTCTGACCAGGTTCTGTTACCCAGAATCCTTTGCAAACCTCACAATTTGGCTAAAGAAGCACATGTTCCTCACATTTCTGTGGCAGAAAGTTCTGGAATCTGAGAGAAGCCACAAATTTCCTTCCATCCAGCGTTCCCCCAAGTCTCCCGATAAAAATGATACCTCACTTGTGTGGGTAGGCCTAGCGCCCGCGACAGGAAATGCCCCAAAGCGCAACGTGGACACATCCAATTTTTTTAAAGAAAACAGAGGTGTTTTTTGCAAAGTGCTTACCCGGAGATTTTGGCCTCTAGCTCAGCCGGCACCTAGGGAAACCTACCAAACCTGTGCATTTTTGAAAACTAGAGACCTAGGGGAATCCAAGATGGGGTGACTTGTGGGGCTCTGACCAGGTTCTGTTACCCAGAATCCTTTGCAAACCTCAAAATTTGGCTAAAAAAACACATGTTCCTCACATTTCTGTGGCAGAAAGATATGGAATCTGAGAGGAGCCACAAATTTCCTTCCACCCAGCGTTCCCCCAAGTCTCCCGATAAAAATGATTCCTCACTTGTGTGGGTAGGCCTAGCGCCCGCAACAGGAAATGCCCCAAAGCGCAACGTGGACACATCCAATTTTTTGAAAGAAAAATTAGGTGTTTTTTGCAAAGTGCCTACCTGTATATTTTGGCCTCTAGCTCAGCCTGCACCTAGGAAACCTACCAAACCTGTGCATTTTTTAAAACTAGAGACCTAGGGGAATCCAAGATGGGGTGACTTGTGGGGCTCTGACCAGGTTCTGTTACCCAGAATCCTTTGCAAACCTCACAATTTGGCTAAAAAAACACATGTTCCTCACATTTCTGTGGCAGAAAGTTCTGGAATCTGAGAGAAGCCACAAATTTCCCTCCACCCAGCGTTCCCCCAAGTCTCTCGATAAAAATGATACCTCACTTGTGTGGGTAGGCCTAGCGCCCGCGGCAGGAAATGCCCCAAAGCGCAACGTGGACACATCCAATTTTTTGAAAGAAAACAGAGGTGTTTTTTGCGAAGTGCCTACCTGTAGATTTTGGCCTCTAGCTCAGCCGGCACCAAGGGAAACCTACCAAACCTGTACATTTTTGAAAACTAGAGACCTAGGGGAATCCAAGATGGGGTGACTTGTGGGGCTCTGACCAGGTTCTGTTACGCAGAATCCTTTGCAAACCTCACAATTTGGCTAAAAAAACACATGTTCCTCACATTTCTGTGGCAGAAAGTTCTGGAATCTGAGAGAAGCCACAAATTTCCTTCCACCCAGCGTTCCCCCAAGTCTCCCGATAAAAATAATACCTCACTTGTGTGGGTAGGCCTAGCGCCCGTGACAGGAAATGCCCCAAAGAGCAACGTGGACACATCCAATTTTTTGAAAGAAAAATGAGGTGTTTTTTGCAAAGTGCTTACCTGTAGATTTTGGCCTCTAGCTCAGCCGGAACGTAGGGAAACCTACCAAACCTGTGCATTTTTGAAAACTAGAGACCTAGGGGAATCCAAGATGGGGTGACTTGTGGGGCTCTGACCAGGTTCTGTTACCCAGAATCCTTTGCAAACCTCAAAATTTGGCTAAAAAAACACATGTTCCTCACATTTCTGTGGCAGAAAGATATGGAATCTGAGAGAAGCCACAAATTTCCTTCCACCCAGCGTTCCCCCAAGTCTCCCGATAAAAATGATACCTCACTTGTGTGGGTAGGCCTAGCGCCCGCGACAGGAAATGCCCCAAAGAGCAACGTGGACACATCCAATTTTTTGAAAGAAAAATGAGGCGTTTTTTGCAAAGTGCCTACCTGTATATTTTGGCCTCTAGCTCAGCCGGCACCTAGGAAACCTACCAAACCTGTGCATTTTTGAAAACTAGAGACCTAGGGGAATCCAAGATGGGGTGACTTGTGGGGCTCTGACCAGGTTCTGTTACCCAGAATCCTTTGCAAACCTCACAATTTGGCTAAAAAAACACATGTTCCTCACATTTCTGTGGCAGAAAGATATGGAATCTGAGAGGAGCCACAAATTTCCTTCCACCCAGCCTTCCCCCAAGTCTCTCGATAAAAATGATACCTCACTTGTGTGGGTAGACCTAGCGCCCGCGACAGGAAATGCCCCAAAGCGCAACGTGGACACATCCAATTTTTTGAAAGAAAACAGAGGTGTTTTTTGCAAAGTGCCTACCTGTAGATTTTGGCCTCTAGCTCAGCCGGCACTTAGGGAAACCTACCAAACCTGTGCATTTTTGAAAACTAGAGACCTAGGGGAATCCAAGATGGGGTGACTTGTGGGGCTCTGACCAGGTTCTGTTACCCAGAATCCTTTGCAAACCTCAAAATGTGGCTAAAAAAACACATGTTCCTCACATTTCTGTGGCAGAAAGATATGGAATCTGAGAGGAGCCACAAATTTCCTTCCACCCAGCGTTCCCCCAAGTCTCCCAATAAAAATGATACCTCACTTGTGTGGGTAGGCCTAGCGCCCGCGACAGGAAATGCCCCAAAGAGCAACGTGGACACATCCAATTTTTTGAAAGAAAAATGAGGTGTTTTTTGCAAAGTGCCTACCTGTATATTTTGGCCTCTAGCTCAGCCGGCACCAAGGGAAACCTACCAAACCTGTGCATTTTTGAAAACTAGAGACCTAGGGGAATCCAAGATGGGGTGACTTGTGGGGCTCTGACCAGGTTCTGTTACCCAGAATCCTTTGCAAACCTCAAAATGTGGCTAAAAAAACACATGTTCCTCACATTTCTGTGGCAGAAAGATATGGAATCTGAGAGGAGCCACAAATTTCCTTCCACCCAGCGTTCCCCCAAGTCTCCCGATAAAAATGATACCTCACTTGTGTGGGTAGGCCTAGCGCCCGCGACAGGAAATGCCCCAAAGAGCAACGTGGACACATCCAATTTTTTGAAAGAAAAATGAGGTGTTTTTTGCAAAGTGCCTACCTGTATATTTTGGCCTCTAGCTCAGCCGGCACCAAGGGAAACCTACCAAACCTGTGCATTTTTTAAAACTAGAGACCTAGGGGAATCCAAGATGGGGTGACTTGTGGGGCTCTGACCAGGTTCTGTTACCCAGAATCCTTTGCAAACCTCACAATTTGGCTAAAGAAACACATGTTCCTCACATTTCTGTGGCAGAAAGTTCTGGAATCTGAGAGAAGCCACAAATTTCCTTCCACCCAGCGTTCCCCCAAGTCTCCCGATAAAAATGAGACCTCACTTGTGTGGGTAGGCCTAGCGCCCGCAACAGGAAATGCCCCAAAGCGCAACGTGGACACATCCAATTTTTTGAAAGAAAACAGAGGTGTTTTTTGCAAAGTGCTTACCTGTAGATTTTGGCCTCTAGCTCAGCCGGCACCTAGGGTAACCTACCAAACCTGTGCATTTTTGAAAACTAGAGACCTAGGGGAATCCAAGATGGGGTGACTTGTGGGGCTCTGACCAGGTTCTGTTACCCAGATTCCTTTGCAAACCTCAAAATTTGGCTAAAAAAACACATGTTCCTCACATTTCTGTGGCAGAAAGATATGGAATCTGAGAGGAGCCACAAATTTCCTTCCACCCAGCGTTCCCCCAAATCTCCCGATAAAAATGATTCCTCACTTGTGTGGGTAGGCCTAGCGCCCGCAACAGGAAATGCCCCAAAGCGCAACGTGGACACATCCAATTTTTTGAAAGAAAAATGAGGTGTTTTTTGCAAAGTGCCTACCTGTATATTTTGGCCTCTAGCTCAGCCGGCACCTAGGAAACCTACCAAACCTGTGCATTTTTTAAAACTAGAGACCTAGGGGAATCCAAGATGGGGTGACTTGTGGGGCTCTGGCCAGGTTCTGTTACCCAGAATCCTTTGCAAACCTCACAATTTGGCTAAAAAAACACATGTTCCTCACATTTCTGTGGCAGAAAGTTCTGGAATCTGAGAGAAGCCACAAATTTCCCTCCACCCAGCGTTCCCCCAAGTCTCTCGATAAAAATGATACCTCACTTGTGTGGGTAGGCCTAGCGCCCGCGACAGGAAATGCCCCAAAGCGCAACGTGGACACATCCAATTTTTTGAAAGAAAACAGAGGTGTTTTTAGCGAAGTGCCTACCTGTAGATTTTGGCCTCTAGCTCAGCCGGCACCAAGGGAAACCTACCAAACCTGTGCATTTTTGAAAACTAGAGACCTAGGGGAATCCAAGATGGGGTGACTTGTGGGGCTCTGACCAGGTTCTGTTACCCAGAATCCTTTGCAAACCTCAAAATGTGGCTAAAAAAACACATGTTCCTCACATTTCTGTGGCAGAAAGATATGGAATCTGAGAGGAGCCACAAATTTCCTTCCACCCAGCGTTCCCCCAAGTCTCCCGATAAAAATGATACCTCACTTGTGTGGGTAGGCCTAGCGCCCGCGACAGGAAATGCCCCAAAGCGCAACGTGGACACATCCATTTTTTTAAAAGAAAACAGAGGTGTTTTTTGCGAAGTGCCTACCTGTAGATTTTGGCCTCTAGCTCAGCCGGCACCTAGGGAAACCTACCAAACCTGTGCATTTTTTAAAACTAGAGACCTAGGGGAATCCAAGATGGGGTGACTTGTGGGGCTCTGACCAGGTTCTGTTACCCAGAATCCTTTGCAAACCTCAAAATTTGGCTAAAAAAACACATGTTCCTCACGTTTCTGTGGCAGAAAGTTCTGGAATCTGAGAGGAGCCACAAATTTCCTTCCACCCAGCCCTCCCCCATGTCGCCCGATAAAAATGATACCTCACTTGTGTGGGTAGGCCTAGCGCCCGCGACAGGAAATGCCCCAAAGAGCAACGTGGACACATCCAATTTTTTCAAAGAAAAATTAGGTGTTTTTTGCAAAGTGCCTACCTGTATATTTTGGCCTCCAGCTCAGCCGGCACCTAGGAAACCTACCAAACCTGTGCATTTTTTTAAACTAGAGACCTATGGGAATCCAAGATGGGGTGACTTGTGGGTCTCTGACCAGGTTCTGTTACCCAGAATCCTTTGCAAACCTCACAATTTGGCTAAAGAAGCACATGTTCCTCACATTTCTGTGGCAGAAAGATATGGAATCTGAGAGAAGCCACAAATTTCCTTCCACCCAGCGTTCCCCCAAGTCTCCCGATAAAAATGATACCTCACTTGTGTGGGTAGGCCTAGCGCCCGCGACAGGAAATGCCCCAAAGAGCAACGTGGACACATCCAATTTTTTGAAAGAAAAATGAGGCGTTTTTTGCAAAGTGCCTACCTGTATATTTTGGCCTCTAGCTCAGCCGGCACCTAGGAAACCTACCAAACCTGTGCATTTTTTAAAACTAGAGACCTAGGGGAATCCAAGATGGGGTGACTTGTGGGGCTCTGACCAGGTTCTGTTACCCAGAATCCTTTGCAAACCTCACAATTTGGCTAAAAAAACACATGTTCCTCACATTTCTGTGGCAGAAAGATATGGAATCTGAGAGGAGCCACAAATTTCCTTCCACCCAGCCTTCCCCCAAGTCTCTCGATAAAAATGATACCTCACTTGTGTGGGTAGACCTAGCGCCCGCGACAGGAAATGCCCCAAAGCGCAACGTGGACACATCCAATTTTTTGAAAGAAAACAGAGGTGTTTTTTGCAAAGTGCCTACCTGTAGATTTTGGCCTCTAGCTCAGCCGGCACCTAGGGAAACCTACCAAACCTGTGCATTTTTGAAAACTAGAGACCTAGGGGAATCCAAGATGGGGTGACTTGTGGGGCTCTGACAAGGTTCTGTTACCCAGAATCCTTTGCAAACCTCAAAATGTGGCTAAAAAAACACATGTTCCTCACATTTCTGTGGCAGAAAGATATGGAATCTGAGAGGAGCCACAAATTTCCTTCCACCCAGCGTTCCCCCAAGTCTCCCAATAAAAATGATACCTCACTTGTGTGGGTAGGCCTAGCGCCCGCGACAGGAAATGCCCCAAAGAGCAACGTGGACACATCCAATTTTTTGAAAGAAAAATGAGGTGTTTTTTGCAAAGTGCCTACCTGTATATTTTGGCCTCTAGCTCAGCCGGCACCAAGGGAAACCTACCAAACCTGTGCATTTTTGAAAACTAGAGACCAAGGGGAATCCAAGATGGGGTGACTTGTGGGGCTCTGACCAGGTTCTGTTACCCAGAATCCTTTGCAAACCTCAAAATGTGGCTAAAAAAACACATGTTCCTCACATTTCTGTGGCAGAAAGATATGGAATCTGAGAGGAGCCACAAATTTCCTTCCACCCAGCGTTCCCCCAAGTCTCCCGATAAAAATGATACCTCACTTGTGTGGGTAGGCCTAGCGCCCGCGACAGGAAATGCCCCAAAGAGCAACGTGGACACATCCAATTTTTTGAAAGAAAAATGAGGTGTTTTTTGCAAAGTGCCTACCTGTATATTTTGGCCTCTAGCTCAGCCGGCACCAAGGGAAACCTACCAAACCTGTGCATTTTTTAAAACTAGAGACCTAGGGGAATCCAAGATGGGGTGACTTGTGGGGCTCTGACCAGGTTCTGTTACCCAGAATCCTTTGCAAACCTCACAATTTGGCTAAAGAAACACATGTTCCTCACATTTCTGTGGCAGAAAGTTCTGGAATCTGAGAGAAGCCACAAATTTCCTTCCACCCAGCGTTCCCCCAAGTCTCCCGATAAAAATGAGACCTCACTTGTGTGGGTAGGCCTAGCACCCGCGACAGGAAATGCCCCAAAGCGCAACGTGGACACATCCAATTTTTTGAAAGAAAACAGAGGTGTTTTTTGCAAAGTGCTTACCTGTAGATTTTGGCCTCTAGCTCAGCCGGCACCTAGGGAAACCTACCAAACCTGTGCATTTTTGAAAACTAGAGACCTAGGGGAATCCAAGATGGGGTGACTTGTGGGGCTCTGACCAGGTTCTGTTACCCAGAATCCTTTGCAAACCTCAAAATTTGGCTAAAAAAACACATGTTCCTCACATTTCTGTGGCAGAAAGATATGGAATCTGAGAGGAGCCACAAATTTCCTTCCACCCAGCGTTCCCCCAAGTCTCCCAGTAAAAATGATACCTCACTTGTGTGGGTAGGCCTAGCGCCCGCGACAGGAAATGCCCCAAAGCGCAACGTGGACACATCCAATTTTTTGAAAGAAAAATGAGGTGTTTTTTGCAAAGTGCCTACCTGTATATTTTGGCCTCTAGCTCAGCCGTCACCTAGGAAACCTACCAAACCTGTGCATTTTTTAAAACTAGAGACCTAGGGGAATCCAAGATGGGGTGACTTGTGGGGCTCTGGCCAGGTTCTGTTACCCAGAATCCTTTGCAAACCTCACAATTTGGCTAAAAAAACACATGTTCCTCACATTTCTGTGGCAGAAAGTTCTGGAATCTGAGAGAAGCCACAAATTTCCCTCCACCCAGCGTTCCCCCAAGTCTCTCGATAAAAATGATACCTCACTTGTGTGGGTAGGCCTAGCGCCAGCGACAGGAAATGCCCCAAAGCGCAACGTGGACACATCCAATTTTTTGAAAGAAAACAGAGGTGTTTTTAGCGAAGTGCCTACCTGTAGATTTTGGCCTCTAGCTCAGCCGGCACCAAGGGAAACCTACCAAACCTGTGCATTTTTGAAAACTAGAGACCTAGGGGAATCCAAGATGGGGTGACTTGTGGGGCTCTGACCAGGTTCTGTTACCCAGAATCCTTTGCAAACCTCAAAATTTGGCTAAAAAAACACATGTTCCTCACATTTCTGTGGCAGAAAGATATGGAATCTGAGAGGAGCCACAAATTTCCTTCCACCCAGCGTTCCCCCAAGTCTCCCGATAAAAATGATACCTCACTTGTGTGGGTAGGCCTAGCGCCCGCGACAGGAAATGCCCCAAAGCGCAACGTGGACACATCCATTTTTTTAAAAGAAAACAGAGGTGTTTTTTGCGAAGTGCCTACCTGTAGATTTTGGCCTCTAGCTCAGCCGGCACCTAGGGAAACCTACCAAACCTGTGCATTTTTTAAAACTAGAGACCTAGGGGAATCCAAGATGGGGTGACTTGTGGGGCTCTGACCAGGTTCTGTTACCCAGAATCCTTTGCAAACCTCAAAATTTGGCTAAAAAAACACATGTTCCTCACGTTTCTGTGGCAGAAAGTTCTGGAATCTGAGAGGAGCCACAAATTTCCTTCCACCCAGCCCTCCCCCATGTCGCCCGATAAAAATGATACCTCACTTGTGTGGGTAGGCCTAGCGCCCGCGACAGGAAATGCCCCAAAGAGCAACGTGGACACATCCAATTTTTTCAAAGAAAAATTAGGTGTTTTTTGCAAAGTGCCTACCTGTATATTTTGGCCTCCAGCTCAGCCGGCACCTAGGAAACCTACCAAACCTGTGCATTTTTTTAAACTAGAGACCTATATGAATCCAAGATGGGGTGACTTGTGGGTCTCTGACCAGGTTCTGTTACCCAGAATCCTTTGCAAACCTCACAATTTGGCTAAAGAAGCACATGTTCCTCATATTTCTGTGGCAGAAAGTTCTAGAATCTGAGAGAAGCCACAAATTTCCTTCCACCCAGCGTTCCCCCAAGTCTCCCGATAAAAATGATACCTCACTTGTGTGGGTAGGCCTAGCGCCCGCGACAGGAAATGCCCCAAAGCGCAACGTGGACACATCCAATTTTTTTAAAGAAAACAGAGGTGTTTTTTGCAAAGTGCTTACCTGTAGATTTTGGCCTCTAGCTCAGCCGGCACCTAGGGAAACCTACCAAACCTGTGCATTTTTGAAAACTAGAGACCTAGGGGAATCCAAGATGGGGTGACTTGTGGGGCTCTGACCAGGTTCTGTTACCCAGAATCCTTTGCAAACCTCAAAATTTGGCTAAAAAAACACATGTTCCTCACATTTCTGTGGCAGAAAGATATGGAATCTGAGAGGAGCCACAAATTTCCTTCCACCCAGCGTTCCCCAAGTCTCCCGATAAAAATGATTCCTCACTTGTGTGGGTAGGCCTAGCGCCCGCAACAGGAAATGCCCCAAAGCGCAACGTGGACACATCCAATTTTTTGAAAGAAAAATTAGGTGTTTTTTGCAAAGTGCCTACCTGTATATTTTGGCCTCTAGCTCAGCCTGCACCTAGGAAACCTACCAAACCTGTGCATTTTTTAAAACTAGAGACCTAGGGGAATCCAAGATGGGGTGACTTGTGGGGCTCTGACCAGGTTCTGTTACCCAGAATCCTTTGCAAACCTCACAATTTGGCTAAAAAAACACATGTTCCTCACATTTCTGTGGCAGAAAGTTCTGGAATCTGAGAGAAGCCACAAATTTCCCTCCACCCAGCGTTCCCCCAAGTCTCTCGATAAAAATGATACCTCACTTGTGTGGGTAGGCCTAGCGCCCGCGACAGGAAATGCCCCAAAGCGCAACGTGGACACATCCAATTTTTTGAAAGAAAACACAGGTGTTTTTTGCGAAGTGCCTACCTGTAGATTTTGGCCTCTAGCTCAGCCGGCACCAAGGGAAACCTACCAAACCTGTGCATTTTTTAAAACTAGAGACCTAGGGGAATCCAAGATGGGGTGACTTGTGGGGCTCTGACCAGGTTCTGTTACCCAGAATCCTTTGCAAACCTCACAATTTGGCTAAAAAAACACATGTTCCTCACATTTCTGTGGCAGAAAGTTCTGGAATCTGAGAGAAGCCACAAATTTCCTTCCACCCAGCGTTCCCCCAAGTCTCCCGATAAAAATAATACCTCACTTGTGTGGGTAGGCCTAGCGCCCGTGACAGGAAATGCCCCAAAGAGCAACGTGGACACATCCAATTTTTTGAAAGAAAAATGAGGTGTTTTTTGCAAAGTGCTTACCTGTAGATTTTGGCCTCTAGCTCAGCCGGAACGTAGGGAAACCTACCAAACCTGTGCATTTTTTAAAACTAGAGACCTAGGGGAATCCAAGATGGGGTGACTTGTGGGGCTCTGACCAGGTTCTGTTACCCAGAATCATTTGCAAACCTCAAAATTTGGCTAAAAAAACACATGTTCCTCACATTTCTGTGGCAGAAAGATATGGAATCTGAGAGAAGCCACAAATTTCCTTCCACCCAGCGTTCCCCCAAGTCTCCCGATAAAAATGATACCTCACTTGTGTGGGTAGGCCTAGCGCCCGCGACAGGAAATGCCCCAAAGAGCAACGTGGACACATCCAATTTTTTGAAAGAAAAATGAGGTGTTTTTTGCAAAGTGCCTACCTGTATATTTTGGCCTCTAGCTCAGCCGGCACCTAGGAAACCTACCAAACCTGTGCATTTTTTAAAACTAGAGACCTAGGGGAATCCAAGATGGGGTGACTTGTGGGGCTCTGACCAGGTTCTGTTACCCAGAATCCTTTGCAAACCTCACAATTTGGCTAAAAAAACACATGTTCCTCACATTTCTGTGGCAGAAAGATATGGAATCTGAGAGGAGCCACAAATTTCCTTCCACCCAGCCTTCCCCCAAGTCTCTCGATAAAAATGATACCTCACTTGTGTGGGTAGACCTAGCGCCCGCGACAGGAAATGCCCCAAAGCGCAACGTGGACACATCCAATTTTTTGAAAGAAAACAGAGGTGTTTTTTGCAAAGTGCCTACCTGTAGATTTTGGCCTCTAGCTCAGCCGGCACCTAGGGAAACCTACCAAACCTGTGCATTTTTGAAAACTAGAGACCTAGGGGAATCCAAGATGGGGTGACTTGTGGGGCTCTGACCAGGTTCTGTTACCCAGAATCCTTTCCAAACCTCAAAATGTGGCTAAAAAAACACATGTTCCTCACATTTCTGTGGCAGAAAGATATGGAATCTGAGAGGAGCCACAAATTTCCTTCCACCCAGCGTTCCCCCAAATCTCCCGATAAAAATGATACCTCACTTGTGTGGGTAGGCCTAGCGCCCGCGACAGGAAATGCCCCAAAGAGCAACGTGGACACATCCAATTTTTTGAAAGAAAAATGAGGTGTTTTTTGCAAAGTGCTTACCTGTAGATTTTGGACTCTAGCTCAGCCGGAACATAGGGAAACCTACCAAACCTGTGCATTTTTGAAAACTAGAGACCTAGGGGAATCCAAGATGGGGTGACTTGTGGGGCTCTGACCAGGTTCTGTTACCCAGAATCATTTGCAAACCTCAAAATTTGGCTAAAAAAACACATGTTCCTCACATTTCTGTGGCAGAAAGATGTGGAATCTGAGAGAAGCCACAAATTTCCTTCCACCCAGCGTTCCCCCAAGTCTCCCGATAAAAATGATACCTCACTTGTGTGGGTAGACCTAGCGCCCGCGACAGGAAATGCCCCAAAGCGCAACGTGGACACATCCAATTTTTTGAAAGAAAACAGAGGTGTTTTTTGCAAAGTGCCTACCTGGAGATTTTGGCCTCTAGCTCAGCCGGCACCTAGGAAACCTACCAAACCTGTGCATTTTTGAAAACTAGAGACCTAGGGGAATCCAAGATGGGGTGACTTGTGGGGCTCTGACCAGGTTCTGTTACCCAGAATCCTTTGCAAACCTCAAAATGTGGCTAAAAAAACACATGTTCCTCACATTTCTGTGGCAGAAAGATATGGAATCTGAGAGGAGCCACAAATTTCCTTCCACCCAGCGTTCCCCCAAGTCTCCCGATAAAAATGATACCTCACTTGTGTGGGTAGGCCTAGCGCCCGCGACAGGAAATGCCCCAAAGCGCAACGTGGACACATACAATTTTTTGAAAGAAAAATTAGGTGTTTTTTGCAAAGTGCCTACCTGTATATTTTGGCCTCTAGCTCAGCCGGCACCTAGGAAACCTACCAAACCTGTGCATTTTTGAAAACTAGAGACCTAGGGGAATCCAAGATGGGGTGACTTGTGGGGCTCTGACCAGGTTCTGTTACCCAGAATCCTTTGCAAACCTCACAATTTGGCTAAAAAAACACATGTTCCTCACATTTCTGTGGCAGAAAGTTCTGGAATCTGAGAGAAGCCACAAATTTCCCTCCACCCAGCGTTCCCCCAAGTCTCTCGATAAAAATGATACCTCACTTGTGTGGGTAGGCCTAGCGCCCGCGACAGGAAATGCCCCAAAGCGCAACGTGGACACATCCAATTTTTTGAAAGAAAACAGAAGTGTTTTTTGCGAAGTGCCTACCTGTAGATTTTGGCCTCTAGCTCAGCCGGCACCAAGGGAAACCTACCAAACCTGTGCATTTTTTAAAACTAGAGACCTAGGGGAATCCAAGATGGGGTGACTTGTGGGGCTCTGACCAGGTTCTGTTACCCAGAATCCTTTGCAAACCTCACAATTTGGCTAAAAAAACACATGTTCTTCACATTTCTGTGGCAGAAAGTTCTGGAATCTGAGAGAAGCCACAAATTTCCTTCCACCCAGCGTTCCCCCAAGTCTCCCGATAAAAATAATACCTCACTTGTGTGGGTAGGCCTAGCGCCCGTGACAGGAAATGCCCCAAAGAGCAACGTGGACACATCCAATTTTTTGAAAGAAAAATGAGGTGTTTTTTGCAAAGTGCTTACCTGTAGATTTTGGACTCTAGCTCAGCCGGAACATAGGGAAACCTACCAAACCTGTGCATTTTTGAAAACTAGAGACCTAGGGGAATCCAAGATGGGGTGACTTGTGGGGCTCTGACCAGGTTCTGTTACCCAGAATCATTTGCAAACCTCAAAATTTGGCTAAAAAAACACATGTTCCTCACATTTCTGTGGCAGAAAGATATGGAATCTGAGAGAAGCCACAAATTTCCTTCCACCCAGCGTTCCCCCAAGTCTCCCGATAAAAATGATACCTCACTTGTGTGGGTAGGCCTAGCGCCCGCGACAGGAAATGCCCCAAAGAGCAACGTGGACACATCCAATTTTTTGAAAGAAAAATGAGGTGTTTTTTGCAAAGTGCCTACCTGTATATTTTGGCCTCTAGCTCAGCCGGCACCTAGGAAACCTACCAAACCTGTGCATTTTTTAAAACTAGAGACCTAGGGGAATCCAAAATGGGGTGACTTGTGGGGCTCTGACCAGGTTCTGTTACCCAGAATCCTTTGCAAACCTCACAATTTGGCTAAAAAAACACATGTTCCTCACATTTCTGTGGCAGAAAGATATGGAATCTGAGAGGAGCCACAAATTTCCTTCCACCCAACTAGAAGAAAAAGAAGAAATAAATTGTTATAATCACAAATACAAATACTTCGCCAGTTGACAAACACCCCACCACCAAGAACTTAAAAGTTGTCCCTGGTACCTAAGTGGATCCTGCCCCCCTCGGGGGTAGATGGGCGTAAACAAATTGGCCAATCTGCCCCCAAGGGGGGAAGAAATGGGCAACACCTCTGTGCCCTCTTTAGGGGGCGACCCTTCCCAAAGGGGGCACCCCCAGCACAAAACAAAACCAAAAAAAAATCCCTGGCGTATTGGTGGTTTCTGCCCTCCTTGGGGGAAGATGGGCCTACAAAAATTGGCGATCTGCCCCCAGGGGGGGGCGAAATACTAAAAAAAATAGCCCCCCGGGGGGGCGACCCTTGCCTAAGGGGTCGCCCCCAAAATAAACTTTACACTAAAAATAAATCCCTGGTGTCTAGTGGATTTCGCCCCCCCGGGGGCAGATCCGCCAAAAAAAGGCGATCTGCCCCCGGGGGGGGGGGGGGGGGGGCGAAACACTAAAAAAATGGATCCCGGGAGGGGCGACACTTGCCCAATGGGTCACCCCCAAATAACACAATAAAAACAAAATCCCTGGTGTCTAGTGGATTTCGCCCCCCCGGGGGCAGATCCGCCGAAAAATCGGCGATCTGCCCCCAGGGGGGGCGAAATACTAAAAAAAATAGCCCCCCAGTGGGGAGACCCTCGCCCAAGGGGTCGCCCCCAAAAGAAACTTTACACTAAAAATAAATCCCTGGGCCCATATTTATACTTTTTGACGCTAAACTGCGCTAACGCAGTTTAGCGTCAACAAATTTAGCGCCGTCTAACGCCATTCTGAAGCGCCATGTGGGCGCCGTATTTATGGAATGGCGTTAGCCGGCGCAAGCAGACCGGCGCTGCCTGGTGTGCGTGGAAAAAAACCACGTAGACCAGGCAGCGCCGGCGTTGGGAAAAAATGACGTTAGGGCGTCTTAAAATGGGGCAAGTCAGGTTGAGGCAAAAAAATCGCCTCAACCCGATTTGCGCCATTTTTTTACGACGCCCAGACGCCATTTCATGACTCCTGTCTTAGTAAAGACAGGTGTCATGCCCCCTTGCCCAATGGCCATGCCCAGGGGACTTGTGTCCCCTGGGCATGGTCATTGGGCATAGTGGCATGTAGGGGGGCACAAATAAGGCCCCCCCTATGCCACCCAAAAAAAAAAAAAATATATAAAAAATTATACTTACATGAACTTACCTGAATGTCCCTGGGGTGGGTCCCTCCATCCTTGGGTGTCCTCCTGGGGTGGGCAGGGGTGGCAGAGGGGTCCCTGGGGGCAGGGGAGGGCACCTGTGGGCTCATTTTGAGCCCACAGGCCCCTTAACGCCTACCCTGACCCAGGCGTTAAATAGTGGCGCAAATGCGGGGTTTTTTGACCCGCCACCTCCCGGGCGTGATTTTTGCCCGGGAGTATAAATACGACGCATTTGCGTTGCCGTCATTTTTTTAGACGGGAACGCCTTCCTTGCATCTCATTAACGCAAGGAAGGCGTTCACGCAAAAAAATGACGCTATTTGCCCATACTTTGGTGCTAGACGCGTCTAACGCCAAAGTATAAATATGGCGTTAGTTTTGCGCCGAATTTGCGTCGAAAAAAACAACGCAAATTCGGCGCAAACGGAGTATAAATACGGGCCCTGGTGTCTAGTGGATTTCGTCCCCCCCTCCTGGGGGCAGATTCACCAAAAAAAAGGTGATCTGCCCCCAGGGGGGGGCGAAACACTAAACAAAATTGACCCCCGGGGGGGCGACCCTTGCCCAAGGGGTCACCCCCAAAATACAATAACAAAACAAAATCCCTGGTGTCTAGTGGATTTCGTCCCCCCCTGGGGGAAGATCTGCCTAAAAATCGGCGGATCTGCCCCGGGGGGGGGGCGAAATACTAAAACGAAATGCCCCCCTAGGGGGCGACCCTTGCCCAAGGGGTCGCCCCCAAAAGAAACATAGCCCATAAAATCCCTGGTGTCTAGTGGAGATTCCTGCTCCACGATCGTGGAGCAGGAATCTTGTGAAAACAGGCACAGGGGGAAAGGAAAAACCCTTTCCTTCCCCCCGTGTCTGTTTCCCCCCCCCAAAACACCAAAAACGGAAAGGACTCACCTGATGGGCCCTTTCCCCTCGACGCGCTGGAAGCAAATGGCTTCCAGCGCGTCCGGCAACACCTGATGACGTCACGCGCTGTGCGCGCGCTGACGTCATCGGATTGCCGGGGGGTGTCGGGGTGGAAGGGGAACGTCTTCCCCTTCCATCCCCGCCTTGGGGGGGAGGAGGGTGCACAGGGGGGGGCACGCTAGCGCTCCCCCAATTTCCCGTATGCCATGGACGAGGTGACCTCGTCCAAGGCACAGAACGGGTTAAAGACCGACACCCTGTAATACACCGATTTTCCCGATAAGAAAGGCTAAGGGGGGAACTTGGAGAATGATTCAAGATTTACGCTCTCTGAATGATATTGTCATTCCAGAATTTCCTGTAGTACCCGATCCTTCGGTAATATTGACAAATATTCCTAAAGAGGGTACTTTTATTCTCTGTAATCCATTTGAATTGTTTTTTTTCAGTATTCCATTGCATATCGATAGCCAATATTTGACTGGATTTACATTTAAAGATACTCAGTATTGCCACAGTACGCTTCCTGAAGGATTTTGTGAATCCCCAAGTATTTTGAATCGAACAGTTAAAAAGGATTTAACGAGCATTCAATGTAAAAGTACGCTTTTACAATATGTGGACGACATTTTGGTTTATAGTGCCATTGAGGAGATATGCCGAGAGGATACTGTTGGTCTTCTCTGCACGCTTGCAAACAAAGGTTACAAGGTGGATAAAATTAAGTCACAGTACATGCAAAAAGAGGTTAATTATTTGGGACAACTAATATCTAAAGATGGACGTAAAGTGACACCTGACAGAGTGGAAAGTATAAAAAAACATGCCCAAGCCCACGACTACCAAACAGATGCAGCAGTTTCTGGGACTCTGTAATTATGTGAGACAGTGGGTGTTTGATTATGCTACATTGACAGCACCCCTTCTCAACATGTTAAAAGAATCCCATGCGACTGCAAATAAAATACATTGGACAGAGGACGGAGAGATGGCATTCCAAGAGCTAAAGAAAGCAATTATAGATGCCCCAGTGTTAGGTACACCTGATTACAAGAAACAATTCTACCTCTTTTGTCATTGTAATGGAATGACTATGACTGCAGTATTAACTCAGAAAACATCTATGGAGCATAAGCCAGTTGCCTACTACAGTGGGCTGCTAGATCCTGTCATGAAGGGCCATTATCCATGTGAGCGAGCCTTGGCTACAGCAGCGTTTGCGGTCCAGAAAAGCATTACTATTGTGATGGGATCATCTTTAACACTGTATGTAGAGCATGCAGTATTTGCTATTTTGCAAAAAAGTAAAAGCAGCCTTACGACTCAGAGAGTGTCTGGGTATGAAGTAATACTTTCATTACCCTCCTTACAGATGGTTAGATGTCATACAGTTAACCCATCGACATTCTTTGCGCACTCAGTTACTGAAGACGAACAAGTACATGACTGTGCCAACTATGCACCAGAGGAAGGGAGTAAGGTGGGAGTTGATCCCATCTCGAGGAGCATGTTGTTCTTCTTGGATGGATCCTCTTTCATAGACCAGGAAACAGGGATTAGGCATTCAGGAGCAGCAGTTGCAAAAGCTGAACAGCAAGGGTTGTCTGACACATTGCAGCTAGTGAGCCAAGTACCATTACCTTCTCATTTGTCAGCGCAGGCTGCAGAATTAATGGCTGTCATAGAGGCATTACAACATGTGGAGGGACTAGATGTTACAATCTATTCAGATTCAGCATGTGTTACTACTACTCTGCATTCAAGCATCCACAGGTGGGAAAGGAGATGATTTTTGAAATCTGATGGGTCTCCAGTGATGCACAGAGATTTATTGGCAAAATTGATACATGCTTTAACATTACCATCTAACGTGGCAGTAATAAAATGTGAGGCCCATACAAATAAGCAAGACCTTGTCTCCAGGGGTAATGCTCTGGCAGACTGGGCAGATAAAGAGGCAGCAAAGACATCTACAAATTATATTGATACAGAAGAGAGTACATAGGAAATGATAAGTAGACAACAGAACGATATTGACTTACCACCCTCATACATTGAGACAGCACAATTACATTTACGTGAGTTGCAGGAACAGACACCAACACATGAAAGGGAGTTATGGGAAAAGCGAGGATGTATACAATCACCCACAGATTTTATCTATAGAAAGGAAAGCACTGGGAAACGTGTAATGCCACAGGATTTGTTGCACACAGCGCTGGAACAATTGCATCTTCCAGGGCATACTGCCAAAAAATATCTTCTAGCCACGTAGCAGGTAGATTGGTTCATCCCACAATTGTCGGAGATGATTACGATGTATATTGCTGAATGTGCAGTATACCAACAGTACAGCCCAAGACCTACAATAAAAGTCATTACATCAACAATTCTCCGTTCGACAGGTCCATTTAAAAATCTACATTTAGATTTTGTTGACATGATTGATAGATGTAACGATTATAGGTATCTAATAGTTGTGGTCTGCCCTTTTTCAAGGTGGATTGAGGCAGGACCATGTGTACATAATGATGCTGAAGCAGCAGCAAATTTTTTTAATACCAAGAAGGGTAATAGCAGATACAATTCAATCAGATAATGGCAGCCATTTTGTAAATGTCCTTTTTCAACATATTTGTATCTCTCTGGGTGATAAAGCATGAACTGTCATCTGTCTATCATCCCCAAAGTAATGGAATAGTGGAACACCTCAACGGTTTATTGAAAAATAAAATAAGTAAACTGTGTGCTACTTTGCATAAAATTGGTTCCACTGTCTTCCATTGACACTGTACGCTCTGAGAAATACTCCAGGAAGTGACCACCAGCTCACACCGCATCAGATAGTGACAGGGTGCCCTATGCCAACTCCGTTGACAGTATCACGGAGAAGGACAGATGAGCATAAAACTGCTGGAGTGTTGGGGGAGGAAATGAGTGGGTATTTGTCTCAATTGTTGAAATCTGCTTAGTTCTTCTCTAAACAGGTAACTCAGCAGCAGAAGTGCACCATGATAGCCCAGCAGATTAGTCCAATTTCTGTGGGACAATCGGTATACATTCAACATTTTGTGAGACGATGGAAAGACAGCAAATTTGATGGGCCTCATCCGGTCACTCAGAGCACCCCCACTGCAGTGAAAGTGGAGGGAGGAAACCATGGATACATTTGTCGGACATTCGACTGGCTCCTACCTTGTGTCAAGCATTGCCATTCGTACAGGAACTTTCACAGGAAAACGAGCCAGTGGAGAAATAACAGTGTACTTTTTCAAAGAGAGAGTGGAGCATCATATTAGTTCCGCCAAAAGACTTTTCTGGATTATTTTTGTGTTTGCCTTTTTAATTTTTTTCTTATTTACTGCTGGTTTGAAATGGTATTTTAGTCAATGTATAGAATCATGCTTAAAGATGACATATCCTAAAAGAAATGTGTATAGAAATAGAGCTCATGTTATAAATGATAGGTTAACTGAAAATGCTTAGTATCAACACATGTGTCGTGCCGCTGCGCGCGGCACGAGCCAAACATTCGCTCGGGCCGCGGCGCGTGGCATGAAGACGCGCCGCGTCCCCAGCCTGCTGTGCACACTCGAGGCCCCAAATTGGGCATGGGGCCTCGTTCTTTTATAGCGCGATGCGCTTACATGCAGGTCTAACTTCCCCCACTCACCTGTTCTTATTATCTTCTTCTTTTTTCTTCCTTTTCATTGTGCCTCCCTTTATGTTTGTTCTTTTTTCCCATATTACCCCTCTCTTCCCAGCATGCCTTAGTTCCCTACTCTCTATGGCTTCTAGTCCATTATGTTCTATGTGTTTTTCCCTATCTAAGATGGTGTCCTTGCACTTCCTGTTACTCGCTTCCTGTTTTTTGGTATTTGAGGGATGTGATTCTTTCTCTCCTTGCGCTGCAACACTTTCTGTTTGGGTGGTGTCTTCGCTCCTGCTTCCTCGTATCCGATACTGGTTTACGTCTGTTCCAGTGTTTTTTCCTTTATCTTAGCTCTTGTATTTACCTATTCAATTTGCTCCTGTTTCAGGAACCTTTCCTTTCTGGAGGTTTTTTCCCCTTTCAGGGTTTTTTTTCCCTCTGGCACCACTTCTGAAGGACACGGCCTGCCCTTGGCGTTTCCATTGCCTGCAGCACCGTGGCTACCAGAAAGAGTCGCCCCTACCTGGGCCAAGGCCGAACATTCAGGAACAAGATCCTCACCACTTGTTCTGCGGACTCCAGGTTAAGGCAGTGCATAAGTCGTCACAACATGATGGAAATAGGTGTGCTAAGTACTAATGAGTTGTGTTTAGTATGTTCTTTGATTCCACATGCTAGTCATTCAGATAGATTGCAATCATCTAAAGAAGTCTCATATAATGTTAGACAGTGTCTTCTCCATCTTTTCCTATGTAGAATGAGGGTTCGGATGCAACTTTCACAGGTGCAGCAGGGAACATTCTTAGTGAACATCACACAATAAGAAAGAGGACTAGCTGACATAACAAACGTTTTGACTGACTGTAAGGACATAGAGACAAAAATAGAAGCAATGTCAAGGACATGAGCTTTAAGGTAAAAGGGGGGTAGATAGAAAGCTAGAATAATAGGACAAGGATTTTTAGTACTATCACAATCTACTCTTTTATGTAGAGATTATACAGCCACACCTAGGCCTTATGACTGCCAAGAGAGACCTTATCTTAGGGTAAATGGGTCAGTATATGTCCATGGTCAATGGCACCATGGTGCAGTATTTAGATGTAGAGCTCTCTCCTTATGGGAGAAGAGTGGGAAAAGCATCAATATACAACAAGATTGTCAGGCAATAAAGAAGAACAATATACAAGGTTTAACCTGGGTAGAAACACCTACAACTATTCAAGTGGGTCGAACGCCAAGTGTTTTCTCCTTATGTTTTAAGGGTAAAGGAACAATTTCAGTAGGGTCAAACGTTATTTGTATCATCACAAAATATAATGAGGACATGCAATGGGGCACCTCCAGTCTTATGGACTATTATTGGCAATGTGGAGAATGGCTATATACGCGACTTACCGCAGGATGGAATGGTTTCTGTTCTCTAGTCACTGTGCATACCCCTTCCTTAGTAATTCCAGGAGTGGATGTTTCAAAGTTACATGAGCATCCTATGAGCCGTCCATTGACTTTGTTACACCATCATCGAAGGAGAAGAGCTGCTGAATATTTTGGCACTGCAACATGGGCAGATATTCCACAGGAATATCGACTGTTCAACGATGCCCAGTTGTTTTTAGGAAGCATCCTCCCATTCATTCAGGCCAAAGCCACTGCTCGCTGGTTGCAAATGACTCGTTGGGAACTGATGAAAGCCATTAATGTAATGGAAGATGGTTTCAATGTAATCAAAGAAGAATTGAGGGTAGTGCGAGTGATGCCTATGCAACATAGATATGTGTTAGACTTGATGACGGGAATGGAGGGTGGGGTTTGTGCCAAAATGGGTACGGCGTGTTGCACATATGTACGGGCTAATGATGAGGACAATGGAACGATAACAGAGGCTATACAGACTTTGCACAATCTACTGAAGAACATGGTATAAGGGGGGGTGCCTCCAACGTGTGGTTTCCAGGGTTGTTTTCATAGATGCCGGCCTGGTTACCTGAGTTGTTTAATGGACTTCCTCCAATTCTTGCGATGATCCTTTTAACGTATTGCCTAGTTCAGGTAATTGTAGGGTGTTGCAAATCAGGTAGTCAGAAGTTAGGGGGGATGTTTACTAATAGATTAGGTAGGAAGGAGTGGAAAGAGAAGCAAAATGCCTACACCGAGATGGGTACATTGGGTAGGAAAGATGAGCAGGTAGTTGAAAATTCAACTAGAGGGGGGAATGTAATAGGCCTTAAGAAAACTACAGAGAGCCTACTCTGGTCAACACATGAATTAGAAAACAAACGTGCAGAAGTCTATATTATACGAGAAAAGTACAGGCCTCGGTTTGAACATAATGGTCAAGAAGGAACGCAGGGACAGAAAGGAGAATGAGAAGAGAGGCCAGGTGCAGGGTAAAGCAATTAAGTTTCAGCCTAGCATACCACAGATAATTTAGAAGGACACACACACACAAGGGAGAGTCTGAGCTACTTTCTGATAGCAGGAAGGAAAGGAGAAGGGTAAATCACAACAGACTTGAAAGGCAGACACGGCGTTAGATGTTTGTGTTTCAAGGCTGGCAGAAAGGAGGTGACAGGACATAAACTTTTAGAGTCTGGTAGACGTGGATGAGGAACATATTGGTAGAAGTCACTGAACAGGATCGAAGGACATTTTGTATGTTAGATACTATGGCCCATATTTATACTTTTTGACGCTAAACTGCGCTAACGCCGTTTAGCGTCAAATAATTTAGCGCCGTCTAACGCCATTCTGAAGCGCCATGCGGGCGCCGTATTTATGGAATGGCGTTAGCCGGCGCAAGCAGACCGGCGCTGCCTGGTGTGCGTGGAAAAAAAACACGTAGACCAGGCAGCGCCGGCGTTGGGCAAAAATGACGTTAGGGCGTCTTAAAATGGGGCAAGTCAGGTTGAGGCAAAAAAATCGCCTCAACCCGATTTGCGCCATTTTTTTACGACGCCCAGACGCCATTTCATGACTCCTGTCTTAGTAAAGACAGGAGTCATGCCCCCTTGCCCAATGGCCATGCCCAGGGGACTTGTGTCCCCTGGGAATGGTCATTGGGCATAGTGGCATGTAGGGGGGCACAAATAAGGCCCCCCTATGCCACCCAAAAAAAATTAAAAAATATAAAAAATTATACTTACCTGAACTTACCTGAATGTCCCTGGGGTGGGTCCCTCCATCCTTGGGTGTCCTCCTGGGGTGGGCAGGGGTGGCAGGGGGGGTCCCTGGGGGCAGGGGAGGGCACCTGTGGGCTCATTTTGGGCCCACAGGCCCCTTAACGCCTACCCTGACCCAGGCGTTAAATAGTGGCGCAAATGCGGGTTTTTTTGACCCGCCAACTCCCGGGCGTGATTTTTGCCCGGGAGTATAAATACGACGCATTTGTGTCGCCGTCATTTTTTTAGACGGGAACGCCTTCCTTGCATCTCATTAACGCAAGGAAGGCGTTCACGCAAAAAAATGACGCTATTTGCCAATACTTTGGCGCTAGACGCGTCTAACGCCAAAGTATAAATATGGCGTTAGTTTTGCGCCGAATTTGCGTCGAAAAAAACGACGCAAATTCAGCGCAAACGGAGTATAAATACGGGCCTATGTATGTAATAAATCTGCCAGGACTGTATTTTTGTAACAAGCAGTCAGATAGTGTTTAAAGAATTATTGTTTTTGGTAATTGTAAGTGTTGTGAAGGAGGTGGATTTTAAGTGCCCACCAACTACACAAAAACCCTGTGTGTAAGAGCTGAGTTGAGTGTGGCTTCAGTTGCAGAACTGTGCTGTACTCCCACCGTATTTTATTTTGTTTTATTTTATTTTACTTATAAATACTCAATTATTACTAGAATTGTGTCACTTCTTTATTATTGATAAGAAATTCAACTAAAACACTAAAACGACTTGCACCTAGGAGGTGGACCTAAACAATGACTTTAGGGCCGATTTGTGTCAAAAGTTAACGCCTGGTCAGGCCAGATGTTAAAGTGCTTATAGGTCCATTTACATGGGGAAACACAGTGGAATGGGCACATAGATGTCCACCCCATACCCTAGCATCACCACCATCCACACCACAGGGACACTACTGGACGAGGGAGCCCATCCCAGGTAAGTGTATGTGTGTTATGTACCGCAGGGGCCCATTACATTGGGTCTCCTGGCTGGCACTGGGTATGTTGGGGTGGTCCTGTGGACACTGGTCCCCTGTGGTGGGCATTGGGGTTGTGGTTATGACTCCTGTCTATATTTAGACAGGAGTCATTTCTTGGCTGCTTGTGCATCAAAAAACGAGGTTGGGCTGACAAGTGGCAGATATCTTGCCGCTAATCAGCCTACCATCATTTTTGTCCCACTAGCACCATTTCCCCCTACGCCATCCATCACATGCTAGCATCCTTTTTTAGATGCTAGCCATTCTTTAGCGCCGTCTTGCTTCTTTTTGTAAATACGGTGCACTAGTGCAGTTGTATGTCATTTTTCATAAATATGAGCCTTAGGGCCATATTTATACTTTTTGACGCAAAACTGCGCTAACGCAGTTTTGCGTCAAAAAAATTAGCGCCGGCTAACGCCATTCTGAAGCACCATGCGGGCGCCGTATTTAATCAATGACGTTAGCCGGCGTTAGCCGCCGGCGCTGCCTGGTGTGCGTGGAAAAAAACGACGTACACCAGGCAGCGCCGGCGTAGGGGGATATGGAGCTTGGGCGCCAAAAATGGGGCAAGTCAGGCTGAGGCAAAATTTTCGCCTCAACCCGATTTGTGCCATTTTTTTCGACTCCCAACCCCCATAGAAATGACTCCTGTCTTAGCAAAGACATGAGTCATGCCCCCTTGCCCAATGGCCATGCCCAGGGGACTTCTGTCCCCTGGGCATGGTCATTGGGCATAGTGGCATGTAGGGGGGCACAAATCAGGCCCCCCATGCCACAAAAAAAAAGAAAAAAAAAATACTTACCGGAACTTACCTTAATGTCCCTGGGATGGGTCCCTCCAGCCTTGGGTGTCCTCCTGGGGTGGGCAAGGGTGACAGGGTGTGTCCCTGGGGGCTTGGGAGGGCACCTCTGGGCTCCTTCCGAGCCCACAGGTCCCTTAACGCCTGCCTTTTCCAGGCGCTAAAAAACGGCGCAAAAGCGTCCGTACGTAATTTTTTTGGACCCGCCCACTCCCGTTCGTGAATTTTGCCCGGGAGTGTAAATACGGCGCACATGCCTCGGAGTCAATTTTTTAGACGGGAACGCCTACCTTGCATATCATTAACGCAAAGTAGGTGTCCACGCTAAAAAATGACGCAAACTCCATGGACTTTGGCGCTAGACGCGTCTAACGCCAAAGTATAAATATGGAGGTAGTTTTGCGTCGGAATTGCGTAAAAAAAAACGACGCAATTCCGGCGCAAACAGAGTATAAATATGCCCCTTAGTTCCTTGGACCTCCTCAAATATTGGAAGTGGAAATTCCAATTGTGGGCCTCAGGTCTTTGCTTTTGGTTACTGACCTTGAAACAAAGCTGCTTAGCCCTTAGCAAAATTACGATATGTGCCTGTTTTCAGTCTGTGGCAATCCTAAAAGGGTACGGAACCACTCTAGTACTGTGCATTTTCCTCTTGTTGACCTTTGCTTTTGGACATTGATTCTTAGCACTGGAGTTTGATTTTGCCCTCACTTGTACTCTATTCATTTGGCTTCTAGATTTGTTTCTTTAGTATGTTTGCTAAGTTTTTGGTATTGTCATCAATTTCACCGAGTTAGGAAAGATTAACATCCTCCAAAAACTAGGTTTTCAAATAGTTAAAATACTCACAAAATCTACATTTTGTAGAATATTTTTATTCAAAAGAAGAGGCACCTGTGGAAACAATCTCCCTCAAAACCTTTAGAGGAGGGAGTTTATCACTGGTGTGAAGCTTTGAGATAGTTAAAAAATTTCAACATTCTGAAATTGCCAAATTTCAGAACTTTTCTATCCCTTGCTGGTGGAATTGCAATTTCGCATACAGCTGCCTTTGATACCTGCTTATTTTTTCAACGAAATTAAGGTCAGGTAAAGTAGGAAATAGTAAAGGTCATGGACATATTCCATTTATATTTCCTCTGAGACTCTAGTCACATGTTTAAGAAAAGGCACAGTGGTATTACAGTTAAAACAAAGATTGCTTCAGATGCAAAGGATCTAGGATTGTTCCCCAAAAATCCCAGTTTGAACAATAAATAAATATTCTGCATAAAATATGGACAGATCTTGTACTAGTTTACAGTTAACAACTATTCATCAAAAGTTTCAAAATTATCAAAATTCGCCAGAAATGTTGTTAGAGTTGCTGTAGCGCCAAGAAATCCTAGCTATTACTTCAAACCAAATAGTGGACTTTGCGCTTTAGGCCAATGGATCGACGTAACATTGCTTTGAGGGGATGTCAATGATTAATGTTTTAATAAATACCAACAACCAAATAAACAAATAATCTATTCACTACACAATAACCACACCAGTTAATTAAGAAGGATTAAAAATGTATTTCCCTATATTAACAATGCTAAAATCACGAAAATCATTCTTAAACATAAATGATAAGCATATAGAATCAATAGTGGCTGATTAGAACATCTTATCTATCTGAGTTTAATCAAAGTAAGTAAGAAAATTATCTCAAGTGTCATATCACAAATTAATAACAGCATTTGCAATAATGAGATTGTATACATTTGAGCAAAAGATCAAAGAATGTCAATATGAATCATGAGCATGTAAAGTCACAATCCCTCACTAACCACTAAGTAGAATTAACATGTTGGGTTTCATTTAAAAAGAAGATTGAAACACAAATTTAGAAAACAATACTAGCTTGGGTTATAGTAAAACAAATTCTACCATTATGTAGCAATTACTTTATAAGTTGCAGCTGGTACCTGTAAAACAAAAGACACAACTAACAATACAATTTCATACATTACCCATAGAACAACAATATGCAGTCTACTTCAGCAAGGGGACCCCATCAGGAAAGTTTCATAGGGTCTGGTCTATATGGCCAGCTCAACCCACATCATTAATATGACTCGAACTTCCACTAAAAACTCCCTCAATCCGAAACTCAGGAACAGAATAGATACACCCGGAATAAGAACAAGGGAAGATTGCCAATACAAAGAATAGGTGTCAGATCATTAAATAAATTCTTGAAAAGCTCACGATTGGTCAGTACATGGGGTGTTATATGATTCAGCCAATAAAATTACTGTCAGATAGCTAAAAGTTCATTGACAACATTATTCATTAAACACAATTATTACAATTTCTTCTTCTCTTCCATCTCGTCTGTGGATCCCTTGTTCCATCTCTTCAAAACTTCACTTCTCAGTAAGAAACGTCTCAAATAGTTACATCTACTTCCATCCCCAAGGAAGAAACCACACGTTAGGCGTAATTTTAAACAATAGAGCAGTCAAATATGAGCAATGACCTAATAAAGCTAACCTTGTAAGGCATAGCACAAAGGCCCACTAGAGACAGCTGTCTACCCATCTATGAGTTATTAATCACACTCTGTGTCTACACTGTTCTGATGCTCTGCATTTGAGGAATCTGTATTTGAACAGGCTCCTTTTGAATTAGCCCTTGCTGACTTGGAGACAACACTAAATTAGTAGTTGTTCTTATAATCTGAGCCTCTGGATAAGTTTCAGGAATATTTATGTCCAACTGATGTCTGCTGTTCAATAAATCATTGAAACTACTCTGCATCTGAACTTGTTCATTGCTCAGGATATTCTGTGATACCCCTGATGTGGATAGTGCAGTGGGACACGTACTACTAATCCCACTCCCACTCATTCCACTCTCACTAATTCTCTGATCTCCTTGAGATTTATGTGATGGTTGGATAAGTTTGCAAAATCTCAGAAACTATCGCATCTTCATCTAACTCGTTATTAAACATAACTTGTTTTAAGTCTTATAGTTTCTGCTCCTTATTTACCGAAGAACTCTTTTTCTTTTTCTTTTCAGTTCTTGATTCATCCTCATCTTTTGTTCTCACAAGAAATAATCTAATTCCATGTAAAGTCGCTACTCTCCACCTTTTCTGCTCCTTGTCCCATTTAGCTTCTGCTAGTGTCTTTTCTACTCTCCTCATTCTTTTCTCGAATTTCAATGCTTGTTGCTGTAGAGCTACCAGCTCCCAAATTGCTAAGGCTTCATACTGTGCCAGCCTCAGAGGAGGTTTTAAACTATAAACTGTAAATTTTCTGCCTCAGATTCTCTAAAATTCTCAAATTGAATGTACCATTTTCTGGGAAACCCAAACTACCTTCTTTCTTTGTGATCTTAACCCAATGTTTCAACCAAAGGCACACTCCCGTACCCTTCTACTCAATCACAATGTATGCCAGAGTATTTTCTGGCAAACAAATTTCTCCCTCAAGGGATGAAATGTATTCATCATCTCTCAAGGCACTTCTCAAAGCTTTGAAAAACTTCATTTTCAACAATATTTATTCAAAGTACAAGGTCCACAAAAAAATTATTCACTAACAAAATCAAGCAAAATAAACAACGAAATCTGTTAAAAAAATAACCAGTCAGAGAAAGTGACTACAATCCCACAACCCTCTTTGACACTCTCACCTTCCAATCGCACTACACTAATGTCGGACTGATAGACAAATCCGTACACGACCCTTCTCACCAACCAACCCAGTGTGGCACAACTTACGGCACACTAATACACACACCCCTTCTCAGCGTGACTGCTGAGACCCTGAAAAAGTCAATAGGCTTGACTTTTTCATAACTCACACCTTAAACCAATGCAATATTAGTTTGCGAGCAAAACCTTAAAGCAAATAAGAAAACAAATTTGCCCATTTACTAAAGGTAGGGTACTACAATCGCTTCAGGAACATTCCAAAGTATACCTTCAGCTTTCGCTTACACTTTTTCACAGTTCCCCTCATTTGCGAGTAAAATTCAGCCTGCAAATTTCACTTCTCAACTGATCATTGGATTGTTGTCCTAGTGCACTTAGTACTCACCAAATCTCAGTGAAATCCAATCACACAAATGATCTCGCAAACTCAACTTACCAACCACGCCAGATATGTCTACTAAATGGACAAATTACAACATATACCAAGTGTCTCACCACACCTGTACCAGTTGTCGCACTACGCTTGTCAATATACTCCGGAGTCTCTCATTAGGTCCGTCATAAACAACCATGTGGATAATTTTTCCTGCACTAAGCGCCACACTCAAATGAAGAACACCGCTTCCCTACTCTCATACTTATTGGAGTACACTCACTCCTTCTAAACTCTATTAGAGTATGCCCACTCCTAAACTCATGTGCACCTCAATCATTTGCAAATTAGCTTAAACTATGCAAGCGCAAAATAATGTCATCTCACTAAATTCAATCAAAGCACCGCTATAAACATGCCCTTCAACCTAGAGCATCTCAGAGGACTGGGAAAAGCCACTTAAGGCAACTAGCATCTAATTTTCTCAGATCCGTATAACATTTCAGAAAAAACAAAAATAATAATTTCAAAAGAATTCTTTCACAAACTATAACATCGTCATAATGACATCATTGAAAAATGACGTAACCGTAACTCTTCTACCAAAAACTGCTGTAGTGCCAAGAAATCCCAGCTACTACTTCAAACTAAATAGTGGACTTCGCGCTTTAGGCCAATGGAACGACGCAACATTGTTTTGAGGGGATGTCAATAATGAACATTTTAATAAACACCAACAACCAAATAATCTATTAACTACACAATAACCACACCGGTTTATTAAGAAGGATTATAAATGTGTTTCCCTATATTAACAAAGCTAAAATCATCAAAATAATTCTTAAGCATAAATGATAAGCATATAGAATCAATAGTGGCTGATTAGAATGTCTTATTTGTCTGAGTTTAATCAAAGTAAGTAAGGAAATTATCTCAAGTGTCATAACACAAATTTATAACAACAATATTTGCAGTAATGAGATTGTATAAATTTGAGCAAAAGATCAAAGAATGTCAATATAAATCATGAGCATGTAAAGTCACATTCCCTCACTAACCACTATTTAGCAATAACATGTTGGGCTTCATGTAAAAAGAAGAACGAAACACAAATTTAGAAAACCATACTAGCTTGGGTTATAGTAAAAAAATTACTATCATTATGCAGCAAATAATTTATAAGTTGCAGCTGGTACCTGTAAAACAAAAGACACAAGTAACAATACAATTTCATACATTACCAATAGAACAACAACATGCAGTCTACTTCAGCAAGTGGACACCATCAGGAAAGTTTCATACAGTCTGGTCTACATCGACAGCTAAACCCACATCTCTAATATGACTCGAACTCCCACTAAAAACTCCCTCAATCCGAAACTCCTGCACAAAATGGAAACACCCGTAATAAGAGCAAGGGAAGATTGCCCACAACAAGAATAGGTGACAGATCATTCAATAAATTCTTGAAAAGCTCACGATTGGTCAATTCATGGGGTGTTATACGATTCAGCCAATAAAACTACTGATAGATAACTAAAAGTTAATTGACAACATTATTAACTAAACACAATTATAAAAATGTCTTCTACTCTTCCATCTCGTCTGTGGATCCATTGTTCCACCTCGTCAAAACTGCACTTCTCAGGAAGAAACGTCTCAAATAGTTTCATCTACTCTATCCTCAAGGAAGAGACCACACGTTAGTGACAATTTTAAACAATAGAGCAGTCAAACTTGAGCAATGACATAACGCAAAGGCCCACTAGAGGTAGTTGTCTACCCATCTATAAGCTATTAATCACACTCTTTTAAGGTAAGCATTGAGCAATGGAAAATAACTGCAATTTTAGCTGAAGTTCTGCTTAATCAGAGGACAAAATGAATTATGGTGACCATTTGCAAAAGTCATCCGTTTTCACATAATAGTTCATCAATGGTCAGTTCATTATTGATAAATAAAAATCATTTGTTAGAAGTTTCCACTCCTGCAGCGTATAAGCAACTGAATGTTGTGCAATAGAATTTAGAGCTTATTTTCACTAGCTTGACCTCCTTTATGGTTAAATGAGCACTGCCCTTGGCTTGTAATGATGATTTTGCCATCCACTTTTTTATTCCTATACCATCATCACACTCAGCTTTCCTGAAACCCGTCACTGTCATAAGACATAGTTGGGGTAAAGAGATAGGTGAGTCATTCGACATGCCACTTTCTTCTTCTATTCCTGGACTTACATCAGAAATACTGTCAAATGCTAAGACCTTGAACACTTTATTGTTGTGTTACTAGTGCTGTAGACTTCCTGCACCTTTCAAATCCATCACCCCTGAAAGGCACCCGCAAAACCTCAGAGGATCACTGGAAGGAACTTATGATCAAATAACTAAACATGCCTGTCATGGGGACCTCTAAATCTAGAAGTGATTAATCCAGATCCTGAAAACTAAATAGTGCATCATCAGATCCACAACATCTTCAATGCTAAAATACAGGAAGGAACTATTCTACCATGCTTCGTGTTCTGCAGTGGTTACTCTATCACAAATTCTTTCTGACAACTTGTCCAATGTTTTTCTTGATCAAATAGATGAAATCATCCCTTATTCTCAGATATTAATAACATCCATAGGCTAAACTCTCTCTACTCCTCTTGCCATTTGTTTTCCTATATGTAGTCTGCATTTTCAAATGTAACAATAAATTGATAGACAAACCAACTTTTTGGTAAACTGACCTCTATCAGCTTTGGTTTACCCACCGATCCTTGTCTATGCATGCCATCAAAGGCAGTCAAAATATCACTGCCCGTATCATAACTGCCATCTAAACTAGTCTCTAGTTGAGGGCATACCCTCTTTCAAACAAGCACTGGCAAAGCCAATCGTCTTTGACAATACATTTTTTATTCACATTTGCATGCAAACACAGAATGTATTTGAAAAACTGCTGCAAATAGTTACCCATGCACCATGAGGCATGCATGATGATGCATGTGTTGTAAGGCACATTTTCAGATGCGATATGACATATGGACATGCATGCTAAATGACACATAGAAGCAACTTTTAATTTGCCATTGTAACATATGAGATCACAATTTTAAAACTGTAAATTGAACATTTTAAAAAACAAAAGAAAATGTGCACCACCCCAAGAAATGAAGAGGGTGGATCAATTGCACTTTGCAGATGCCGGGATTTTGTAAAAAATATATATGTTTATGATATTACATAAATATATTTCAAGCAGGGAGTGCGACAGTGAACAATGGGGTGTGGGGGAGGAGGAGGAGGAGAGGAATAAAAAGAGACTGTGTTGTGGGGCAGAGGAACAAGTAGGGAAGTGAAGAAAAAGTCACACTCCCATTGAGTGCTCTCTGCAAAAAAAGTAAACTCATACATCATTGAAAGGATACAATACAGTACACTGTAAAACTGGAAGTCTACAGGGTTGGACAAACACAATAACAAGGAGGAAGGCGCATCAAGAGAAGACACTTGAAATAGACAACAAAGCCATGTAATCACGACCAAGGGGCTGACCGACAGCCCACTGTAAATATAGAATATGTATTTGAAGCAAAGCTGTCTGCCTGTCAGCAGCTTAAGCTGTCATAACTAAAACCTAAAACAGCTAGTGTCACCCCAAAGTAAAAAAAGTATGATTTTGGCTCCTGTTATTCTCTCTAAATTCATTGTCATCTTCCGTTTGTTACTCCTCTTTAGAAGCAATGAAAGAGTGGTCGATGGCCACCCTATTCATTTAGTACAATCAAGAACAATAGTGAACCCAGCACAGGCAGTTTTTTTGTCACTGTCATGGATAGTAGTATTTGTTGTGGTGGTTATGGATGAGCTCCGTCTCAGTTTAGATGAGGGTGCAGCTGCTGCCTTAATTTGTTTTGATCTGCCTGTGGTGTTTCATACAGTCACCTATGCCATCCTACTTGAGCATTGTAAGAAAACAGGGCTGATTTCAGAGGCCCCCTAACTTTTTGCCCCCATTTTTCATTTTTGCTGGGGTTTTCCTGACTATGGTGGTGCCCTAGATACTGCTAAACAGCCCCAGGGCCTGTGCTCTGTGTAAAATGAATATGCAAATTAGGCTAATTATAATTGGCTATGTCAACCAACCTATAAGTCCCTATTATATAGTAGGGCATGTAGGTTTAGGGACCCCAGCATAGGTAGTGCACCCATAGGTGTACTGGTGACGTGCCCAGGGTCATTTTAGGGGCAGGCCTGTCTTGCTGGCTGCTTTTAAATTAAAGTTATATTCAAATTCGACTTTGGAATTAAAAGTACTTCCAAAGTCTTAAACGACCTTATTTTTACATATAAGTCACCTTGTCCTATGTGCCCTTAGGGTTGGGTGCCATGCAACTATAAGCAGGGACCTTATAAAATTGTTTTATAAGCCCCGGTTAGGTAAAATACCCGCATTTGTTGTTCCCTCAATGTAGTGAATGGCCTCCATAGGCTAAAATGGAGAGACTTTATTTTAATTAACAAAGTCTCCTTAAGTGTCAGACACCTTGAGTTTGGTATCAAATTAATTGTTATAATAAATCCCACAATTTGCAATTGTTGGATTTAATATAACTAGATCAGGTAAGGAGTTTTAAAACTCTACCTGAAAGTTGCCAACTTCAGCTCTGTAGAGACCATCTCTGATTGGCCCGGCTCTGGCAGCCTGGCCAGGCTGCCTTGATGAGGTGTGAAGTGGCCTGGACTGAACACAAAGCATGTGCCTAGGGAGGAGATCTGCCTTAGCAGATGAGAAAGCAGGAGGGGGGGGGAGGAGTTGGTCAAACTGATCTTCAAAGGCAGTGAAATACATTTGGAGTAGCCCAGCACCTTCCTCACATCCTGCAACCCCAGACAATTAGGTGCCCTCTTGATTAGATTAGGAGAGGGCAGGATAGGGGTGAGTTTAGGATTTTTAGCCACACCAGTGGGTGGGCTCAGCCAGATCCAACCTCCAAAAATCACTTTCAGCCATGTTGGATTTTTGAGGAATGTTGCTCCCTGGGGATTTATTTTTGCCACACTTCCCAGGAGGTGGTCATCAAAGGGGGAAGGAGCCTGTCTGGGATTGGATACCCAGGAACCCCCTGTTTTTCCACCCAGGAGCAAGGATAAATATGGCAGAGAGGCACCCACACCTCAGATCCCTACAAGGAACAAGACAAAGAAGAAGAAGGACTGGTCTGCTGGACCCCTGACCTGCACCTGGACACTGCACTCTAAAGGACTGCACGAGCAGCACACGTGAGCTTTACAACTAAAAGGACTTTGCCTGTCTTCTACTACTTGAAGAAGGGACTCCCTGTTTGCTACAGGTACAAAGGAGCTGCCCAGGGCTTTATGTCCTGCAAGCAGAGCCAAGCTGACCAATGTCCAGTGGCCATTTGAGGATTCTGACAAGGTGCATTCTGGGAATTGTAGTACCAACTCCCAAGGAGCAACTTGGAGCTTCTTGAACCTTGCATCAAGTTGTGGACACTTCAAGGACCCTAAAAGGACCTCTGGGAAACAATTCAGAAGTTTGGAGTCGTTTGAAGCAACCCAATAAGTTGAAGAGGTGCATTGTGGGAGTTGTAGTCCCAGACCCCAAGAGGCAAACAAGAGTCTCTGAACCCTTGGCTGGTGCTGTGACCACTTTCCTGAATGAAGAAACACTTCTTAAAGTAAGTGTGACAGTGTTACTTTGTGGCTGGCCTGAACTCTGGACTTTGTCTCTGTCCAGAGTGACCTTTGTCACCCCTTTGAGCGCTTGTTGCTTCTATGCGCTAGAAAACATTAATTCTTTACAAATTCATATCTCTGGTTCCACTCATATGATTTTAATAATTATGGTGTCACTTTAAAGATAAAATATAATCTATTTTATAAATTGGTGTTGAATTGTGTTTTGTGTTTTACTTATTTACTGTTTTGTGAATTCTAAATGCTTTACACACTTGTCTCCTAAGTTAAGCCTTGTTGCTTGTTGGCAAGCTACCAAGGGTTGAACTGGGTTTAATTTATTGAGACCTAACTGGACCTAAGTGGAGGTTAGTGGCCTATTGCTAAGTGCAGGTACTTACCTGCCCTTACCAATAATCTACTTTTCAACAAGCTCTTAAATTTCTTTACAGTAAAGGTTAAAACACCCCTGTTGATCATCTCCTGTCTGATGAGGAGTTGTAATTCTTTTGTGTTTTATGTCTACCTAACACTCCACGCTGTTGAGTGCACCATGAGCCTGAATTTAGTGGCCCATCGAGGCCAAAAGCCTTGAGCTATATTTAAAAAGTGCCGCAATCCATGCATTGCACCACTTTGTAACCCTTTGCGCTACATTATGCCTGTGCCAGGCATAATGTATGCACAGGGGGCATTACCCGTTAGGGGGTGAAAAAATGGCACAAGGAAATCTAACATTTTTTACAGCACTTTTAATGCCTGCTCAGAGGGGGCTTCCATTATTTATAATGGGCCCCTATGTACTCTGCAAGAGTAGTGCCAATATTTTGGCGCTACTCCTGCAAAGTACATCAATTGCATCAATAAAAATGATGCTACTTCCTCCTACCCTGTGCTATGGTGCGCCATATCTTAGAGACGGTGCATACATGGTGGCGGTAGGGGGGAGCTAAGGGGCGCAAGGAAAGGGTGCAGGGTGCAGCGCCACTTTACTTAAATCGGGCCCTTACTGTCAAGTATCATTTTAGGATTGTGCAGCTGCTACTACGTCTCTTTTCATCTCAGATCTCGTCACTGACTACAGATTGACAAATGGCCATATTCAGTTATATTGGACCTATTGACAAAGGTATTCTGGAGTATGTAAAGTAGTACACCTGTACAATTTCATATCAAGAAAAGTCATAAGAGTACTTATTCAATTAACCCCTTCGCTGCCAGGCCTTTTCCCCCTCCTGTGCCAGGCCTTTTTTTGCCTATTTGGGGCAGTTCGCGCTTAGGCCCTGATAACTTTTTGTCCACATAAGCTAACCAAGCCAAATTTGCGTCCTTTTTTTCCAACATCCTAGGAATTCTACAGGTACCCAGACTTTGTGGGTTCCCCTGAAGGAGGCCAAGAAATTAGCCAAAATACAGTGAAAATTTCATTTTTTTCAAAATAAATTGAAAAAGTGGCTGCAGAAGAAGGCTTGTGGTTTTTCCCCTGAAAATGGCATCAACAAAGGGTTTCCGATGCTAAACTCACCAGCTTCCCAGCTTTCAGGAACAGGCAGACTTAATCAGAAAACCCCATTTTTCAACACAAATTTGGCATTTTACTGGGACATACCCCATTTTTACAATTTTTTGTGCTTTCAGCCTCCTTCCAGTCAGTGACATAAATGGGCATGAAACCAATGCTGGATCCCAGAAACCTAAACATTTATGAAAAGTAGACAAAATTCTGAATTCATCAAGGGGTCATTTGTGTAGATCCTACAAGGGTTTCCTACAGAAAGTAACAACTGAAAAAGAAAAATATTGAAATTGAGGTGAAAAAAACATCAATTTTTCTCTACGTTTTACTCTGTAACTTTTTCCTGCAATGTCAGATTTTCGAACGCAATATACCGTTACGTTTGCTGGACTCCTCTAGTTGTGGGGATATATAGGGCTTGTAGGTTCATCAAGAACCCTAGGTACCCAGAGCCAATAAAGAAGCTGCACCCTGCAGTGCATTTTCATTCTATACCGGGTATACAGCAATTCATTTGCTGAAATATAAAGAGTAAAAAATAGCTATCAAGAAAACCTTTGTATTTCCAAAAAGGGCACAAGATAAGGTGTTGAGGAGCAGTGGTTATTTGCACATCTCTGAATTCCGGGGTGCCCATACTAGCATGTGAATTACAGGGCATTTCTCAAATAGACGTCTTTTTTACACACTCTCCTATATTTGGAAGGAAATAATGTAGAGAAAGACAAGGGGTAATAACACTTGTTTTGCTAATCTATGTTCCCCCAAGTCTCCCGATAAAAATGATACCTCACTTGTGTGGGTAGGCATAGCGCCCGCGACAGGAAACGCCCCAAAACGCAACGTGGACACATCCCATTTTTTGACAGAAAACAGAGCTGTTTTTTGCAAAGTGCCTACCTGTAGATTTTGGCCTCTAGCTCAGCCGGCACCTAGGGAAACCTACCAAACCTGTGCATTTTTGAAAACTAGAGACCTAGGGGAATCCAAGAAGGGGTGACTTGTGGGGCTCTGACCAAGTTCTGTTACCCAGATTCTTTTGCAAACCTCAAAATGTGGCTAAAAAAACACCTTTTCCTCTCATTTCGGTGACAGAAAGTTCTGGAATCTGAGAGGAGGCACAAATTTCCTTCCACCCAGCATTCCCCCAAGTCTCCCGATAAAAATGATACCTCACTTGTGTGGGTGGGCCAGGTGCCTGCAACAGAATAAGGCCCAAAACTTGTAGAGATAGAGGGGATAGCACAGCGAGTTTATAAGGACATATTCTTTTATACATCTTTAGACTGACTCTGCTTTGGGGACCCACATAAGTGAGGTGTCATTTTTCTTGGGAGACTGAGGGGAAAACTGGGGAGTAGGAATGTTGTGCTGGAGCGGTGATCCTACTAAGAAAAGTCAGGAAAATATGCTTTTTAAGCAAATTTTGAGGTTTACAGAGGAGTCTGGGTAAGAAAATGTTGGGGGAACCACACAAGCCACACCTCCCTGGACTCCTTGGGGTGTCTAGTTTTAAAACATTTCTAGGTTTTGTAGGTTTCCCTAGATGAAGGCCGCACCCAGGACCAAAAACATAGGTGGCCCCTCCCCCCCAAACACAGGTAGTTTTGTAATATATCATTTTGATGTGTCCACATACGTCCGTGATGTGCAAAACACTAAAATTGTGAAAAGAAATGCACTTAGGTTATGTGAAAAAGACCCCTCACCCACCAACCAAGTTGGTGGCATGCTTCATTATCGGGGTCCCACCCGAGGCACCTAGCGTGTCACAGGTGTGCTGCGACGCCTGATTACAGCGGAGCAGGTTTTGTCATTTTTACCACACATACTGGTTGGATTTGGCACGAGGGTGAATGATGGTTTAGTGGATCAAATTTTATTAACAAGAGATTTCACAAAAATGAAATGCACTGTTAATAACTGAAAGGCAAAAAACTGAACCAATGACTCACAGCTCAAGAGCTGTAAAGCCGCAACAAGGCACCAACCGCTTTACAGTCCATTCACACACCTTTCATACATGACACCCACAAGACCATTCACACCGCCAGCCACGGGCCCAGCACATTACAACACTCACATCGACAGACCGCACCACTCAAGGGCTCATCACTTACATAAGCCCACATGTCTGATACAAGAATCACACCAGCTGATGGGAGTGTGGACTGGCGTTTGGCTGGCACCGCCAGCCAAGCGCCACCCCACCCACACCGCCAGCTAAGCCCCACGCACACCGCCATCCAAGCGCCACCACAAACACACTGCCAGCCAAGCCCCACCCCAAGCACACCGCCTTCCAAGCCCCACCCCACGCACACCGCCAGCCAAGCGCCACCCCACCCACACCGCCAGCCAAGCGCCACCCCAAGCACACGGCCAGCCAAGCGCCATTCCAAGCACACCGCCAGCCAAGCGCCACCCAAAGCACACTGCCTTCCAAGCCCCACCCCAAGCACACCGCCTTCCATGCCCCACCCCACCCCACGCACACCGCCAGCCAAGCGCCACCCCAAGCACACCACCAGCCAAGCGCCACTCCACGCACTCCGCCAGCCAAGCACCACCCCACGCACACCGCCAGCCAAGCGCCACCCCACGCACACCGCCATCCCTTTTTTTGTTGTTTATAATCAACAAAGAAACCACTAACTAATTATAAAATAAGCACAAAACTACAAACACAAAAGCTCTAACTAAATACATGACAGAGATGCCAACCGTGAAACATATGAAAATATAAAACAGACAGCTTACGCTCACGGTATTTCCCAGAAGTTTTCCTTTGTGTGGTAACTTCTATTACAGCTGGGCACACGCAGCCCAGGCTTTGAAGGGCATTCAGGGCAATACATCCGGCTCACCCTCCGGATTAATCTCCGGGCACATACTCTACATTTCTTTGTGGGCAAGTCTTTTTTGGGAGTGGGAGGAATGTGATCTGGAAAGTGCCGATCTTTCAATCTACCCACATCCTCCATCACTTCTACTCTAGGAACTCTTGCCGGTTCCACCACAATAAGGCTTACTATCACCGACTCCTGAAATTTAACAAATGTCATCCTTGACTCAGGTGAACAATCCTTGTATACAAAAAAGGCATTAAAAGTTGCCAAATGAAATAAATGTAGGGCCAACTTTTTATACCACACGTAAGACTTACGAAGAGCAGTGTAAGGTTCCAACCTCTGATCTATTCTATCAACACCACCCATGTGCCTATTGTAGTCCAAAATGCACACAGGTTTGCGCACTTCCGCAACCTGACCCCAAACAGTCACAGGGGAAGTACTCTCATCATGGATGGTAGATAGCATGTACACATCCCTCCTGTCTGAAAATTTCAGAGCTAGCAGCTCATTATTCCGCAAGGCACTGTACTGTCCCCTCTCAAGTTTTTTACAGACAAGCTCCCTTGGATAGCCTTTCCAGTTAGAACGGATTGTGCCACAAGCAACAGTGTCCACTCTAAACAACTCCTTGAACAACTGCACTCCAGTGTAGAAATTATCTACGTACAAATGGTGACCTTTGTTAAACAGCTGTCTAGCAAGTTCCCACACAATTTTTTCGCTAACTCCAAAAGTGGCCGGACAACCAGGAGGGTCAATACTGGAATCCCTACCAGTGTAGACCCAGAAATTATACACATATCCTGTACTGCTTTCTGACAGCAGATACAATTTAATCCCATACCGTGCCCTCTTACTAGGAATGTACTGCTTAAAAACTAAAGGCCCCTTGAAAAGGACCAAAGACTCGTCCACACTTATCTTTTTGCCTTGAACATAGACCTCTGAAAACCGATCTACAAAATGATCAAGGACAGGCCTAATCTTAAAAAGACGGTCACAATCAGGGTGATCTTGTGGCAAGGCAAAAGCATTGTCTACAAAATGCAGCATACGAAGAAGAAGCAAATACCGATTATGTGTCATAGTTGCAGGAAATATAGCCGTAGCCATCAAGGGGCTAGTAGACCAATAAGAAGCCAGTGACGGCTTCCTGATCAACCCCATCAAAAAAGGCAAACCTAAAAACCTTTTCATCTCTTCCAGATATGTGGGAACCGACTGAGTAGCTCTAGACTGAGGCTTAAGTCTGGCAGCGTTGTCCCGCAAATATTACTCTGCATACAAATTTGTCTGCTCCACAATCTCTTCCAAAAATACATCGTCCATAAACAAGTGAAAGAAATGGACAGGCAAAAAGTTTTCCGTATTAACTCAGATGCAGAGTCAGTCTCGTAATCATGGTCTGAAGACGACTCAAAGAGCATGCGAACAACCTGCTGAGCGGTCATTCTGCGGCTAGCCATGATCCTCACTAACAACAAATGGATTGCCAACAACAACTAGCACTAAAATAAGTAATAAACAAAGTGTAGCTTTATCACAAAGAGTTATGTACTAAAAAAAACTATACCACTCACTTGCCTGAAAAAGCTACTCACCAAGCAACTACTCTGCACAGACACTGCAATCACCAATGATATCCCACTAAAAAGAAAAATGAAAAATGCAAATTAGACATATGACAACACAAATATCATTGTGCTCAAATCTAAGGACAATTTCAAACACACAATACTGCATTTAGTATACCACCTACAAACATGTCATTCATGCATGTCAACAATACTCCTTTGGAGTAAATTGCTTTCACTTACCTAAAACATGCAACTATGCAAACCACAGGACAACTACTGCCAAAACCGCAAGGATCCACAGCAAAGGAAGCAAAAGCGTTGAACTAGAAGAAAAAGAAGAAATAAATTATTATAATCACAAATACAAATACTTCGCCAGTTGACAAACACCCCATCACCAAGAACTTAGAAGTTGTCCCTGGTAGCTAAGTGGATCCTGCCCCCCTCGGGGGCAGATGGGCATAAAAAAAATGGTCAATCTGCCCCCAAGGGGGGCAGAAATGGGCAACACCTCTGTGCCCCCTTTAGGGGGCGACCCTTCCCAAAGGGGGCACCCCCAGCACAAAACAAAAAAAATGGAGAAAAAAAAAAGAATCCCTGGCGTATTGGTGGTTTCTGCCCTCCTTGGGGGCAGATGGGCCTACAAAAATAGGCCCATCTGCCCCCAAAGGGGGCATAGATGGCCAATACGAACTTTCCCCACTTTGGGGGGGCGACCGTCGCCCAAGGGGTGCCCTCAAACACACACCACACACACATACACCACACAATCCCTGGAGCCTAGTGTGCTTCCACCCCCCTGGGGGCCAGATCGTCCAAAAACATGGCTGGTCTGCCATCGGGGGGGACGAAACAGAAAAAAAAAATAGCCCCCCAGGGGAGCGACCCTTGCCCAAGGGGTTGCCCCCAAAATAAACAATAAAAACAAAATCCCTGGTGTCTAGTGGTTGCCCCCAAAAGAAACTTTTCTCTAGAAATAAATCCCTGGTGTCTAGTGGATTTTGCCCCCCCCCCCCCCCCCCCGGGGGCAGATCGGCCGAAAAATCGGCGATCTGTCCCCAGGGGGGGGGGGGCGAAACACTAAAAAAAATTGACCCCCGGGGGAGCGACCCTTGCCCAAGCGGTCGCCCCCAAAAGAAACAGACATAAAAAATCCCTGGTGTCTAGTGGAGATTCCTGCTCCACGATCGCGGGCCCTGCCCGCGATCGTGGAGCAGGAATCTAGTGAAAACAGGCACAGGGGTAAAGGAAAAACCCTTTCCTTTCCCCCCGTGTCTGTTTCCCCCCCCAAAACCCCAAAAAAGGAAAGGACTCACCTTTTAGGGTCCTTTCACCTCGACGCGCTGGAAGCAAATGGCTTCCAGCACGTCCCGGCAAAACTTGATGACGTCGGCGCACTGTGCGCGCGCTGACGTCATCAGATTGCCAGGGGGGGTCGGGGGTGGAAGGGGAAGGTCTTCCCCTTCCATCCCCTCCTTGGGGGTTGAGGGGGATGCACAGGGGGGGGCGCGCTAGCAGGAACTGAAGCCTTGGACGAGGTCACCTCGTCCAAGGCACAGAACGGGTTAAAAACCATAAAAGAATATAAACAAATTCATTAAAATCACTGTATAAATCATGACAGCATAAAACGTGGCACCACATCTTCATGAGCTACAATATTCTTGTAAACAGCAGCTCATCATTATACCATGCACAAATGTGCAAATAACAATTGCAGTTAGCAGCTTCCAATAATCAAAACAAGTAAAACTCATTAATGTGCAAAGTGAAAAAAAGTGACTAACACTAGTAGTAACACTATTCGCAGTCATAATGAAGCTTGTCGTGTGTAGGAAATCAAGTGCTTAAAGAAAAACTTACACATATGTTTTGTGGATTTCAAAAGTGCTTTTGATTGTGTGGACAGAGCAATTCTCTGGAACAAACTACGGAGTTGGGGTTTGCAAGAACGTATTTTGAGGTGTATAGAATTGCTGTATGACAAAACTTGGGTACGAATCAAGGTAGCAGACGGCTTAAAAGTTTCCAGGAGAATACCAACAAATATAGGATTAAAGCAAGGCTGCGTGTTGGCCCAGCACCTCTTTAACCTCTTCATGCCAGATCTCTCCGCAAAACTAGACGCAACCAACTCACATTCTCCAAGGATGGGAAGTCTGGTTATAACACATCTATCGTATGCTGATGACATTGTTCTGTTAAGCCACACAAAAATAGGGTTGCAACGACTGGTTACTGCCTTGGGCGAATTTGCAAAGACAAACAAACTAGAGGTTAACACTTCAAAGACAAAAACAATGTCAATAGGCTGCTCTTTAAATCCTGCAAACAAAATAAAATTGAACGGTTTCACTCTTGATACGATCTGCAGCTACAAATATCTTGGACTTACAGTAGACAATAAGATCAATTTTGTGCCGCAAAACCAGTATATTTTACAGAAGTCCAAAGACTTGGCGTTCGCTTTCTGCACTCTTGCTAAAAGATTAAAGGGCCCATCATATAAACCACTAATGTCGGTTATGTCGGCTAAATTCCTTCCAGCAATTACATACGGAAGCTGCTAGCCTTCTGGAAAGGCAGCAAATAAAAATCTATAAGCAAGTCTTCAATCTTCCTCGCTCTGTTTCTCCTGCACTGATAAGGCTGGAATTCGGTCTAACACAACAGCAGCTCGACAGGAAAGTCCACACAATAAAGATCTGGTACAAAATAAGTCAAAACACTGTCAGCCCACTAGTAGTGGCACTATGGAGTTCAGTAAACGGCAATCCTAATTCAGTATACAACAGATACCTGAACAACTCCTTGCAAGAGACGAAAACAAAGTACCTATGGGATTCCAACATGTCGTATTCCCTTTTGTGTTGAGCGATAAAAAAGGAAATAAGTATCCAATCTTTTCTAGATGATAAAGCTAAACTTGCGCAACGCTCACACGCCTGGCTGGTAATGCACACTTCTACCACCATGGCCCCATCACAATACCTGGCAGAAACCTTTGCACTTCACATCAAGCATCGCTTCTTGACTCTGCGTTTGGGAGCATCTCCTGCTAGAGCGGATCAACCATCGTGGAAGAATAGAGGAGAGACTTCCTGCAGGCTATGCAAAGGCCCGAAAGAAGATATGGTTCACCTGATTTGTATTTGTCCAGCCTTAAAAGAAGCCCGCCGACAACTATTAAAACCGCTTTTTATGAGAAATGGGACTCGTTCCTGTCGGTCAGCGGTGATGTCAATGTTTGATCCTAATGATGCACAATCAATATGCAAATTTATCAAATTCTTGACTGCACACACCAAAGACGTAAACCTGCCATCCGGGATGCATACTTAATCACACACTTTTTTGCATCTTACAATTAAGAAACTGATTTTAGATCCTCGCATGGTTTCATGGCCAAGGAATTTACGGAATTTTATAGAATTTTAGAGATGTTTTATCTTTAAACATGTTGTATTATGAGATGATTGTTATGGTTTTTATTAACTAAACAATAAAGATTATTATTATTATTATTATTACAGTGAATAAAGGCCAGACTTAGGTCCCAATTATAAGTATGGGCTAGACTTGCAGTGGTGGCCAATATTTTGGCCTTAACTAAGACTCTAGTGGATGGATTGCAATTCTGTGGCCAGACGTACGACCCCAAGTGTTTGTGATGCGCAATTTGTGAGTAGCAAACACTGATGTACAACAGTGTCTGAGAAACTGTCTGCAATTCCCAGATGAGTCCCCAGGGACCTGCCTCAATAATATTTATGAGGCAGGTCACAATTTGTGACAGATTGGGAATAGGTTTCACTGACAGGAATGGTAGCCTGCTGAGGTCAGCAGACCCCTATGTTTGTGACTGCTTTCTTAATAAAGAAGTTTAAGTTTTTTTTAAATTGAAAATGGGTTGCATTTAAAAGAAAATGAAAAGTTTTCTTTTCATTTTTTCAGTGTGGACAGTGGTCCAAGGTACCACCGCCTGCTCTGAAAACATGTTGGCACCCCCATTCACAAAGGGGACCCCTTCCTGTTTGGTAATGGGTTACCACCTCCTTCACGGAGTTGGTAAAGTATCAATACTTTGCAACCACATTACCGGTTGCAAAACATTCATACATACCAGTGTGACTCGCAATTAGGAAGGGGCACCCTTTTTACACCCCTTCCTAGTAGTGACTCGCAAATCCTATATCGGGAGTCGGTAATAGGTTACTGACTGGCAAAATAGGGTTGGTATGTAGCTTCATCCATCTGGCCCTTGGTCTTTTGTACCAATAAATTATACTTTTGGTCTACTGCCACATGTTTGTGTGCCCCATCACATCAGGTTTTTTCTAGATTATAAAAGTCAGTTATCACCATTTGACTAAACAAAGCTTTTTGCCTCGCGCAGATCGAAAGCCATAACAATGCCAGGGCAACTTTTAAAATGTCCCTCAGAAATCGGAGGCCATGTTATTCATGACATATTGAGGCTGGGATGCTCCTAGGTAATACATGCAGTCTGCATAAAAAAATCTGGCCTTGTAGATTTTAATTATTGTGTCGAAGGGTGATGACCCCAGTTTGGTGGCAAACTGGAAACAGTGATACAATAGTCTGCTTTAACTGCATGCCTCTCACTCTCAATAGATGTTTCCAGGGGCTCATTTTGTCAAATGGAATCCCCAAGTATGTGAAAGTGCAGACACTCTGTCATTTAGTACCAGTGACAAAAAGGGGACTAGGCTTACTGATCAGACAGCCGCAGACCGAAGAAAAAGATTTCATCTTGTTACTGGATAGTCCCAAGTCATCCAGGAACATAACAAAATTGTTCAGCAGCCTTTGAAGCACCACCCAGTTTATTGTCAAAAGGACACAATCGTAAGCATACATCAGGATTGGGAGGCTCCTTTTTCCCACCCTAGGTGAGTCAATCTCTACTCCCTGGAGGAATGCATCAAGGTCATTTATATACAGGCTAAGCAGAAAAGGGGGCAAAAATGCAGCCCTGTCTAACACCACCCCTAACCTTAATTGGGGGTTTGCATTCGCCATTTGGATCAAACCTGACACAACCCTCTACATCTTTATTGAATTGTGAGAGCAAATTAACAATCTTTGGATCTCCTCCCTTTTCCAGCATCATCCTCCAGAGCTTGCCTCTATCAATATGGTCAAGTGCTGAGTAAAGGTCCAAAACGCAAGAAGGAGGTGCCCCTCCTTGGCTGACACATATTTACTGATCATAAGGTGAAGATTCAGACACTTGTTCCCAGAGCCTGCCTAAACCCAAACTCTTTCATGTACTTTTGCATGTAATTCCTAATTTTCAGAAAGAAAACTCAAACTTTGAGGTAATTACTGCTGCTGATAAATTCTACACCCTGTGGTGTTGTGTTTACTTGCTGCTGTAAATATCTTACTCACATTCAAACCCACTCATAATGAGGCCGCCAAGTATTGTGAATGCTTAGATTCAGCAGGCATGTGAATGTTTCATTAATGACAAACTACTCCTGGATAAAAGAGAATATGATTACAAATGACCACAACCAAGTTGACTCTGCCTTTTTTCAACTCTTGATTCCTTTTGCAAGGACTCTTACATCAAGCTGATCAAACCTTTAAAAGCTGGGCACTTGCTTGGATTTAGCACATTTAATAATGGTTCCACTGATAAATTATTTTGTTAAATGGTGATTTTCCTAAACATGGAACCCTCTCTGAAACCAGGCGGGGAGTCATGCACTACATCGCCCCAGCTACCTGAGCAGCAGGAAAGCCGCATACTGCCATTTTCCACTCCTGGAGGTACACATAAGGAACTTTGCGATCCCACTGAATGGGATTTCTGAAACCAGGCTGGGGGGGGCGTGCATTACATCGCCCAGCTGTCCGAGGGGCAGGAGAGCTGCACATCACCATTTTCCGCACCTGGAGGGGCACATAAGGAACTGTGTGATCCTGCTGCGTGGGTCTTCTGAACCCAGGCTGGTGGGGGCTGCAGATAACATCGCCCAGCTGCCCGAGTGGCAAGAGAGCTGCATAAAGCAATTTTGCGTGCAGGAGGTGCACATAAGGAACTCTGTGATCCCGCTACACAGGAGCTTCTGAAATTAGGCCGGGGGGCTGTGCACTACATCGCCCAGCTGCCCGAGTGGCACAAGAGCCCCATACCGCCATTTTACACACCCAGAGGTGCACATAAGGAACTCTGTAATCCCACTCCGCCAGACTTCTCAGACCAGACCGGCGGAGTCCCGCACTGCATTGCCCAGCTGCCCGAGTGGCAGGAGAGCCACATACCGCCATTTTCTGTGCCCGGAGGCGCACATAAGGAAGTCTGTGATCCTGCTGCATGGGTCTTCTGAAACCAGGCCGGGGGGGCTGCTCACCCAATCACCCAGCTGCCCAAGTGGCAGAAGTGCCACATACTACCATTTTCTGTGCTCAGAGGTGCACATAAGGAACTCTGTGATCCTGCTGCATGGGGCTTCTGAACTCAGGCAGGGGGATCTGCACACTACATCGCCAAGCTGAACGAGCAGCAAGAGAGCCGTATAATGCAGTTTTCTGCACCTTGAGTGCAGATAAAGAACTCTGTGATTCTGCTGCACAGGGCTTCGGAAACCATGCCGGGGGACCATGCACTCCATTACCCAGATGCCTGAGTGGCAGGAGAGCCGCATGCTGCCATTTTCTATGCCCAGAGGCGCTCATATTGAACTCTGTGATCCCGCTTTGCAGGGCACGCCCAGGCGTGTGCCTGGGTGAAGACCGGGCCAAGAGCGGGCCCGTCTGCGCCCATCTGTGGCCGTAAAAGGCCTGGCCCACTCTCTTGGTTGTGGATTTGGGTGCTTTCTTTTCTTTGGTGAGAACCATTGTGTACAGTATTTGGCATCATGGGGAGAAGAAAGCAGAATTGAAATGGAATTGGCACTAATACTAAACTCTCCAGCACTGCTAATGTGATCAAAAACTACCTTACAGATGCAATGGGTAGGCTAAATGAGGAGATAGTGCTGAAGCAAGACTTATGGCCACAAAAAGTGCTCTGCAAGGGGCTATTGAAGAAACCAGTGCTGAGGCCCTTAAATTGATTAACAAAATAGAATCGTTGGATGATGGCACTTCTGGTACTGATTCAAATTTATTTTGCAACCAACCGCACTCGTAGATCCAATAGGGAGAATAGACGCTCTGCTAGGGGCAATGATTTAATGCCTCCTCCCCCTAAGAAAAAGAGAAGTAGGCAGACAGTGAAATCCAATCTAGTTAATTCACCAAAACCCCCTAATCAAAGAAAAGGGAAGACAACTACAGGAGGATAAGGAGCAAAGCCATTGGTTTCGCCAACTGCCCATGATCTTTTAGTACCGAAAAGTATGGAGCTTCTGTTCAAGTGGTTCCACAATACATTAGACAATATTGAATCTAAAATACTGACAGAAAATAAAGAAATAAAAGAACGTGTGAGTAAGATTGAAGAATCTGTCAATGATTGGTACAAAGAATTCTACCACGTGGGCCACATGGCTCTGAGTGAAAACCTGACAAATATAGGTGCTTCTAATATCATGTTTGCGGGGAATATAGACTTTAACGTGAAAGATACTTCTAGAACTGGTAATGGAAATTATTGGACAGTGCAAAGGAACCATCTTAATTGAACTGTATTAACAAGTAACCGGGAAACACAAATGGACTTTAACCACAGATGTGGGAGTATGAATAGAGTGACGCCCCCGATGGACACTTTACACTTGCCTCTAGATGCGACTACATATGTAATTGTATCAAAAAGTGTACCCAAACTAAGACAAGATACCTTGGAGCCCTGGCTACATTTACATTGCAAAGTTGTACATTGGTTATCAAAGAAAATATGTGCACCAAACGTTTTGTATCAGGAGATTTTATCGGTGAGACGAGTCCAATGGGTGGGTTATTCAAGGAAAGAAGAAGATGGGGACTGTTTTGGGGTCAATTTCCATCATCCCCTATTTGTAAAAATTCTCCTCTCAGAGTTACACAAAAGGATGCAAAACAGTCTAGATAAACAGAGAGAGATTATGGCTGGTCCTCTGGATTTTTCCATAAAAGAACGAGCAGAGCTAACATGCGACAACTGGGTGGTATAGGTGAACTGTGTAGAAATCAAGTTAGTTTTGATAACCTAAAATGTTTTAATCAATATGCCCCCCTTAGTGGGAATGAGAAATTGGATTGACAATTGGGCGGATAAAGAAAAAAGGGGTGTCCCTCCTAAAGGAAACAACCATCATAATAGAAGGAGTGTCTCTCCAGAAGGAAACAGCTATTACGATAGAAGAATTGATAACCAACAACCTTGCTCATGTCAGTCCTGTAGATAGCCCTTCAAGGGCCTCAATATGTGATTCAATTACTTTTATGTCATGGAAAGTAGTTGGGGTAAAACATAAATTAGCAAACAATGAATGGCATACAATATTAGCCTCCCCACACATAATTTGTTTACAAAAGACATGGTACATGGGGCCTTTTTATGTCGAAGAATATTCCTCAATTGTCACATAAACCTCACCATCTTCCAGTGGGAGGGCAAAAGGGGAGCTAGCTGTGCTGATTTCAACATTAATACCAATTATTTTGATAAAAACATCTATTAGTTCCCAATAGTTTCATCTTTTATACTTCCAGTTAAACGATAAGACAGGAATAGTATTAATTAATTACTATAATAATAGGTTTGACAGATGTGTATCCACCCTTCAGGAAGAGTTACATGTGTTTATGGGCAACATTGTACCACCATATATTCTGATATGGGTAGGAGATTTTAATTTTGGTGCATGTCAGATATCTATCAAGAAAGTTTGTGGATAAATGGATGGGGGAATAACCAACCTCATTTTTTACATAATAGTTATGGAGCTACCTTGAATGAAATGATGTTTAGATATAAGCTGGAACCTATGGAACAGGAGGGAAACAAGGAAAATGAGAAGATTCCAACATTCCGATAGTGAGGACATTCATCATTTATTGACCACATATTAATCACTAAGAATAGTGTTCCCATGTTTGATTCACTTAGGATCATGCCTACTATTTTTAGTGACCACCACCCTCTGCTAATTGTACTTAATTTAATTTAGGAGTATTACATAAATGAGGTGAATGACTAACAACAAATTTAGAAATAGAAAGAAGAAATGGAATTAGCTAAAGGTGGGCAGGTATTAATGACAAGGATTTCATAAGGAAAATCATTACTGTATAGGGAATAAAAAGGAAATTCTAGTACGCACTGAATTGAATCAACGCCCACAAGAAATCCTATTATCCTTTTATAAGCTGAGTAAGGCCAAATCAGGAAGTTTAAAATTGAGATCTGAAAATACAGAGAAGAAAACAGGGCTGGTTTGATCATAACTGCTCACAAGCCAGCCAAGAACTTATGTGAGCCTAACGTAATAAGGGGCAGATTTAGTAAAAAGTGTTGCAACGCAGAAATGCAGGGATGCCCTTCCAGCACATAAACAATCACTATTAGTGCTTTGGCACTTATGTGAGTGCTCCACAAATGTAGGACACATAGAAGTGACAAAGAGTCATTTTCAAATGATTGTTTTGTGCAGGAAGGGACACCTTCCCACACATAAACAATAATTTCTGGCATTTTGCTTTTTCTATGCGTGCTGCAAAATGCAGCACGCATAGAAAAAGCAAAAAATTAGGAGGAATAAATGTACCCCATGGGGATGGCATTAGATTTTGGCGCTGCCTCAGGTTTACGTGATTTCACAAATCTGAGGCAGCGTCAAAATGCAATGGGTTTTGCTGTGGCACGCCCATAGCAGCACCCATTGCACACACATTCCACGCACAGTGCTGCGTGGGAAGGGGCTGTATTTAGAGGGTGGCATTAAGCCACAAAAAGTGGCTTAATGCCACGTTGTAAATACGGGGCTGTGCTTAGGCACCACAGGAGCGTCACAAAAAGTGAAGCTCCTGTGGCGCTAGAGACGTATAAATACGGCCCCAAGTGTTCTAATTATAAACTTGCACTGGAGAACAAGAAAGCCCAATTGAGGGCTAAGGCAGGGGAAGATCTTGCACAAGTAGCTGTATTGAGGAATAATATCCTATTTTGGAAAACTAGAAATCTACAATTTTTGAGATATATAAACATTCCTGAAATTGTTACACACATTCAGTCATAGAATTGGCTTACCCATTGTGGTATGATTTTTAATCCAGATAACCTGGCTATGTACTCCTCAATTGTATAGATAATCAAAATGAAGCCACCCTTTTTAAATGCTATTACCTAGATGAAGTATGATCTGCCCTTGAGAAATGTGCGAAAGGGAAGGCACCGGGTCTAGATGGGGTTGCAATAGATGCTTTCATGTCATATGGTGTCTATGGTGTCCTATTTTGACTTAAATATGTATGGCAGCTGCAAGAGGATACATATTGACTTTTTGAACTGAAAGAATAATTGTCCCCATTTTTAAAAAAGGGAAATAGGGGAGACCCTAAATGTTATTGACCAATCTCCCTTTTGGATTCCTCGGTTAAATTATTAAGGAGAATACTTCTAGAAAGGCTGATGACTTGGCCGTCTGATAACCAGATATTTACTGAGACACAAGTGGGATTTAGGACCGAGGTTGGTAGCTTGGAACAATGTATCATCCTTTATTTGATAGTGAGCAAATACACCATAGCAAAAAAGTGCCATGTATTCCTATACTTTGCAGATCTTAGTAGCTCCTTCAATTTAGACAATCATGCAAAACTGTGGAAACTTCCATTAGATCTGGGTGCACCTTTAGATATAGTTGTTTTTTAGCACAACTGTATAGTCTTCTAACTGCATGGGTACTGGACAAATGGAGAGTGTACCCGTGGCTTTAGGATAAGGGGAGGTATTTCCCAGGGGTGTGTACCCATACCACTCCTATTTTCTCTTTATGTCAATGGGGTAGATGCCTATTTATGACAACTGGCAGTCGATGTGCCTAAAATAGGCAACTGACCGGTCCCAGTCCTCTTGGATGCAGATGATGCACTCTTATTTTCATAGACTGCTAATGGCCTCCAGCGAATGATAGAGGGTTTTGTGGAATTTATGGAGGAAAGAGATATGTGTCTGAATTTGGGCAAAACTGTAGTAATGACCTGTGGGTCAGGGAAGGCTAGCAAGAAAACCTATGCCGTTAAAGGTAAAAAATGTGTGGAGGTGAAGTGTTTTACATATTTGGGCTTACATTTCTCCAATTTGGGTTCTTGGAACCAACATTTAGAAGTTTTGAAATTTAAATGTGTAAGAGCAACGGATGTTGTTTTTAGATTCTCAAACAAAATAGGTAATAGGTCCATTAATGAAATTTTACAAATTTATACAAGTAAAACTATCGGTAGTGTCATTTACGGTTCTGCAATATGGGGCTTATCAAATACCCAATTGTTACAAGTGATGGAGAACAATTGTCTATGGAGATTGCTGGCAGTGCCAAACACAACTTCGTCATATATGGTACACAAGGAAATGGGATCCCTTTTTGAGAAGATTCTATTCATATAAATGCATTATTAGCATAGCGTGGAGTTTGGTCTACAGCAGGGACAAGGTTTACAAAAGAGGTCATTAGAGATTATTTACCCTTAGAGCATCAAGATAAAATTCCATGGTTTGCACAGCTGAAGATTTTTTTGAAAAGCATAGATCTGACTCCTGACCTGGGCGACCCATTCGGTATTCAATTATAGTAAAAAAGAGTTGAAGAAACTGTTAATGGGACACAGAGAGACCAAAAGGGAAGTTAGAGAAGTCAGGAAATCCACAGTTGTGCAATATATGACTGGATATACAGGCAGTACTGTTCAAAGTTACATGCTATTAGTACCAAACATTCAAGATGGGTTTTTCCTAACCCAATTGCATTTCAGCACCTTGCACTTTGTAGTAGCATTCCCAAACATGGGGATATGGACAAAGAATCTACTGAACTGTCCTTGTGATGGCCACTTTGCACAATCCACACAGCACTTTATGTTATCCTGTAAATTATATCATGATATTAGGAAATGCTTTTTAAAACCATTGTTTATTGCTAACAAATTGTATTGTTTTAATGAAGCTTTTAATTATTTAAACTAAATTTAAATTGGATACAGTAGAAAGCTGTTCTGCAGTTACAAAATGTATTGCTTGTGCAATAAATAAAGGAAAACATATATACATTTGGAGAACCTATGACGCGAGAATGAATAACATTGAGACTATTGGTAACAGGATCTATTCATATTATATTTATATTTTAAATATTGTTATTTTTGATCCCATGTCTTTTATGGATTTATATGCAAATAAAGTTTGATTTGATTTGACTGCCCACGCCTAGCTTTGTAGCAGGAAATAAATCTATGCTGTTTGACCTGGTCTTTTGAAAACTTGATTGTTAAATGGCATGTACCTGAACACATCAACATATCTTGGCGGTCATTACAACCCTGGCAGTCGGTGTTAAAGCAGCGGTAAGACCGCCAACAGGCCGGTGGTAAAGAATTTGCAAACAAAGACAACCACTTTAACACTCCGACCGCCATGGCGGTACAAACAAACAGCTTGGCGGTCACCACCAACAGACAGGCGGAGGACAATGTACCGCCCACAGAAGCACAACCTACCAATCCGCCACCTTTTCCGGGGCGGATTCACCACAGACAAACACACGGCGGAAACAGGACTTCGAAGGGAAAACGCTCACCTCTACACACCCCACGAGGAATCCGGACGCCATGGAACCCGAGCTCCAGATCCTGCCAGCCCTCATCATGTTCTTGCTCCTCTAACAGAAGCATGAACGCCGGCGGCAAAGACAACGGTGAGTACTGCACCTACAACACAGGAGAGGGGGGAGGTAAAAAATAGGGACACACACATGCAAGACCCCCACCCTCACTCACTACAACACACACACTAATACAGCATGATACATCACAGTTACACCCCCCAATCCCCCTGGAAGAATGAAAAGACAAAAGAAAATGAGTGTAACATTGTAATCTATTAAAATCCAGAACGCAAAAATATATATACACTATAAACAAATATATACACCAAGAATAGTAGTCCAGGTAGCGCTCCATTGAAGTCCGTGGAACACTGGGCCCACACGGCATGGGCGAGGCCCACACTCAATCACCGAACATGACAGAGAGAACACTGCAGGGGCATCAGATAGCAATAAAACAGGACCTCAGGGGGAAGGGAAAGGGGGGGCACCTCAGCCGGTTGAGTGCACAACGCCAAATCCACGAGGGGGCCACATGCCCACTGTTCAATCCTGGGGAGTGCAAAGCCACAGTCTCTCAAGTTTCTACAGTGGGTGGGTTGCCCACTGTTCCATCTTGGGGAGTGCAAAGCCACAGTCTCTCAAGTCTCTACAGTGGGTGGATTGCCCACTGTTCCATCCTGGGGAGTGCAAAGCCACAGTCTCTCAAGTCTCTACAGTGGGTGGGTTGCCCACGGTTCCATTCTGGGGAGTGCAAAGCCACAGTCTCTCAAGTCTCTCCAGTGGGTGGGTTGCCCACTGCTTCATCCTGGGGAGTGCAAAGCCACAGTCTCACAAGTCTCTACAGTGGGTGGGTTGCCCACTGCTTCATCCTGGGGAGTGCAAAGCCACAGTCTCTCAAGTCTCTACAGTGGGTGGGTTGCCCACTGCTTCATCCTGGGGAGTGCAAAGCCACGGTCTCTCAGGTGGATGCCTTTCTCCACTGGTTCTGGAGGGGGCCTTGTGCCCAGAGTGCTTCTTCCTGCCAAGGACAGAGGTAGTGGATGTATCTCTCCACTGGTTCTGGAGGGGGCCTTGTGCCCAGAGTGCTTCATCCTGCTTGTGACAGACTCAGTAGCTTCAGTGCCCTTGGCGCTCATGGGCCAGTGGTGCTTGTTGCGGCGGTGTCCTTGGCAGTGGTGCTTGTGGCCGCGGTGCCCTGTTCAGCGGTGCTTGTTGCGGCGGTGTCCTTGGCAGTGCTTGTGGCGGCGGTGCCCTGTTCAGCGGTGCTTGTTGCGGCAGGGTCCTTGGCAGTGACTCAGCTGCTGGCGGTCCTGTCTGGCCCAGCAGGGCTGGTGCTGGCTGTCCTTCATGGCCCAGCAGTGCTGGTGCTGGCGGTCCTTCATGGCCCAGCGGGACTGGTGCTGGCGGTTCTGTCTGGCCCAGCGGGGCTGGTGCTGGAGGTCCTTCATGGCCCAGCGGGGCTGGTGCTGGTGGTCCTATCTGGCCCAGCGGGACTGGTGCTGGCAGTCCTGTCTGGCCCAGCGGGACTGGTGCTGGCGGTCCTGTCTGGCCCAGCGGGGCTGGTGCTGGCAGTCCTGTCCTGGGCAGCGGGGCTGATGATGGTGGTCCTGTCCTGGGCAGCTGGGCTGGTGCTGGCAGTGGCCTCCTGGGCAGCTGGGCTGGTGCTGGCGGTGGCCTCCTGGGCAGCAGGGCTGGTGCTGGCGGTGGCCTCCTGGGCAGCTGGGCTGGTGCTGGCGGTGGCCTCCTGGGCAGCAGGGCTGGTGCTGGCGGTGGTCTACTGGGCAGCGGGGAGGATGGCGGTGGCCTCCTGGGCGGCGGGGATGATGGCGGTGGCCTCCTGGGAAGCAGGGATGATGGCGGTGGCCTCCTGGGCAGCGGGGATAATGGCGGTCTTCTCTGCCGTGCTGCTCTTCCCAGACTTGCTGACTTACTTGTGGCCCTTCCCCACCTTGGAAGGTGTCGCAGCTGACTCCACACTCCCACCTGGACCCCTGGGAGCGGCTTTGGTGGCTGGAGTCATCCCCCTCTCCCGCCGGGCACTGGCCAACTTTTGATGCTTGACAGGTGGGGGACTGTCCGTGCTGTGGCTCCGTGCCACACTGGCTGCCCTGGTGGCCGGTGCACTCCAGATTCCGGTGACTACAGGCACCACCGGTCCCGGAGAGGTTGTGGCTGAGGTGCTAGGTTGGGACCTGGAGAGTTGGGCCCTAGGAGACTGATGGGGTGGGGGAGGTGAGGGAAAGAGGTCAAGGTTGGACAGGAAAAGTTTCTTGGGAACACTGGGACGGGTAGCTTGAGGGGGTTTGGGAGTGGAGGAAGAGTTTGTGGTTGTAGGAGGTGTTCGTTTGGTGACTTTGGTTGAAGGTGCATGCGCTGTAGGCTGTTGTGAGGTGGATGGCTGTTGGGTGGGTGTGTGCCTGCGTTTGTGTATCTTGGGAGGTGGCATCACAGACACACTGGGAGAGGACACAGGGGACGTGTGAATGGCAGTGGTGGTGGTGACTGCACATGAGCGGGGTGTGGTGGTGTGTGTGCTGGTGATGGAAGTAGTGGCTGTAGATGTAGTGCATGCAGGTGTGAGTGTAGACGAGACTAGGAGGGAGGAGGGAGACGAGAAGGAGGGGGACACAGTGGAGGCAGTAGATAATGGTGTGTCTGCATGTGTGTGATGCTTGCGTGAGTGCCTGTGGGATGTGTGGTGCTTATGTTTGCCAGAGCTTCCCTTGTGTGTTGAGGTGTGTGCATGCTGGTCTGAAGGTGTGCTTGGGATAGGTTGAGGTAGAGGGGATTGGGTCTGGGTGGAGGAAGTTGGAGGGGGGAAGCTAGAGACATGGGCAATGGCTGCCATCAGTGCTGAGGCCATTGTCTGAAAAGCTTGCTGAAGGGCTGCCTGACCAGAATGAATGCCCTCCAGGAATGCATTTGTTTGTTGCAGCTGCCTTTCTACACCCTGGATGGCATTCAAAATGGTAGACTGCTCAACAGTGAGGGACCTGAGTAGGTCAATGGCCTCCTCACTGAGGGCAGCAGGGGTGACTGGGGCAGGGGCTGAGGTGCCTGGGGCGAAGGTGATGCCCACCCTCCTGGGTGAGCAGACACGGGGCAAAGGCTGAGGGGCTGCTGGGAGGGCGGTGCTGGAAGAGGGGGTGTCGGCTGTACTTGTAGATGCGGGGCACAGATGTTGCCACCACCCCAAGGGAGCTCCCATCAGAGGACGAGTCCGTATGACTGGTCTCAGCTCTTGTCCCCGCCATGGAGCTCCCCTCGCCCTCTGTCCCACTGGTTAACTCCGAGTCCGTAGTGTCGCCCTCCAGGGCCATGTGGGATGCAGCTCCCTCCTGCTCCGGTGCCACTGCTCCTCCGCCTGATGATGTTAATGCACACAAGAACAGGGAGACCACAAAAAGTGGGGGGACGACAGAAGAAAGACATGTTGAGTGCATGCAGTACCGCTACCGTTGGACGACACGACAGACACAGAAGCCCCCTGCACTACGCCGCGCACTTGGGCTCCACTGTTCAATCCCTGGGACATGGCCTACAAGGCTATGGCCGACATCTGCACACGTGGATGACACAGGAGCCTGACTAGGTGTACTTGGCAGTGTACACAGGTGGGGTGGGGTGCCACAGGGTCTGCCAGAACAAGGGGACCTAACTAGCACACTCGCCCTGGCCTAGGGAAACCCACAGCCCACCACCCCCACCCAGACACCTCCACTGCGCGCAAAATCAGCAGAATGAGAGTGTACTCACCCCCTTGTGCCTGCTGTGATGACCTCAAGCGTCCATCCAACTCCGGGTACGCCACCGCCAGGATCCTGAACATCAGGGGGTCATGGTGCGATGGGCACCCCTCCCATGTTGGGAGGCCATCCCCAGCTGGGCCTCCGCCGTCTTCTTGCTCCAGCGGCGAATGTCCTCCCATCTCTTACAGCAGTGGGTGCTCCGTCTGTGGTAGAACCCCAGGGTCTGGGCGTCCTTGGCGATGGCACACCAAATATCCTTTTTCTGGTGGGCGCTGACCTACATGAATTGTACATGGGGAAAAGAAAAGTTATTACCAACTGCGCCGTCACAGTCATTGGCCCCCATCCCTACCCTTGCCATGTGGCACATGCACTCACCGTCGTTTCATGCACGCCTTAATCTCCCCCCCATCTTTCATCTACCCCACTCCACACAGGCATTGCCCATATAGCATGGTAACAGTGTACTTACCTGTTTGTCTGGAGGACCATAGAGTAGCGTGTACTGGGGGAGGACCCCATCCAAGAGTTTCTCCAACTCCTCTGATGTGAAGGCAGGGGCCCTTTCCCCAGACGCACGAGCCATTGTCTCTTCCAGACCGAGGTCACAGCAGCACTTGCAGTGTAGGTCCTATCCTGTCGAAGATCAGGTATCGAGTGATTGAACAGATAGAAAATGGTGGTCACGTCCACTGCGGTGCGTACCGTCACCACCGGCGTACATCGTCATTGGCTCCTGGGACCCATAGGGTCCAATGTTAGCCAATGCAGAATTGTGCCGCGGTCTTCGACCGCATACTGCGATGGTGTACAACGCCAGCGCAGTTATCTCACATCCCATTGTCCCACTTTACAGGTCAGGCAGCTGCCATTTCAGGGGCCTACATGGCTTAATTTTTAACTGCGTCACACATACCTAAACCTTGCCTCAACACTAATACAGGCCAAATTTCTGATTATGATTCGTGTTCTGTGTAAGCTGTGGGTACATACCTCTGAGTTGGTTGAATCTCTGCTTGCTGTTGTCCTTCATAGGCACTGTCCGCTGAGACATATGAGGAGATGGCGGCATCCTCCAGTGTACAGACCGCTGGTGGACCTGTCGACAATGGAGGAAAGACATGTGATCATCATCCTACAGGCTTGATCGTGACACAATCCTGGAACTGTGTGCCCAGCTGGAGCCAGACCTGATGTCAGCTATCCGCCATCCCTCAGGAATCCCCCCTCAAGTGCAGGTGCTGTTGGTACTCCATTTCCTTGCAAGTGGGTCATTTCAAACAACAGAGGCCATAGCATCAGAGATGTCCCTGCCTATGTTTTCCAACGTGTTGTCCAGAGTGTTGTCTGCCCTGCTGAAATACATGCGGAGCTACATCGTTTTCCCTCAGGTGCAGGATTTGCCTACGGTGAAAGGTGACTTCTATGCGTTGGGACATATCCCCAACATCATAGGTGCCATTGATGGGACACATGTGGCTTTGGTACCCCCCCCGCAGGAGTGAACATGTGTACAGAAACCAGAAGAGTTATCATTCCATGAATGTGCAGATTGTGTGTTTGGCAGACCAGTACATCTCCCATGTGAATGCCAAATTCCCTGGCTCAGTGCATGACGCTTACATCCTACGGAATAGCAGCATCCCTTATGTGATGGGGCAACTCCAGAGGCACCGTGTGTGGCTATTAGGTGAGCACCTGGAAGAAAGTCAGTGGGAATGGTTGTCTGGGTCTGGGGATATCCCTACAGGTTAGTGTGTGTCTAACAGTTGTCCCTCGCCATTTGCAGGTGACTCTGGTTACCCCAACCTGTCATGGCTACTGACCCCAGTGAGGAATCCCAGGACAAGGGCAGAGGAACGCTACAATGAGGCCCATGGGCAAACTCTGCGGATTATAGAGCGGACCTTCGGCCTCCTGAAGGCCAGGTTCAGGTGCCTCCATATGACAGGTCGATCCCTATTCTACTCACCAAAGAAGGTGTGCCAGATCATCGTGGCCTGCTGTATGCTTCACAACTTAGCTTTGCGACGACAGGTGCCTTTTCTGCAGGAGGATGGTCCAGATGGCGGTGTTGTTGCAGCTGTGGAGCCTGTGGACAGTGAAGACGAGGAAGCAGAAGAAGAGGACATCGACAACAGGAACTCGGTGATCCTGCAATATTTCCAGTGAGACACAGGTAAGAATACAAACCTGCTTACTACATTTACTTTAACACTACTACCTCTCAACTGTCTGTCGTTTTCACCCAGTGTATGGTCACTGAGTTGTCACTTTCCCTTACGATTTCACAGATGTGGGTCCCACTGTGTGACATCTTCTTTGTTTCCTCATGGACTAGAGCTGTGTGACATAGGTATGTTGACATTACATTTGAAAGAGCATTTTGACACTGTAATTGCTAATACACTATTTCGAAATCACAGAGTGACTCCAGATTGTTTTGTGTTTCAAGGGTGTTTAGTTAAGTGCTCAATATTGGAGGGGGTTGTAAAATGGTGAGGGGTGATGGTGGAGGAATGTCCATGGCAGAGTCCAGTCTATTAGTCTCACAGGTGCATTGCCCAAATGGGCATAGGAAGTGGAGCTGGGGCAGTTTGAGGATGGACAGGGTGACAAAGTGGGACAGAAGGATGACATTCAGGGTGGTCTCATTTCTTGGCGGGAGTCTTGGCATCATTCTCTGTCTTTTTCCTGGATCTCAGGGACCGTTTGCGGGGTGGTTCACCCTCTGCAGTGGGTGGGGTGTTGATGTGGTTGTCCTGTGGCGGTGTCTCTTGTCCACTAGCGCCGGCGGAGGTGGTGGGCGGTTCATGGTCCAGGCTAGTGTCAGGGGCCCCTTGTAGTGCCACAGTGTCCCTCCTGGTGGTGAGGACTTCCTTCAGCACCCCTACGATGGTGCCCAGGGTGGAATTGATGGATCTGAGTTCCTCCCTGAAGCCCAAATACTGTTCCTCCTACAGGCGGTGGGTCTCCTGAAACTTGGCCAATACCATTGCCATCGTTTTCTGGGAATGGTGGTAGGCTCCCATGATGTTGGGAAGGGCCTCGTGGAGAGTGGGTTCCCTTGGCCTATCCTCCCTCTGTCGCACAGCAGCCCTCCCAGTACCCCTGTGTTCCTGGGCCTCCATCCCCTGGACCGTGTGCCCACTGCCCCCAGGTCCCTGTTGTTGTTGGGGTGGTGGGTTAGCCTGGGTTCCCTGTAGTGGTGGACAAACTGCTGATTGACGTGTCCTGGGGACAGAGGTATGGGCCCGCTGGGTGGCTGCTGTGCTGGTGTTTCCAGAGGGGGAAGCTCTGTGGTGGCCTGTAACTGTGTCAGGGGAACCGACTGTCCAGAGGTCCCAGATGGGCCGGGCTGGTCATCTAGATCCAGTTGGACAGAGCTGCTGTCATCACTGTGGTCCTCTTCTGTTGGTGGTGTGGACATGTGCGGACCCTCCTGTCTGGTGACTTTGGGTAGGGGTCCTGCAGGGGTATAAAAGGATGTTTATTACATCTGTGTGTGGCATGGTGTGCAATGGGTGGGTGACCGTGTACCCCAGTGCTTGCATTCCTGTGTGGGGCCTTGTGTGATGGTGGTTTAGGGGGGTGTATGGGTATGTGCAGTGGCCATGCATTGGTGATGGGTGTCCATACTTTGTTGTTGCATGCAGGGTTTGGGTTTGGGATGTGTGGTTTGTGATATTAGGACATTTGTGAGGAGTTGGAGTGATGGGGGTGAGGGTGGGGGTATGTGATAGCATGCAAGTAGGGTGGGGGATGTAATAGTTGAGTTTTGACTTACCAGAGTACATTCCTCCATCTACTCCTGCGAGGCCCTCAGGATGCAGATTCGCCAAGACCTGCTCCTCCCATGTTGTTAGTTGTGGGGGAGGAGGTGGGGGTCCTCCGCCAGTCCGCTGAACCGCAAGGTGGTGTCTTGAGACCACTGAACGCACCTTCCCCCGTAGGTCGTTCCACCTCTTCCTGATGTCATCTCTATTTCTTGGGTGCTATCCCACTGCGTTGACCTTGTCCACTATTCTTCGCCATAGCTCCATCTTCCTAGCCATGGAGGTGTGCTGCACCTGTGATCCGAATAGCTGTGGCTCTACCAGGATGATTTTCTCCACCATGACCCTGAGCCCTTCCTCAGAGAACCTGGGGTGTCTTTGCCGTGCCATGGGGTGGTGTGGGTGATGTGTGGGGTGGTGTGTGTAGTGATAAGTGGGGTGATATATAGTGGTGTGTTGTGTGAGGTGCGTGGAAGTTATGTGGGTGATGGTATTGTGTGCCTGTGGATGCTTGGTAGTTGTTTGTAGCGTCTCTCTCTGGCCTTCTCTCAGTAATTTTGTCATAGGGGTTTGTGGATGATGTGGGTGTGAGTTTTATATTGTAATGGGTGTGTGGGAGTGGTGTGTGTATGTGTATAAGGTGTGTGTATTTCGAATTGTCCAATGTGGCTGTGTTTTGTATATGTGTGTGTATTTTGAGCTCGGCAGTGTGTACCGCCAATGGAATACCGCGGTTGAAAGACTGCCGCGTAGATTCGTGTGTCGTGATAGTGTGGGCGTATTTCTGTTGGCGTGATGGTGGAGGTTTTGTTTTCACCAGTTTATCACTGACCTTTGGTGTGGCGGACTTCTGTGGGTGTCTGAATTTTGGCGGATTCCGAGCAGTGGGTCATAATGACCGTGGCGGAATTCCGCTGCCGCGGCGGTGTGTTGGCGGTCTTCTGCACAGCAGTAAGCAGCTTTTACCGCCAATGTTGCAATGAGGCCCTTATCTGCTAACTTCAGCAGCTTTACTGCTCCTCCACAACTCAACAATTCAATCTCTCGCTTGGCTACCAGTGGCGAGTAGAGACCACTCTAAACTCAAGTGTGTGTTATGTTGCTAATTTAATGGACATGACCCCAGTTCCTGACACAAATTATAGCTGTGCCTTCCTAAAAGTAAATAAATCTCAGTTAAAACTCTACAAGCAGATTTACTAATTTTGCATGCAGTGCAGCAGACAATTGAGCTGTATTGCTCAAGGGAGATAACACAGAGCAGAGCCATATGTATTAAGATTGGCCTGCTGCTGCTGTCCTCTCCTGCAGTGGTGCTGTAATTGGAAGGCTTACAATGATCGCAAATTCATGTCATGGTGCAAAAGTAATTGTTTGTTGTCTAGCATAGGATTTGTTCTGGAAACATGCCCTTCCAGTACAAAGTCCTATGCCTAGACACAGCTGAGAAGTATCCAACACCCTGGATGTGGGCTGTGCACTTCAACACATATGCAATTTGAGGTGTTTATGAAAACGTGGAATTGTTTCCCCTTGTTAACGCCTGCTTCATGAAGAACCAGTTTTAATGCAAAGCCCAGACTTCCAGTCTTAGTAAAGCAGAATTTGTGTCAAAACCTACCTGTGTTTGCACTGATCCATTCAAATACGGCCCCAGTAATGCCGCTTTACACTATGCAACACAAACAGTACAAAGTACTTTTTGCACTGAGAAAAGGGCAACTTTCTAGCACAAATACCTTGCAGTGGAAAATAAATACCAGTGTGATGTTTTGCACAGCTTTGCATCACTTTTCAGCAGCGCAAAGCAATAGTAAACATGGGCCTTCTTCTAAAAGATTAACAGTATTCTAGATTTTTCTTTTGTGAATACTCCTGTTTTTTATTGCCCACCTACGTTTGGAACTGGGGGGGTGCTGTGCTGGTGAGAAGGATATAGAACCTAGCTCTATTCCATTGACTATGGTCTAAGCTTGCCACTGCTTTCGGATCTGTTAAATCAATGTTATGTCAGTGTCAGGAGCAGGGGCGGCTCCTCCATTACAGCGGAGAAGCATCACCCTGCCAACCAAAATGCTCCCAAAAGCCCCACAGATGAAAAATAAAATGTTAATAAAGTTGATATATTATTCTTTTATTTTTGTCCACCGTCCCAAACCAAGTGTCAGGCCAGTGTATGGCCTGCCGAGTGGCAGACGCAGGGATTATGGTGGGCTGCCTGAGCACTTACTTCAGTTCAAATTGCACATCTCCCTTGCAATAGACAGCCAGACATGCACACTTTGAATCATCTCAGCAGGGTTAGAGCATGCACAGCCTCCAGTGCCCTCAGGAGCACTGAGAGAGGCTGCTCACTCCAATCCTAGTGCTTCTCTCATGCTGGTTAACAACATGAGAGCAGTGCCAGGATTGGTTAAGGGAGATGGCTAGGTCCTGTGCTGAACACTGGACCGCAGTGAGAAGGAGAACGTGCAGTGAGGTGGACGTGTCATGCATATAAGGTAAGTGAATTTTTATTGTTTTACCTGAGGTGTGCAGTGCAATAGTGCATGCAACTGACCACTAGCCATTTTCCCACCCCACCACTCTCTGTAGATGCCAGCCGCCACTGGCCAAGAGGCCATACTTGTAATAATTTCACCTAAGAGAAACTCATACAGAATAACAGAAAACTAAGGGGCATGTTTATGAAAGGTTTGTGTACTGCTTGCACCATGCAGAGTGGTACATGCATGACATAAACCTTATGTCAAATTTTTAAGCCACGCAAAGGCACTTTGCGTTGCTTGGAGTGGCTCAAAAAATATGGAGTGAGGCAATGCAGCGCAAATCACAGTGTTGCCTTACTCTGCCTATGGAAGCCACTCCATGAGAATTGCATGGGTGTTCCCATGCAACTCCCATGGATTTTGATGCATTTCTAGATTTAGGAGAATTTGTAACCTGGGAATGTGCCAAAGCCTTATGCCCCCCAGGATGAGGTGTATCAAGGAGAAATATCTTCATTTCTCCTTTTTTCACCCTCTTTAAAGGTGTGCTGCATTCTGCAGCACACCTAGAAAGAGAAATATGCCTCCCAGGATTGATTTCTTGCAGGAATGTACCTCTTCCTGCACAAAAACAATCCTGCATGCAACGCAGGCAGCCCATTGTGCACCAGTGCAGGAGGAAGGACAGGAATGGGCCATATGCCTTAAATAAGGTGCATTCCTGAACCTTCCCAGTGACGCAGTGCAGCGCAACTAGGTGACTTGCTGCACCGCACTGTGCCCCTTTCCCATAAATATGGAACTTAGGGCCAGATGTAGCAAAGGGTTTTTCCCATTCTGTGTCAAAGGGAAAATGTGTTTGTACAAATGGCCCTTAGTGTGAAAATACCGGCAAAATAATTTGAAATACATATATTATAATAATGTATACAGGTTATCAATGCAGCAGTATGTTAAAAAGTGTTGTTTCCTTCTAAATAATTTAAAGATGCCGTCAATTATACACTAATAAGTATTTACCCTTTTGTGTACAACAAATAAAATCTAAAAATGCAAACGTTATGCAATGTCCGCTAGTCTTCATCCCTTCTAGTCTTTGAATGTAGCAAACACCTTTGTACAGTGGTTCCCTCCCTGTAGTCCGGGGACACCTGGGGGTCCGCAAGTCCTCCTCGGGGGTCAGTGATTACATAGAAAATTAAATAATTTTAAAAGATTAATAATTGTATATAAATAAAGTGGCTAAATTTACAACTGAAACTTTTAAAACCTACTATTTAATGTCAAGGAATTTGAATTTGGAAGCTAAACATTAAATTAGTATCCTCAGATTGATTAATGGGAGCAGTGCTTCAAACAGACTATAGTACGGTATCAATTGAATTTTAAAAAGCTCCAATCTTCCTATTAAAATTATTTGTTATATTGTTTTTTTCATTTGTTTGCAAATTAAATAAAATGTATTATCATGTGTATATGTGTTTAACGGAATGTTTTAATCTGTATTTTTTGTATACTGATTGTGGTCAACAGAACAACACCAAGAAACCCCTCTGGTTCTCTGACACCCTCAAAGAATCAAAGAAAACTTGTCGCGCACTTGAGAAAGCCTGGCGCAAGGACCACACCGCTGACAACATGACCGCCCTCAAGAACGCTACCCGCGAACACCACCACCTGATCCGCGCTGCCAAAAGGAATTTTTTCACCGACAGACTGGACAAAAACAGCCACAACAGCAGAGAACTCTTCAGCATCATCAAGGAGTTCTCCAATCCCAGCGCCAACGCCGTCACGCCCTCACAGGATCTATTCGAATCCCTCGCCACTTTCTTCCATCGCAAGATCAGCGACCTCCACGACAGCTTCGGACACCAGACCCAACCAAACACCACAGAACCCACATCCCCGACCATCACCCTCAACAACTGGACCCACATCAGCACGGAAGAAACCAAATCCATCATGAACTCTATCCACTCCGGCGCCCCTTCGGACCCCTGCCCGCACTTCATCTTTAACAAAGCCGACGACATCATTGCCCCGCACCTCCAGACCATCATCAACTCTTCTTTTTCTTCTGCTACCTTCCCCGAATGCTGGAAAACACGCCGAAGTCAACGCCCTACTAAAGAAACCTACGGCTGACCCGAGCGACCTGAAAAACTTCCGCCCCATCTCCCTTCTGCCTTTCCCAGCCAAAGTAATAGAGAAGACCGTCAACAAACAGCTGACCACCTTCCTGGAAGACAACAACCTGCTCGACCCCTCACAGACCGGATTCCGAACCAACCACAGCACTGAAACCGCCCTCATCTCAGTCACAGACGACATCAGAACCCTGATGGACAACGGTGAAACAGTCGCCCTCATTCTTCTCGACCTCTCGGGTGCCTTTGACACCGTCTGTCACCGCACCCTAATCACCCGCCTCTGCTCCACCGGGATCCAAGACCAGGCCCTGGACTGGATCGCCTCCTTCCTCGCAAACCGCTCCCAAAGAGTCTACCTCCCTCCGTTTCGCTCAGAACCCACTGAGATCATCTGCGGCGTACCTCAAGGCTCATCACTCAGCCCGACACTCTTCAATGTCTACATGAGCCCCCTCGCCAACATCGTACGCAAGCACGACATCATCACCACCTCCTACGCCGACGACACCCAACTTATACTCTCCCTCACCAAGGACCCCGCCAGCGCCAAGACCAACCTACAAGAGGGTATGAAGGACGTCGCAGATTGGATGAGGCTCAGCCGCCTAAAGCTGAACTCTGAAAAAACTGAAGTCCTCATCCTCGGCAACACCCCGTCCGCCTGGGACGACTCCTGGTGGCCCACGGCCCTCGGCACCGCACCGACCCCCGCAGACCACGCCCGCAACCTCGGCTTCATCTTGGACCCTCTTCTCACCATGACCAAGCAAGTCAACGCCGTGTCCTCCGCCTGCTTCCTCACCCTCTGCATGCTCCGCAAGATCTTCCGCTGGATCCCCACCGACACCAGAAAAACCGTGACCCACGCCCTCGTCACGAGCCGCCTGGACTACGGCAACACCCTCTACGCCGGGACCACAGCCAAACTCCAAAATCGCCTACAACGCATTCAAAACGCCTCGGCCCGCCTCATCCTCGACGTACCCCGCAGCAGCCACATCTCTGCACACCTGAGACACCTGCATTGGCTCCCAGTCAGCAAAAGGATCACCTTCCGACTTCTCACCCACGCACACAAAGCCCTCCACGACAAGGGACCGGAATACCTCAACAGACGCCTCAACTTCTATGTCCCCACCGCCCCCTCCGCTCCTCTGGCCTCGCACTCGCCGCCGTCCCTCGCATCCGACGCTCCACGGCGGGTGGGAGATCTTTCTCCTTCCTGGCGGCCAAGACCTGGAACTCCCTCCCCACCAGCCTCAGGACCACCCAGGACCACTCCGCTTTCCGGAGACTCCTAAAGACCTGGCTGTTCGAGCAGCGATAACCACCCCCTTTGTCCCTAGCGCCTTGAGACCCGCACGGGTGAGTAGCGCGCTTTATAAATGCTAATGATTTGATTTGGTTCAAGTCACAATATTTAGGTCTGGGTCCCTAGCTTCCAGTAATGACTCAATGTGGGATCCCCAGATTACGATAGTAAGTCAGAGGGGGTGCCCAGGTTCTAGTAATGATAAAGTGGAGGTCCATAGAATTCAAAGGGTTGGAAACCACTGCCTTAACACATTAAGAATCACTATCCTCTGCAATAAAGCAAAGTCGCTGCTAGCGATCTGTATCACAGGAAGAGATTTTCAGGGGAGTTGTTTCCATTTCCTCTATCTCGGAGGCAAATGTTATGATGGCAAATTAGCATTTTCTGTCCAATAACTGCAGTGAACGTTTCTGTTTCAAATGATAGACTTCTCCATTGTCCTAGAGCCCTTCATCATCTACGTTCTAGATGTCTGCCGGGGGCGGGAGGGATCAAGGCTCCTGTCGCAGGAAATGCCACCAAAAGAAGGCAGTATCTTCACCTTCACCCTTAGGCATTCGTCCGGTTTTATAGTCTTCTGATAACTTTGACCAGCACTGTCTTGGGATCAGCTATCCATCCAGGCCCCTTTGCCCCACAGGCAAGATCTGTAGGCAGATGGGCCACAGATGGCACCAGAGGTCTAGGATTAAGTGCGGTATGACACAAGCCTTACCACGGTGGCAAAACAGCAGTAGAACTGGTCACGAGTGACTTCTACCACCAGGTATTTCACAGCCAGATTAGATTGAATAATCTAGCTCTGCCTCCTACCACATCACCAGTCGTGGTGGTAATAACTTTTGCACAGCTGGTCCATAGATGAAAATTCCACACACAAAAAAGTTGTTCACATGAGCCATCCAGCAGACATTTATGAATCTTGGCTTTAATATATTCTTAAGCTGTTTATTTTAACGTCGATCTTTAAGCAAATTTCAAATTCCGTTTCATTTAATTTATATTCTATGTCTATGGAAAATTTGAGGAGGAAGCCAGGTGCATACCTATAAATATTGTAGCAGGTACGGACGATATCCTAGGGCACAGGTGTGTGAGAAGCTCACCGCTGTCTAATTATAGTTGTTTTTTTTCTTCAAAACAGGGGGAGTGGGGCCTGTTTTCTTTCCTTGCTCTACAAGAAGCCATATCCTAGTCACGTTAATTTCCAATTGCTGCAAAGGAAAATAAAAGCAATAAAATGCACGTGTGTCGACAAAGGGTGCTTGCTTGTCGCACTGCTCTGGCACGCACACAGACTGTATGAATGAGACTCGAAGTTACAATTCATCTTGTTAAATGGTGTTTCAGGTTTAGGCTGTTCGGACACTGAAACGGCCTTGTTTGGTGGCAGAGATTTATTGTGAAATGGACGTCTCATGTCAGTTCAATTTCCTCTTTCCTCCTGCATTCATCTCTTTTCTCCAACACCAGAGCGGATTTTGACACCATACATCATTCCGTACTGTACATGCACGACCGAACAAGCTCCACATCACCGAGAAATGTGAAGGTAGCATGATGCAAAGTGACATTAGAACCGCGGACAAGCACACTGTCTTCAGGGGATGAATGCTGCTTATATTAGCAGACGGCGCAAAGGAGAATCAACATCCATACATTATAGACGCTTACACTCGGGAACGTGGTCAGCTGTGCTCTGTACGGTGTTAGCATTACGATGACGCATGTTCTCATATGCCCGATATAGTACTGCGCACGCTCATAAATCGTTACTTCTGACTGAGTAGATTGTGCCCCTGACACAATACTGTGGAGATGTTCATTTTTTTTTTTTTTTTATTAGCACTGGAAAAGTAAGGATTTTCAATATTAACATGTTATGTGACCCCGAAAACTTCTCCAAGTATAGCTTCCCTGCGAAAAACAAAACCACCACTATTCCATGCCAGATAGTCCCGGGACGATTATTAGGACGAGTGAACCTCTCGCTTACACTTGAAGCATTTACTCATCAGAGGTGCCGGTGCAGACCGAAGCTGATACCCACTTTACCATTCATGTGGGTGGCTTATGTTTAGGAAGACGTTACGTAGCGCACACTGTCGCCATGAACGTCAATTCACCAAAATGCCAGGGGTAACGAAAGTGACGTCACGCCCATTTTGACCTTCAGTTCTACTCACACACACTTGCTTACACATACACACTTTCACACTTACACACACACACTCTCATCTAAACACACTCACCCTCAAGCAGTCACACAACATACATTGGAATTTTTTTTTTTGGTGCTTACCTCAGCTGTGAGGGAGTGTCTAATCCAGCTAATTGTACTCTATTGTTTACTATACTAATAGTGAATAATTAAACATTGTTCACTATCAGTGTAATGTAATTAAAAATGAGAGAAAAAGAAGAGAAAGGAGCCCCAACCAATGTCCATAACGACGTGCTGCCACTGTGTTTCTGGCACTGCTTTTGCCATCTCTGAAACCAGGGGTGTCAAAAACAGTGCCAGGGGTCGCAAGGGGCAAGACATGGGTCGCAGGTGCGACCCTGGGGGACCCCTAAATGTCGGCCATGACTGTCACTGGAATGAAAACCTAATTTAAAAAGTACATTGTTGAATAAATAAAAGTCAATCCATTGTGCGTGAAAACGACAGACCAACTACACCTCAAACATTCTCGTATATTAAAATTCTGTTCTCTTACTTGACTGAAAAAATATGCCAAATAAAAAATATTTAAAAAACATACCATGTATACACACATATTATGTGTCGAAATAAATATCATTATATTATTATTATTATATATATAGTTATCATTACCCCCAAACGGTAGAATGTTCGCACACTACAAACATGGAGATGACCAAATATTTAAATACATTATTGCAATAGACATACTTTCTTTAATGGCAATACGGGTGCCTGAGGCTTCATTTTATGGAAATCAGAATGTCTATGAGTATTCTGATTAGAGATGGCGCTTGGAAGTGTGAAATGCAGGTTTCCTTGATTTTTGAGCAGCTCTAATGAGTTCGCTCTTTATAGTGTCCCATTAATGTAATTGTATTTCTAGATTTAAGGACATCTTTATGAAGCCCCTTTTCGCAGTTACAGTACAATCATATGAAAAATTCTTAAAATGGCTTCCTTTGATTCATATTTAATTATGGAAATTATACAGCTTGTCACAGGGTGTCACAGGGTGTCTACATTGTTAAAACTCATCTTCCGCGCGTTAATCTCCGGAAAGATATTCTTTTCTACCTGGGATGGCTTGATTTACATAGTTCACTAATTGCCGACTTCATACCAAGCATTGTACCTACCAGCTATCCTTCAGCTCACCAGTAGTGGTTCCAAACCGAAGCTATTCCAAGACTGGAAGATTGTATCCTTGGGGTCCTGTGCATTTTCTGGTCGCATATGTGAATTAACTAATTTATTTATCTATTTAAATTGTATATAGTACAGACATAACCACAGGAGTAACAGGGAGCTATACTTCAAGCAGTGAACACAAGTGGTTTTAGAACAAATAAACTACTACCATAGATAACACAAGGATGGATGTTGTGCCTTGCCCCTGTGAACGAGCGAATCATACGTAAAAGCACAAGAACAAGTGCCTTTTAAGCGCCATGTGAAAACGCCACCATGTGAGCGCCATGTTTAGAGTTTGGCAGATGCAGGACTTATGCCAGGAAGTAATTAATGTCCTGTTCGCCCTATTTGCAGAGTATAGGAGCTCTACGCATTCTAAACAGGACAGATGGGAAATCAATCTTTTTTGGTGGATGTCCAGTATCCGCAAAGTCTAAATAAAGCCCTAAATTTAGGATTAAGTGGAATTTCGCTCAGTTTATTCCATATCGTGGGAATGAATCAAGAGAATGCATCGCAGACTTATTCCCTCGTCCTTTCAGTCCAGTGACAACTAAGCAATATCAAAGGTAAGAATACCGTTGCTAACCACGGCTCTTGGGCCCAGATTTCCGATATGTTTGTGTTGGCGTTTTTGTGATGCAAAAATTTGTATTACTTAATGTTAACACATATGCATAGCCAAACAGCTTTGTGCCGCGAAAAACCGAATAGTGGCTAATTCCTGCACAGTGGACATGTCTGGGGCAGACTCGTGCAAACCTTTCTGGATATTGATCCAAAGCGAGATCAATTACAAAGACCTGTCCTGGCTCTGCTTCAAAATCTACATGAAGCAAAACCATGCACATGCGAGGGACAGTTAGGTTTTCTCAAAATATTTCTACTTGATACATGTGTGCTTTAAAAGCAAACATACATCTAACGTGGCTCGCCCTTCTGCTCTTAGAAAATTGTATCAGAGTGTGTCCCTCAGGTGCAAGTACTTTGTGGAACACCACTGGCTCACATGTGTGCAATGGGCCAAGAGTGTGGGTCACAATAAATCTCCTTCTTTTTGTTTTTGCGAGCAACACTTAGATGTATCGTTGGCAGCGCACTTCACATTGTTCATTCATTCATTCAACGTGGCACTGCTAATATTCACGCGATGCCGCGTTGCAGTACGGGGAGTACGTTTGGACCTGGATATTCAGTCTGAAATGAAAAATTAGCCTCTCATTCTCAAGCCTCATTGTGGCTGTAGTCGAGCCGTTAGGGCTTAGCGCAGAGAAGGTGGTTTGTGATTGAGTCAAAGTACAGCACAAGGCAATTAACCCAGTTATGAAAGCCTAGTCAGTGTTCCGATTGTTTGTGAAGACACAACAACTTAATAGTATTTCAGGTTGTGAACACATGAAGAATGAGCAGTTAAAAGGGCACACTTTACATAGAGGGAGTGTTTACACTTAGACCGATAATTATTGCATCTGATAAAAAACGGACATCAAGGTGTTCAGAATTTATGGATGCTATAATTATCAAATATTCTGGATTTTTTCAGGGTATACCATTTGAATGTTGGTGCTGATCGCACTAAAATATGCAAGGCCCAGTAAATATTAGCTTTTCTCCCTTGTTTGATCTGCCAAAATTTAACAAAGGCAGTTTTTTTTAATGCACCAGGTAATTATGGGATGTTTTACATTTCGCACCAGCTTGAAAGATCATTGTGAATTTCGGGACACGCATGAAAATGAAAACATAAAGGTAAGGACATTCAGGTTGAAGTAAAATGGTCAGATAGTTCACACAATGTTCACAAGCATATGCAACCCACAATCATTATTGGGTAATGAATTTCTGTATTATACATTTGTTGAATGCAACCCGCCAGTCAATCCCTGATACTTTGTATAATACTCATAAAATTGACTGTTCGTGATTCTAATGATAGGGAGCATCGAAAAACCAAGAGAAGCCAACACACTCTGGGGCAAACGATAACACAGTGATGGCTACCAAGTGCAAGTGAACAAAAAGGTGCTGAGTCCTAAACAATGTAACACCTAAGCAGGTCCACGTTCCACAACTTGGGGGCTAAATAAGCAAAAGACTGACCTCCGCCCCTTGATCTGTTTATCCTGGGTATAACTAGAAGGTCCTGTGAACTGGATCTGAGGGGCCTGCTAGGTTGGTAAGAATTGATCAATTGATGGTGAATTTTGGGTCCCTGCTTATGTTTGGCCCGATGAGCCAGACAGAGTAACTTAAACTGGATTCTGCTGACTAAAGGTAACCAATGGAGCATTCTAAGTGCTTCACTGGCAGAATGAAATTTCGGGATCCCCTTGAAAAGACTCTCCGGTGTCGTTGCTCATATAAACAAGATATACTTTTATTTCCAAGATCAAGTAATTCATCCAACCCTGGCAGGCTCTTCCACCAACTGCCTACCGACCGCTCCCAACGTTCTGGCCCCTTCATCACATCACTAGGCAACAGCTAGTTGCCACATTCTACTACAATACAACACATCTCCCCCTTTTCCCATAAACAAAATAACACATAGCCTAGATCTGTTCTTAAATGAACTACATTACAATGCACAATAAAACAAAATATACAATTTAACAGACTAATAACCTACAAATAAATAAACTAACCCTACTTAATTCTAATTATGTATCATCCTCTGCATGTATCCTCTAATATATACACCCCTTTATCTTTATTCAGTATGAGACTACTCATGTTACATAGTCATTCAAACGCACAGGTCTTCTCACCAATCTTCTTTTCCTACCTTCCTCTTTATTCACTTCTCCACACATACCACTATTCCTCATCACACACCATTTCCGCAACTCTGCTTCATTACACTTCGTTATCTTGCTTGCATTCCATCTTCTTCCATCCTGCAAGTCCAAGCTATAATCATTCACCTTCACCACATGCTTAGGTGTCGACCATTTGGACAAACCCTTTTTTGTTTTGTCCCACATCCTCGTCCTCACCCAATCACCGATCTCCAACTTTCCTCTCCTCCAACCTTTCTTATTCCTCTCATCGTACGCTTCCTGCTTTTCCCTCACTCGCCTCAACACTTCTTCCTCATCCACCTTACCTCTTCCTGCTTTGCCCATCCACCCAGGCACAGCTTTGGTACACAGCTTCCTACCATTTAACAAAATAAATGGAGTCTTCAATGTGAGGGAATGCGGGGTAGTGCGGTAGTTCCACAAAAGATTCTTTATTTCTTTCCTCCAGTTCAGACCATTTTGCACAGACAATTGTATATTCTCGCTCAGCACCCTATTGAATCTTTCTACCAATCCATTCTCCCTGGGATGTGCTACAGCTGTTCTAATGTGTCTTACCCCACACCTTTCCACGTAATCACCAAACTCACTAGATGTAAACTGTGGACCATTGTCCGTCACAACCACCTCTGGATAACCTTCTCTTCTCCACACCTCTTTGCAAAACTCTATTATCACACTTGACCTTACGTCCTTCACAACACTTACCTCAGGCCACTTGGAATGATAATCTACCATTACTACAACAAAAAAGCTTGCCCTCCGTCCCTAACAAAAAAGGACCACATATGTCCATCCCCACCTTCTGCCACGGTTTGTCCGGGAATGGAAATGGAACCTGGTGTCTTTTCCCCCACATGGGATTTATCACTGCATCCACATTCCACACAGTTCCTGACAAATCTCTCTACATCTCGGTCCATCCCCGGCCACCAAAAATCTTCCCTCACCTTCCTTTTCATTCCCAACATGCCACCGTGACCCTCATGCAATATTTCCAGTAATCTTCCTCTCAACTTGTGCAGAACAATCAATCTGTTACCACGTCTCAACAAGCCATAAAGATTAGACAATTCTGACCACACACACTTGAAGTTCGCTATCTGATTAGTATGACCTTCCAACTCGGACCAATGCATTCCCAAATTTTCCTTCAACGCTTGCAACTCCATATCCTCATCAATTGACTTTCGCCACAGTTCCTCATTAATCGCTCCAGACCCTACATCTTGGATGCTTGCAATCAACCATTCTTCTTCATTTTCATCCACATGACTCTCAATTGGTAACCTGGATAAGCAATCCGCGTTCACGTTCTTCAACCCCGGCACATAACACATTGTAAAATCATATTCTTGTAGACTGTATACCCATCTCGCTATTCTGGAAGATGCTCGACATGCACCTTTCGTTGTAAACACGTCAATCAACGGTTTATGGTCTGTCCTCAGTTCAAATTTCCTTCCCCAAACATAGTTCCTAAAGTACCTAACACCCCACCAACAGGCAAGGGCTTCTTTTTCAATAGCAGAGTATGTCACTTCGGCTCCCTTCAATGTCCTTGAAGCAAATGCTACTACACGTTCTTTTCCTTTGTGTGACTGTATCAGCACTGCTCCCAGACCATGCATACTCGCATCAGTAGATACAATAGTATGATCACCTGTTACAAAAGATTTCAGTTCTACTGCATTGATGATACACTGCTTTAAAGCAGAATACGCTTGTTGACACTCCTTAGACCATTCAAATTTTATATTTTTTTCATCATAGAATGCAATGGTTGAGCAACATCTGCAAAATTTTTCACAAACTTTGCATAATATTCCGCTAAACCTAGAAAGGATCTTAGCTGGTCTTTGTTCAAAGGGTTCGGTGCTTTTTCGATCGCTTCTAGTAAGTTAGTTTTTGGTTTTATACCTTCCCCCGATACCGTATGACCTAAATACTCAACACTTCTAGATTCAAAGTTACACTTCTTCATTTCTACTGTTAATCCTGCCTCCTCTAATACGGAACATACCTTCCTCATTACCACATTATGTTCCTCCACATTTTCTGCCCACACCAATACATCATCTTGGAAGAATTTTACATTACCAATTTCTCCTAATAAATTTTGCATGATTCTTTGGAACACCGCCGAAGCTGATGCCAATCCAAACGGCATGCGTATAAATCTGAACGCCCCTTCCAGAGTTATGAAAGATGTTTGATGTCTTGAATCTGGATGTAACATGATCTGGTGGTATGCATTTGATAGGTCAAGGGTAGAAAAAATCTCACCATCCTGGATACTAGCCAGCAATTCGTTAATGTTTGGTATCGGGTGCCTATCTATCCAAATGTTTTCATTAAGATCCCTTAAGTCCACACACATACGAATTTTGCCATTCGGTTTGCGTGCCAAAACCACAGGACTCAGCCATTCCGAAGACTCTACTCCTTCTATTATTCCCATTTCCAGCAATCTTTTCAACTCACTCCTCAACGCTTCCTTTAACACTACAGGAACAGCCCTTACTTTATGCACCTTGGGTACAGCTCCTTCCTTCAGTACGATTTTATGTTGGAATCTTCGCAAGCACCCTAATTTCTCACCAAACAACATAGGGAATTCCAGTTTCCACTTGTTCGACTTCTCATCTTCACCCTCCACAGTTAACACTTGCTCTTCCGCATTCGGATTTAGTATGACTCCTAAAGTTTTCTGTTCGCCCCAACCTAATAAACACTTCCCACTTTCAACCACATATATATCACTTGAGATCCTTTTCCGTTTTAATTCTATCTCCCCTCGGAAGTAACCAACTACAGGTATTTTGTTTCCTCCATAACCCATCAGATTCACTTTAGCTTCAGACAATTTCACTTCACCTATTCTTGTCCAAGTCACTTTATCAATTAACGTATGCGGGGAACATGAATCCGCCCTCATGCTCACCGGTATTCCATTCAACTCCACCACACATTTGAGTGGTCTGTAGTCATTGTTCCCTAGCATCAACACATCACCACCTTCAGCTGTACTATCTAAGGCTACACCTTGCAGCATCAGCACCTCCACCCGTTCATCTCTTTCGCATCCCCCCAACGAAGTTCCGTCACACAAACAATTTACAGTCTTCTTGTCTCCTTCTTTCTTTTGATTACATACTTTGGAAAAGTGTCGTATTTTGTTACATCTGAAACATTTGCTGTTCCTTGCTGGACAATTCGTCGCAAATGCTAAATGTTTTATGCTACCACATCTGTAACACTTCCTTTTTCCAGCTTTCGTACTATCGCTTTCACATTTAATTTTGTCTACTTCTTGGACAGTTATGCCGGTTTCATCCACACTATTTCTTTTCTCCAATTCCCTGATGTATTTAGACGTTGCTTCTATACGTCTTGCTGCAGACAATGCCTCATCTAACGATGGGTCCCTTAGAGATAATAATTTTTTCCTGTATTTTCCTATCCTTAGTATGACTTATTAACTGATCACGTATTATCTCTTCGTGTAAATCCTTAAATCTACACGTGTTGGCCAGTGACTGTAGTGCACATACATACTGATCAATCGTTTCACTTGGCGATTGGGTTCTCGAAAAAAATCTATGCCGTTCTACAACTATACTCAATTTTCTGCAATAATGCTCTTCTAATGCCGTCATAGTTCTTACATATATGTCATTATTCTCATCCTCTTCATCCGAGCCATCACCATTTACCTCCAACACCTCGTTACTGGGTAGTGCTTTCAATACCTTCCTCCCCTCAACACCTAAATTATGTTTAAGTAAAGCTAGTTTTCTTTTAGCAGTAAAAATGGCCCCACCCAGCGCTTCCAAGTACGTTTCGAATGCTTCACGCCAATCCTCCCAAGGCATACTGTGTTCACCCGGCATACTTAAAAATGTTGGAGGTGGCAGTATTGACTGCATGTTTCTCACCACACTGATTTAGCTTATTTATAACACGTTTAAACTGAGTTCTTATCTACCATGGAAAAAAAAAAAAAGTCATATACTGTTCATTGTCTCTAACAATAGCATGGTATATGGTTATATACCAATCCTTCCTTCCTCTGCCGCGTTCAAAAAAAAAAGTCACTCACTTCAGATTATTTTAGTTCAACACTTTACATTTCTCCCAACCCTCGGATTGTCCATTTACGGGCTGGTATAACTTGATGTGCCTTCTTGACTTCCTTCTTTTCCCACGACTCGTAATCCGCTTGCGTGTTAATGCGTAAGTGTTTTTTCCGTCTTGTATCCTTGTTGCCCTTGGAGACGCTGGACGCGGTACGCGGTGAAGAAGCTGGATGAAAGCGCTCACGTGCGTACGTCACCGCACGTGAACCAACAACATCCGCGTGCACTCTCGCGGGGATAGCAACCAGCGCGTGCCCTCTCGTAGGGATAGCAACCAGCACTGCGTAGCCGCGCGACCCAACCAACGGTCAAACAAAAGGTAGAGAGAAAAAAAATATATAATCTTTTCCTTCCTTTTTTTTTTTTCCTGCCTGCACGTCTCCGTCCTCCGTAATCATCGATTAGGCATTTCTCTGTTTTCCCAAACCGCTCCGCCCTCCTTCATAAACGAGCCACATCCTCTTCACCGTACCTTCAGAGGACCACGTATTCCACTTTAAAAAGGCGTTTGGGCAGATGAAAAATTGTCCTTTAACATGACCGGTTCGCGTTGGGTTTGCGTTGGGTCACTGCCCAAACAGAGTCCAAGTTGGTTGTTCACATACACAAAGTCTTCTTTACTACGACGCTTCTGCAGCAAGCTTATCAGCACCACCATGGTTGGTTAATTGAGCCATCCTCGTCGCCACTGAAAAGACTCTCTGGTGTCGTTGCTCATATAAACAAGATATACTTTTATTTCCAAGATCAAGTAATACATCCAACCCTGGCAGGCTCTTCCACCAACTGCCTACCGACCGCTCCCAACGTTCTGGCCCCTTCATCACATCACTAGGCAACAGCTAGTTGCCACATTCTACTACAATACAACAGGGATCCCCAAAAGGGTCTGAACTGCATCAGTTTGAATTATTTGTAATCTCCTAATCACCCTTTTCGGGCTGCCTAAGTAAATTGAATTGCCATAGTCCAAGCGTGAGAGCATTAACCCCTGGATCACAATTCTCCTGGGCTCTAATGGGAGCCATTTTAAGATTTTAGGGCTCTCAGAAGTTCAAAACAAGTGCCCACAGTCCTATTTGCCTGAGAAGTCATTGATAGCTTATCATCCAAAGTAATATCCAGACTTTTTACTTCTGGTTTCAGTATCGAACTCTCTCCTAATGCAGGGTTTCAATTGATTTGTTGCTGAAGTGATGGATGAGATCATCTCAGTTTTTTCTCCATTTAATTTTAGGCAGCTATCTGCCATAGAGTTGGCTACCCTAGTCAGACAGCTGTTGAGAGTAGCAGAGGTGGTAATGAAGTCACGGGTCAAGGTAACTGTCAGCTGAGTATCAGCGTAGGAGACCGCTGAGAAACCAACGACCCCAATTATATCAGATAATGGGCAAACATAAACATTAATGCATGTAGGGCTTAATGATGAGCCCTGTGGCACTCTGCATCGCAGTTGTTTTCTGGAGCAGTAACAAGGACCCTACTAACTTGGAAGCTCCTCTCACAGAGGAACGAGGTAAGCCATTTTACAATCATTCCAGTGATCCCTAATCCCTCCAGGTGATGGAGTAAGACAGCATTGGACACTGTATCAAAGGCAACGCTCAAATCATGAAGAAGGAGAGTTGTTGGTCCACCTTGATCAAAAACCCATTTGAGATCTTCTGTCACTCTTAATAGAGCTGTTTCTGTGCTATGGTCTGCCTGGAAACCTGACTGGCCTTGGTGGAAGATGTTACTGGTTTCCAGAAAAGCTGTTACTTACTTACTGTTAATGATCTTCTCCATAATCTTACTAGGCCCTGAGTGCAATGAAATTGGCCTAGAGTTCTCTACAGCTGTGGGATCTTGCAAGGGTTTATTTAGAAGAGAGAGAATAATTGCATTCTTCCAGTCAGCCGGAACCTGCTTGCTCCTCAATGATAGATTGTACAGATCTGTCAAGGCAGTAAGCATAACGTCACCGCCTGTCAGTAAAATATCTATAGAGGCAGGATCTAGTGGCGAACATGAAGTAACTGATCTTGCCATTAATGCTACCCCCTTTATGTTTATTAGAGGGAAACATGAAAGAAAGTTCATACCAGCTTCCTAAATAAGGTTAGCCGCGGCCCTGGATACCAGTTAATCATAAATACTACTCACTTTCCCAAGAAAGTAACTAGCCGTTAGCTCATAGCGCTCTTCCGAGGGTGGCAGGCCTACCTCTGTAGGCTTGGCTTTCAAAAGGTTTTCACAATACCGAAGATTTATTTTATAGCGTTGGAAGCTGAACTAACCCTATTGACAAGATTATTTATCCACGCTCTTCATATAGCCTGTTGATATTTTTTTACAAATGCTATGTAGATAAGTTCATCTGCTACACCATAGCCCCTTCTCTACCTTCTTTCCTTTTCCTTTGTACCAAACAACCAGCTGACTATTATTCCTATAAGGCTGACCACAGTGACTGCTAGAAGATCATCCTACCCTCTCTGTTTTTTCCCACATTGTGAATTACAGCTTCATTCCTGCTAGGGGACTAACATACACTGCACCTCCTATTGCAAGCACACTCTGGGGGTCATTTTGACCCTGGCGGTCAGTGATAATGTGGCTGTGGTACCGCCAATAGGCTGGTGATGCATACCGCCACATTATGACATTGGCAGGTTGGCCACTGCGACAGCCATGGTGGTAACAGCCACCGGGCTGGAGATAATAATCTCCAGCCCAGCGGCCGCTGTTGTACAGCCTCAGGCATTTTGACCCTGCCTACTGTCATGGTTTTTGTGGCATTCGTAACGCGATGAAAACCATGGTGGTAGGCCCTATCAGTGACAGGGAATTCCTTCCTTGTCACTGAAAGGAGGCCCCCTCCCCCAAACACTCCCCACCCACCCTCCATCCACATTGCCCCCTTTGACTCCCCCACCCCCACAGACACGCACCTCGCATACACACACTCACTCACACAGGCATACATGCATTCATACATGCATGCATCCATTCATTCATGCACACATCCGTACCACATTCACACTGACATGCAGACACGCATTCACATCTCCTTTCAGACTCGCATGCTCACACATGCATACATGCATGCAAACAACACTACACATACATTTGCATTCATGCACACACACCCTCCCACACACACACACACAACACCCCCCACCCTCTCCCCTGTTGGAAACCCAACTTACCTGGATCCAGGGGGTGTTCCGACATGGGACTATATGGGCGCTGCTACCTCCAGCAGCGCACACCAGCAGAACACTGCCAGGCCGTATTATTTGACATAATACGGCTGGTGGCGGTCTAGTGGCGTGGCACTCCTGGTGGTAGCAGCACCACCTTAACGCCATCGGCCAGCATGGCCACAGCTGTATTTCCGCCCTTCTTGTGGGGGGAATCTGGCTGTGGACATTATTTGGCGGATGGCTGTTAGTCACGGAAACGGTCTTTTGGCATCAGTCACCACAGCGGTAGGCAGCATTTACCGCCAATGTTTTAATGAGGGCCTCTGTCCTTTTGGCAAATTTTATATAAGACACAATTTAACCTCTTCCTCACCCGTCGACCTCCAACTACTGCTTCTTCACTGACAATACAGAGAGTGACTGAGAGCATGCTAAGACTCATTTTTGCTGCTCCTGCCACAAAATGAATTTTACCTCTGGCTCCAAGCAGAGTATACACTTACCAAGATCCAGCACACACCTCCTGGATGCAACAATATTTTAATAAAAGCTTTGAAAAAGTCTCGGATCTATGTGTCATAGGGGATGAAACATGTGATGGCTGTTCTTGTATAAACATTGCATTTTGAAATAAGAACAATACCACTAACATAAAACAAAAATGAGAGAACATAAAGAAACTAGCTCAACTTCACTTTGTACATAACATGTATTACCACTTGTATTAAACTATTGATATGCTAACCTTTCCTGAAACTTTATTCCAATTTAACTGTGATTACTGAGGGCACAGGGGATGAACCGACATGAGTGAAGTGTCAAATATTAAACCATTATATCCTTAGCTATGTGCTGAATGCAGTGCTTAAATTATAAAAGAATGAGTGCAAGTCCCCAGAGCTCTGCTCAGACACCTGCACCAGTGCTTTTAAATGTCAGTGCACCTAATACTATGGCTGTTATGGTATGTTGGTTTGCATATCCCACTAACAAAATGAAAGGGTATCCAGGTGCTTGGGCAGGTGTGTAAGTGTGTGGTCCCCAAGATGCTTATATGTAAAGCCAGGTCTTCAGCTTCTTGTGGAACTCAAGATGTGAGGAAAAGACTCTGATGTGTTGAGAAAGATCAATTCATGTCTTGGGACAATGCTGAAGAATGAGCAACCTCCAGTTTGCTTTTGTGAATGCGAGGAATGTGTGCAAGTGAGAGTGAGGCAGAGCATAGGTAGCTGGTGGGCTAGTGAAAGTGTATGTGGCTGTTCAGTTATTCTGGTACTGTGTTGTGTAGGACTTTGTATGTGTGCGTGGGAAGTTTGAGTCCGCTGTGCTTGTGAATGGGGAACCAGTGAAGCTTCATGAGGTGCGGTGTGATGTGAGTGTGGTGTGGGAGGTTGAGTATGAGTCTTTTGGTGGTATTCTGGATGGTCTGGAGTTTGTGTAGGATTGTTTGGAGAGTCTGGCATAGAAAGTGTTGCTGCAGTCCAGCCTGTGATGATCTGTCTGGTGTTTTGAGACAACCATTTGAAGATCTTTTGCAGTATTGATAGGATGTCGAAGCAGAAGGTGCACACTTCATTGACTTGAGCCGTCATGTTGAGCGTGTCCTTAAGGATGTTCCCTAGATTTCCTACATGGTGTGTGTGCTGGTCATAGCTCTGACAGCCACCCGGTGGAGTCCCATGGGGAGATCCTGTTGCCAAAAAACGGTGCTTCCATCTTGTCAGAGTTGAGCTTCCAGCAGTTGGTGCATCCAGTCTGCTCCATGGTCATGCAGTTGGGGAAGTTGGTTCTGGGGGCAGTTGTTTTGTCTCTTCAGGGAGAGAAAGAGTTGTGTGTCTTCGACACAGAAGATGACGGTGATGTCTTGTGATCGGATGATGTTAGCGAGCAGTGTCATGTATATATTCAAAAGGGTTGGGGTGGGAAATGATCCCTGTGGGTCCCCACAAATCAGTTTCTTAGTCTATGATGCGAGAGGTGGTAGCCTGACTCTTTGGGTACTTCCCATGTGGAAGTAAAAGATCCATGTGAGAGTGGATCATTGTAGGCCAATCTCGTGGAGCCTTCTCATGAGGATGTTGTGGGAGACAGTCTTGAAGGCTGTGGAGAGGTGGAGCAGGATGAGGGCTTCTGTTTCTCCTGAGCTTAGGATGATTCAAATGTTGTTGGTAGCTGTGATGAGTGCTGTTCTGGTGCTGTGGTTCTTTCTGAAGCCTGATTGAGTGTTGTCTATAAGATGATGAAGTTCAAGGTGGGTTGTGAGTTGCTTGTTGATGGCCTTCTTAATCATTTTGGCTTGATAGGGGAGCAGAGAGACGGGTTGGGAGTTCGTCAGTTGACTTGGGTTGGCTATGGTCTTCTTGACGAGGGCATTGATTTCTGCAAGGTTCCATTCATCCTGTAAAATGGTAGACGTGATAGAGATGTTGATGATGTGGCTCAAGGTGGTGTTAATTGCTGATGTTTCCATGTTGTGGATGTGGTGGGGGTCTGGGTCCATTCGGGCCCTGAGTGGATGGCCCAGATGATGGTTGCTGTGTCATTTCTGGTAAGGGCTGTTGATTGGGTCATTCTTGGTTGGTGTTTGGTAGTTTATTGATGAGTTCTTTGGGGTTTGGCTGAGGTGCGAAGTTGCTGTGGATGTTTCCGATTTTTCTGTGGAAGAAATGTCCATTTAGTCTTGAATCGACCTTAAGCCTTTCCATTCACTAACAGACACTATCTGCCCCTTTAACTCACTTGTGCAGATTCTGTTATCTCCCTTTGCTACATTTTTTTTTTCCAGCGCTTTCTTTGTCTTTCCTGTTTGTGTCATCATAAATCCTTTATCTCGGTTCATTTGAACCATAAAAGGTCCAATTCTGAGCATGTCATGAAAACAATTAAAAAGCAATAAGCATATTAAAACATATTTAAAAGGAGTAAAAAAGATGACAAAACAGCTTAGAAAATACCATTGCATTTTAAAATATCATGATTCATTAACACAAGCCATATCATAATTATATACAATTTATAATGGACCAAGGGTAAAGGAAAAATTAAACAGTTCAAAACCAAAAGACAGCTTTGGTATACAATGTGATCCTAAAGTACAATAAAAGCCATCATTACATCTGATTGAATGCCTTTAACCTAATGTGCCACATTGCCAGAAGATAACTAGCTACTGAGAATACTACAGAGTCTCTTGTATTGGTTTTATATACTCTGAGGACAGTATGACAGTCCCTAATACCAAGAATTATACAGGTAGGCGTAATCCATTTTGAGCGTTGCTTTTTATAGGCTTCCCAAAAAATAGAACGTGTTCAGAGGGCCCAATTGCCTCACAACCCATCAGACACCGATTTGTTATGTTACTTTTTGTATTCCAGGTGTAGATAAAGGAGTTCAGGGGGAGGGTCCCTACACTAAATTTTACATAAAGTGCACTTGGAAAGGAATCGTGTACTACGTTCAGGGGTATGATTCAAAACCTGGCACACACTTAAATAGCAGAAAGGAATCCAACAGGCTACCTGGTGCAGCTCTCGAGATTTTCACTCCTAAAGTGAAGTTCCAGAACGAGATTTTTAATTCTATGTCAGGACCGGAGGCTCCGATTATGCTTTACTATAAGTCCTTTGACCTATGAAGTCACTTCCTCTTTCTTTGCTGCTTCGCAGCAGATAAGTACATGTTTATTTTCTCTCTGACATATCAATGTGATTTGAATGTTATTTTATGTGCATTGATGTTAGTTAAGCGTCGGGATTCAGCGCGCTTTTATTGGTATTTGTTTTAGCGCTCTCGCGCTTCGAATTATTGGCGTTTTGCCAATTTTAGTAGCCCGTTTTTTCTTGTGGAGCAGGAGCGGGAGCTGGGCTGCGTCGGGCAGTCTTTTTACTATTTTTAGCGCGCACACGCGCACGCACGCATTCGAGACGATTTCTTTCCATTTTAGAAATCGATCGGCTCGAGTGTGCTGTGTGCTCGTCTGAGCCTCCCTTCTTGCAGTGACAAATTGCTCCCTGACGCCCAGCAAGCTGAAAACTGTCTGGGTTGTAAAATTTATAACAGGTTATTGCCTAGAGTGCCCTTCAGGTTGCTCCCTCCACACTTTAATTCAAGGGCTCCTTTGATTGTTACCTGACCTGAACTTGGGGTTTTTGCACTCCCCCACTTGGTATCTTAATTTAAACAGATTAAACATACTTTTCCTCATAAGATATTACTGCTATCTTGCATCATGTCTCAATGGGATGAACAAGAAACTGAATACTACCCAGAGGAGCTGGGCAATCAACTTGAAGTTGATCTGGTGGAAGCCCTTGATACCAGGGTCCAACAATCAGTCAGTGATGCTCTAGTGAGAGCTCTAGGCCCATTCTCTGGGCAAATATTTGATATAGCTTTATCACAGGTTTGGTCTCAGGGCCAGCAAGAGCCTAAAAAGGTAAAAGACAAAGCAAAAAATCTGGAACCCGGTGCAGAGGTCAGCGCTATCCACGCTGATGCTTTTGAGAAACTGCGGAAAAAACGCAGTGGTGAACATAATTATAGTTCGAAAAAAGGAACTCCCATATCTACCTCCTCCTCTGATAAAACCTCTTCCTCAGACGACTCAGATGACTCTGATGTTCCGATTCCGAGTAAGAAAAGTAAGAAAATGCCCGCTACGCCCCAAGTCCTGGACTTTGATCCTACAGAAATTATTCACCCCAGATCTTCTAATTGGCTCCCTCCTCCCGAAGTAGCACAGTATGTCCAAACCAACTTGCGTAAGAGTTTTGATAAAGAGGTTAGATCGCGTCTGAAAGCGGAATGCCCCAGGCCTGACCTGGAGGGTAGAGTTCCTGAGACCCCAGAGATAGACCCCACCATGGTTACTTTTATGAAGAAGTTCGCTAAAGATCCTAAAAAAGGGTTAGACCGTTCATGGCGTAGTTGTCAAGACAAACTACTGGACCTTTCCGGTCCTTTGACTAAGATCCTGGAACTGGCATATGTAGCCAAGGAATCTGGTACCCCAGTGGACACCAATGTCCTTATCGGGTGGGCACAAAGGGCTGTGTGTTTATTAGGAAATTCTAACTGTGCCATTTCGGCAGAACGAATGAAATCAGTGCTTATGCGCATTGATCCCAAGTTATCGGATCTTGCGTCCTCAGAGGTGGGACCTTCGGCTGAAGGACTACTCTTTGGATCCTCATTCATCAAGGACTTAGCCAAGTTCTGCTCCACCTTCTCTTCCCTTGACAAAGCGCAAATGTCACTCAAGAAGGTTTTCAAACGAGGCCTTTTTGGCAGGGCCGGTCGTTTCGGAGGACGTATGCCCGGCCGTAGCTCCTTTAACAGTCCCCAAAACTACTATCCTAGAGGCAGAGGTGGTTGGTACGGAGATCAGGACTCCACCTTCTACCCCACAAGACACAGAGGGGGTCGTCCCCGCTTCCGCAGAGGTCACCGCAGGGGACAACAAGGAGCCATCCAAGACTCAAGTTTCACAGGTGAGCATTATTCATTTTTCTCAGGTCAAACTTGGGGGCAGAATTGCATCTTGCTTAATAAATTGGAAACGGATATCCAGAGATCCGTGGATTCTTCAAACAGTAGAAGGATTTCGTCTAGAGTTGGTCAGTACCCCCAAACAACTCTCTCCCCCTTTACAAATGTGTTTTTCCCAAGCAAATCAAGATTTTATAGACAAAGAAGTACAAGCTCTCTTAGACAAAGGAGCCGTACAATTTGCTTCCCCTCATCCTTTCGGTTTCCTCAGCCCGATTTTTGTAGTAGACAAAAAGGGAGGAGGTCACCATCTAGTGTTGAACCTAAAGGATTTCAACCAGTGGATCCTGAACAGGCATTTCAAGATGGAGGGTATTCACATGTTAAGAGACATCCTGTTAGAAGGGGATTGGATGGTGCGTCTAGATCTAAAAGATGCCTATCTATCAATTCCAATATTTCCTCCGCACCAGAGGTTTCTACAATTTCTATGGAAGGATCAATGTCTAGAATTCCTAGCACTCCCATTCGGCCTATCGTCAGCCCCTTGGTGCTTCATGAAGTTACTGAGACCAGTGATGGAATATCTCAGAACCAAAGGAGTCAGATTGATTATATATCTGGACGATATTCTGCTGATGGCTCAGTCACCTCAAGTCCTAATCTCACACTTGGATTGGACCATCAGTCTCCTACAAGATTTAGGTTTCCTGATCAATGTACAGAAGTAATTGTTGAAACCTTCTCAGATAGTAGAGTTTCTGGGTTTCCAGATAAATTCCACTTTATGCCAACTTCTTCTTCCCTCTCATAAGATACGTAACATCAAGAAGGAATTGAGGTCAGTATTGACATACCAGACCGTATCATTGAGGACCATAGCCAGGATAGTGGGCTTATTAGCTTCATCTATTCAGGCGATTTTTCCTGCACCCCTACATTATCGAGCACTTCAAAGGCTCAAGATCAGACAATTATAACAGGGTCTGAGTTACTCAGAACTAATACCATTGACTTCCGAAGTAAGATCGGAAATACAATGGTGGCTTCATCACATGGAGGCATGGAATGGCAGAGCGATTTTCGGCTCTCGCCCGGAAGTAGTGATAGAATCCGATGCCAGCAGATGGGGTTGGGGAGCTCGCTGTAACTCCCTAGTGACGGGGGGCAGATGGTCAGAATGGGAACAATCCCTTCACATCAATTGTTTGGAGCTTCTAGCGGGCTCATTTGCTATAAAGAGCCTCTCCCCGCAGAAAACAGATTGTTGCATACTATTACGGATGGACAATATATCGGCAGTAAGGTATGTCAACAAGTTAGGGGAGATTGCCAAGGAATTCTGGCATTTTTGCCTAACTCAGCGTTTAGTGGTCATAGCGGAATATCTGCCTGGAGACCAGAATGTCATAGCAGACTGGAACTCCAGATACCTATCAGACTCCAGCGACTGGAAGTTGGATCCTCTGATTTTTGCCCAGATAGTGCAGGAATGGGGCAATTGCGAAGTGGACCTTTTTGCCTCTCGGCTCAATTGCTAGATTAAACATTTTTACAGTTGGCGTCCAGACCCTTATGCTCTAAAGACAGATGCCTTTCGTCAGGACTGGTCCCAGTTTCGGGGTTATGCCTTTCCTCCTTTTCTGATGATTGCCAGAGTTCTGGCTCAAGTGCGGAGACAGAAAACAGAGATTGTTCTGGTGACTCCGTTCTGGAGAGCACAGCCTTGGTTCCACAGTGCTCTACATTTAGCTTGTGCCTCTCCTCTTCTGATTCCTCCTCGTCCGAACCTTCTTTTGAGTCCAGAGGGCCTTCAACATCCTCTGATCTTGTTGGGGAAGTTAACACTTCTAGCCTGGTTAATTTCAGGTCGAGATGGAATACCCCAGATGTTTCGCAACAGGCTGCGGAATTCATTTATCAGGCCTGGGCCAGTAGTACCCATAAGAGATATGATTCAGCCTGGCGCAGATGGTCTAGTTGGTGTGATGGAAGGAGTGCCAATCCAGTGGAAGCACATATTGGTTTGATTGTTAATTTTCTAGCAGAACTAGCCAGCTCCGGTTTGGCTTATCGGACGGTCAATAATTTTAGATCTGCCATTTCAGCAGGACATTCGCAGTTAGAAGGTAAGCCCATTGGTGAACATCCATTAATTTGCAAAGCTTTTGAGGGGTATACGTCTTTCTAAACCACCTCAGGCTAAATATACTGTTTTATGGGATGTTAATATTATATTGAAATTCCTTGATTCATGGCCTGCCAACAGATATTTGTCTCGCAAACAGCTTTCAGCTAAGCTAACCATGCTTTTATGCCTTGTCTCTTGTAAAAGAGTATCGGACGTCAGGGCTTTAGATTTAGCAGGTAGAACTTTTTCACCAGAAGGAGTCTCCTTTTCGGTGACAAGAATAACCAAAACGAATTGCAGGTCAGTATCTTATCCGGTTTATAAGGAAAATTCAAAATTATGTGTGGTTCAATGTTTGAAGGATTATGAAATTGTCACAGAAGAATTTCGACAGAATTGTAAGGGTCAATTGTTAATTGCTTTGCAAATACCTTTTAAACCAGTATCATCAGCTACATTAGCTAGATGGATGAGATGGTTGATGAATGAAGCAGGTATTGATACCTCTGTATTTGGGGCCCATTCTGCTAGAGGGGCTATGGCTTCAAAATCATTTGCCTTAGGTTCTAGGTTAGAAGACATAATGAAAGCTGCAGATTGGACTTCAGAAAATACTTTTCGTAAGTTTTATCATAAACCTGTATTGGATGTAGCCAGTGTGGTGATGTAACATCTTTAAACTAGCATAATCGGAGCCTCCGGTCCTGACATAGAATTAAAAAAATTCTAGCAATAGCGTCAAGAATTTTCAATTCTATTAAGGACACGGAGGCGAGGATTATCCCTCCCTGGTTATATTTATACAATATTTATATAATATTTATTATCATTTGGTATTTATATCTGATGTGATATTGTAATTTATCCGTCCCATTTTTTGCAATTATAAAGTTTGAGATACATATATGTTATGAGATATTACCTACCTGTTTATTGTTACAGCTTCTGATCAGAAGAACGCCTGAAGGTCGTAACTTCAAGGGAAGTTTGAGATATATGTTTTACCGGTTGTTTCTCCGGCATGGAGTCTCCAAGTTTCAGTTCTTCAGTATGGAGAAGAGGTTATGACTCCAGAATCAGGATGGCGTAAGAAGTTTGCGTTTCAAGTTGACATTGTTTGAACAAAGAAAGAGGAAGTGACTTCATAGGTCAAAGGACTTATAGTAAAGGACATGGATGGTGATTGGACCATGTGACAGGATATTAGGTGTCCTGGGTATTGTAGTTTTTTCTGTTACTTATATTTCATTGGCTGCTGTTTAAGTCAGTAAAGAAAGAGAAAGCATAATCCTCGCCTCTGTGTCCTTAATAGAATTGAAAATTCTTGACGCGATAGCTAGAATTTTATTTATTTATCACAGGCACCTCGGTGTAACCTGACGGGAGGTAATCAAAAATCTTGCATGCCCAGCTTAAATAACCACGTTTTTAAATGTTCAAGCTAGGGAACTTTCCTAACTGAGTGGCCATCTTAAATAGTTTTAATACATTCCCTAAAGGGTTCTAAGCCTTCACAGGGCAATTGCCTAAGTCTTACCAGGCAATATTGGCCATGTGTCTAAGATTTAGATCAAATTTAACTGGCATAGTTGGATTGCTAGCGGGGAGCCTCAGTAAAGATTTTATAAAGGCATTTTCTTCTTTCTCTAAGCTGTCAAGGATACAGTGTCCCCATGAGTCCGCCCCAGACAGGGAGGCTCCATATGCTTGAACTTGTATAACTCCAATGGACGGGAAATTGGGAAGAAGGATGCTCTATTAACAAATCTTAGTATGGACCCTGCCCTTTGAAGGCCAAAGCACCTTTTCTTATCTGGGTTGTCCATATACGAGAGTCCTCCATTCGTGCACCCAAATAATTAAACTAATATACCCTATCCAATAATTCACCCCGAAGAATATCTTATTTTTCAAACGTTTCCTAGCACCAAATACCATATATTTTGTTTTATTACTATTAATTTCCAAACCATTCTCCTTGCAGAAGAGGCTAAAGTTACCCAGTAAAATAGATAAGCCCGAGGAGTTTTTGATAACAACAAAGTATCATCCGTAAAGAGTAAACATGGTGTTTTGAAGTCCTTTACTTTAGGTGAATCATTCTTGCAGTTTAAAAGATATGGGATACACCTATTTATACAGAGGAGAAATAACGTGGGGTCCAAAACACAGCCTTGACTGACTCCTCTACCCACAGGAATTTCATCCGTTAGTTCCCCTACGGGTCCCCATCTAACTTTCACAGTATACAAAGCCTGAATTAGGGTCAACAATCCCCTCGGGCCCCAGTGCTGTGCAAAACCTCCCAGAGTTTGGCCTTTGGTACAAGATCAACTGTAGTCCAAAGGTTCACAAAGGCCACAAACAATTGCCTCTTGTATAACGTCAACCGACTTCCACTTAATAGCCTGGGAGTGCACAATTTGGTCCACAGTGCTAATGCAGGGACCCCATACCTGAAATTCACTATGAAATAAGTCTGCAGGGATACAATCCAAACCAAGGGCTTTTCCTGATTTCTGAGCCTGAATAGCAGCAACTGTTTCTTCTAAAGGAAAAGGCTCAAACTCTTCTTTGCTCAGAGCGGGGGTTATATCACCCTGAATCACTGTTTTATCAACACCCAAGGTATGGGTGTCATCAAGAGCTGTAAAGTGGTCGACCAAATCACCAGGGGCAATATGGCAATCAAAGGAGGGCATAATCTCTACACCTACCACGTGCAACTAAATGCCCAAATCGTTTGTTGTCTCTGAGCTTGGCTGCAACCAACACATCATCCCAAATGCTAGCTTCCCACTTAGCCTTGCTTACAATGATGGTTTTCCTATAATCCCCTCTAACTTCCACAATGGAGTTTCTTTGCTTGCTCTTTACGGCATTTATCAGAGCTTTTTTAGCATTATTACAAGAGTCATTAAACCATTCATTTGTTCTATTTTTCTGGGGACTCTTTACTCCTTCTTTCATGAATAAACTTTCCAGCTTTTCAAAAAGCCTTTCATGTACAGTCGCCATATCACTAGGGGGCAATATATTATGCTCAAAAGGTTGTAGCTCATCTAAAATAATTCTACAAATGTCGAATATTGCCAGCAGAGATTTTGCAACAACCTCCCATTTCACTTTACGTTTATTGTTACTAGTCACCACAAAATTAAAAGTAGTGAAAGAGACTGAACTTTATCTGTCACATGACCATGGCTTAGTCTATTCCATTACAATAGAGAAGTGATCACGATCCTGACAGTCTAAGACCGTCATATCTTCTATTGTATGCCAAATTCGAATATCCGTGTGATTTTCACAGTTGCCTCTTAAAAATTTTGGTTTAGAAGGAGTACCTGAAGGAAAGCGGTCATTACCTGGCCTTAGGCCATGGGAAACCAATATGTCTATAACTTGTAAGGTGGCTGAGCTCAGTTTGGGAGGCTTTCTATTAGTATAAAGTGAGGGAATTCTCCAAGATTCATCTTCCCTCTGCATGAGCTCCAGATATGTAGTAAATTGCTCAAAGCACTCATTGAAATCACCTGCAATAATCACGCTATGGCCATAACCAAAAACTGTTAAAAAAGCATTCAGAACTCTTAATCTGGTTAATTTTATTAAAAGAGGTAGATCTGCTATATAGATTAATCAGCAGGTACGGTAACCCCATATTGGGTGACAAACTCATCACCAAAATATCACACGAATCAATACTAATTCTTTTAATGTCTCACCAAAGTGAAAGTTTGATCCATTTAATAAGCTCCCCCCAGCCCCGCCAAGGTCTACCCGATGTTGAAGTAGCAGCTTCTATGATATTTTATTTAAAGCCTTGTCTACGAATCTGGTGAAGGGCCCAGGTCTCTTGAAAGATAAAGAGGTCATGCTCATCAATAAACCTCCCCCAATTATCATCCCCCATTTTAGAACAATTCCAGCTATGTTCCAGGAAATAAAGGGAAAGGGTGGAGCTATGCTTTCTCCTGGCTCACAGGACTCGAACACAGGTAGCAAAGGCTGCTGGGGATTTATCATCAAATTGGGAGGACTAGTATTTCTTACAGGGGCTAGAGGGGAAGTATACTCCACCTGGCCTAATCGAAAGTGAAGGACCTCTCTGGTTGATGGCGTCGTCAAAAGAGGTATTGCCAAAGGGAGAGGGGATGAAATTTGTAGTCAATCAACCTTTGTCAGGCCACTTGCCAGATGAGGATCATCAGTAAGCTTATGATCACTGCCAATTTTTGCACTCCTTGGTCAAGATACGCTCATAACTGCATCCACCCTCATCCCCGCAAAACAGCAAGTTAGTATTATACAAATACATTTTAAAACATATTTCTAAGTCATGTCGGGGTGGTCAGCGCAACTCCAAAGAAATCACAGCAACTGCCAAATCAGATGAGATAAATGAACTTTAATTGAATCCCAAGAGGCTGATGAAACTGTATTGCGTTTGACATAAACAATAGAGTAAACCATTGAATAACTTTGCCTAACATGTCTGATCCAGTGAAGAACTTTGTTTTTCAGTGAATCACTGCTTTCATCTGGACCAGGAGATAGCTTTTGGAACGTTTGTCTTGTTATACTTTGTAGCCATTTTGGGTCATCGGACACCTCAGCAAAAATCTAGGGTTATTGGCACCAATATCAGATGATAAACAATGCAGCTGTACTCCCCTTGTAGTGCTACAGACAGAACAATGAACGGAAGCAGCAGAAGGTGCATGAACTGTCTCCAACCTATGAGCTAGAGGAATACGAGTGTTGGACCTGGCCCTTTTTGCAGGGTCATCCACAAACTTTTTGCTTTCCTCCTCCTATTTTTACTGACCTCTAGTTGTTGGCTTTAGGACTCTGAGCACTTTATCACTGCCAATTAGTGCTAACGTGCATGTGCTCTTACTTCTAAACCTGGTATGATTTGCTTGCACGTAATTGGCACAATTCATTTACCTATAAGTCCCTTGTATAGTGGTATCATTATACCCAGGTCCTGTGAATTAAATGCTCCTAGTGGGCCTGCAGCGCTGGTTATGCCACCTACAGAAGTAGCCTTTCAAACCTGTCTCAGACTTGCATGCGCAGTTTACTGCCACAGGGACCTGGCATCTAAATGTACATGCCAGGCGGGGAACTCCCCGTTTACTACATTTAAGTCCCCCCTAGGGTAGGCCCAAGCTAGCCTTATGGGCAGGGTGCTACGTGTGTAGAAGGCAGGACATGTGCCTGGTTGTGTGGCCCGTTGTGGTAGTGACAAACAGCCTATTTGGTTTCTCACTGCTGTGAGTGCTGGCTTGCTCATAGGATTGCATTGAAAATGTCCCACATTATGTGTAGGGGGTATTGTCTGATTTATGAGCGGTAGTACAGGCATGTTTGTATGGTTGTAATGGTAGTGAGAAATGATGCTTACTGTATATGGATTTTTGTTACCATTGTAGAAATGCTCCTTCAGGACAGTGGGCATTTATCTGTGCTTATGACTCTGGTGTTTTGCAGCTTGACTCCAATCAACCTCTGGGGCAGAGTCACAGCTGGGCTTTGTGCATACGTTTCAGACAGTGGGTACACAGGGAGGGTGGAGGTGTCACAGAAATGCATCTGGATATTGAATGGTCTTCCTGGGCTGAGAGAAGGAGAGGTGGGGCACACCTGCATTTATAAGGGCTGTGCCCTGGCCTCACACACAGGGCTTGTCTACCCCCAACTGATGTCTGGAGCCTGTGTTGGAGGAGTGAGGGGACACTCCTAGAACCAGTTAGATCTGGCTGGAACCTCTTCTCCCCCTTTTGCAGAAGCTTGTGCAAAACTGAGTATAAGTACCGGGGGTGTCGCCCTTGTAAAAGAGACATTCTTGGACTACTGAACTGGACAGAGGATGCTGCTGGGGGGGAACTTGCCAGGAACCGCCTTGGACTGCTGCTGCTGTGCTGACCTGTGACCTGCAGTGTCACTAGGAGGAACTGCCACTGCCTGCAACCCTTTGTGCCGGCCTGTTTGCTTTGACCCTGCATCCTGTGCTCCCTCTCACTGTCTCCAGGGGCTGAGTGGTGTGCCCCCTGTTCCCCTGCAGCTGTTCCCTACTCTGACGTTGTGCCAGAAGAGCATTATGCCTAAAGAATCCTGGAAGCACAGGAAGAGTGCTTTATTGTGTCTGACCAGAGCGATTTACTTTTGTGTGAAGAAGTGCATTCCGAGTACTTTGTTTTGTGGAGCAGAAGAGCGTTATGAGTTTTTTATTTTAAGAAATGAAAGCACTTTTCATGGAGAAGTGTGTTCTGAGCGCTTCTGTGTTGCCGCCTGAGAAAATCACTGCAGCGACCCAGGAGTGTCAACAAGATCCAAAGGAGCGTGAAGCACGTCCTTATTGGTGCCCCTGGGCCACAGGAGCATGCAGGAATGTGCTCCTGGGGCACAGACAGGCACTGTTTGTTGAAAAGTCACTGCTGCAGCCCGGGACATCAACGTGGAGACGCTTGTGCACCTGCTCGGGTGTGGGCATATGAAGGAATGAAGGAGCAGCAGCCAGGAGTGAGGGAAACCTCATCGGAGGTCTTTCCCACTCGCTGGGCCACCACTTGGCCTACAACATGAGAGCATTGCTCAAGGGGGCAGGCGCGTGGTCTCTCAAGGCATGAGAAGTTGTGTGAGCCTCTGTTTCTTTCACTGGGTGGTGAGAAAAGCTCATCAGAGGCCACACCCAGAGGAAGGTGAGTTGCAAGGTGACCCCCATCCGAGGAGAGGGCACCCCACATGCAGGACCTGGGGAGTTGAGCATTAGTCCCTCTTCCCAGGTCGCTGAGCAAGGAACATGTGAGCTCGGTGCACTCGTAGGTCTCGGAGACCTTTTCCTGCCCCCCCTGCAAGAGCCAGTCTTGGCCCGAGGGGGTGATTGGGGCTATTTGGAAATATAGTGGATAACGGGGAGTGATCTCCCCATTGGAAAGTGGGGGTGGGTGCTTTCCCCCTCCCTCAAACTCTGTGAGACAGCTTGCCATGTGGAAGGGGATCCCACGACAGTTGCCCCGTCCCTGTGAATCCGGTTTGGGCCCTATTTAGCACAGAAGGAACGCTGGAGTCCATTTCTGTGGCCCCAGGGACTTGGCCTGTAAACAAGCAGGGAATGTTTAATTTTTATGAGCATTCCACATGTTGTGGTGACATTTGTGCAATATAATTTCTACTCTACATTCATGATCAATCAATCAATCAATCATAATACTTGTAAAGTTCGACTGGTCACCCGCTAGGGTCTCAAGGCACTGGGGGGGTGGCAGTAATTGAGAGGCCGTCAGTGAACAGGGGATCAGGCGAAAAGGTGAGTTTTGAGGTCCTTTCTGAATTGCAATAGGGTGGGAGATCTTCTGAGGTGGATGGGAAGGGATTTCCAGGTCTTGGCGGCTTGGTCGGAGAAGGATTGTCCTCCAGCTGTGGCCTTCCGGACGTGTGGGACGTCACTGAGTGTGAGGTCTTTGGAGCAGAGCTGTCTGGTGGGCGTGTAGAAGTGGAGTCTTTGGTTGAGGTATTCTGGTCTGGCATTGTGGAGGGCTTTGTAGGCATGCATGAGGAGGTTGAAAGTGATTCTCTTGTCTACTGGGAGCCAGTGCAGGTCTCTCAGTAGAGCGGAGGTGTGGCTGTGTTTGAGGATGTTCATGATGTGATGGGCGGAGGCATTCTGAATGTGTTGCAGTCTTTTCTGTACCGTGGTGGTGGTTCTGGCATAGAGTGCGTTGCTGTAGTCTAGGCGGCTGCTGAGGGCCTGGGGACTATTCATTTGGATTCAACTGGGATCCATTTGAAGATGTTCTGGAGCATGCGAATGGTGTTGAAGCAGGCGGAGGAGGCTGCGCTGACTTGACGGTTCATTGAGAATGCTGAGTCCAGGATGAAGCTGAGGTTGCGGGGGTGGTCGGAGGGGTCAGAGTGCTTCTGAGGGCAGTCGGCTACCAGGAGATGTCCGAGGCTGATGGGTTGTTGCTGATGTTGAGGCTTTTGTTTTTTTTGGTGTTAAGCTTGAGGCAGCTCTCCTTCATCCAGGCAGCAACAGCGACTCCTGTTTGACCTTTCTGGTGACGTGTTTTCCATGATATGTACATTCCTACTGATGTTGTTTTCCTGACTACTGCTTATGTTGCAGAATAACCAGTAACCTATGTGTTTCATGTTACTACTGCTGAATTTTGCAGAGTACCAGTAAATGAGTAATGTTCTGGCAACTGTTTGTTTAGCAGGGTATTGCTGACACGTTATGTTTGATCTAATGAGGTTGTGTACAATATAGTTTATTTTTATATAACTTAGGCCCTCATTCTGACCCTGGCGGTCTTTGACCGCCAGGGCGGAGGACCGCGGGAGCACCGCCGACAAGCCGGCGGTGCTTTAATGGGGATTCCGACCGCGGCGGTAAAGCCGCGGTCGGACCGGCACCACTGGCGGGGTCCCGCCAGTGTACCGCGGCCCCATTGAATCCTCCGCGGCGGCGCAGCTTGCTGCACCGCCGCGGGGATTCTGACCCCCCCTACCGCCATCCAGATCCCGGCGGTCGGACCGCCGAGATCCGGATGGCGGTAGGGGGGGTCGCGGGGCCCCTGGGGGCCCCTGCAGTGCCCATGCCACTGGCATGGGCATTGCAGGGGCCCCCGTAAGAGGGCCCCTACATGTATTTCACTGTCTGCTGCGCAGACAGTGAAATACGCGACGGGTGCAACTGCACCCGTCGCACAGCTTCCACTCCGCCGGCTCGATTCCGAGCCGGCTTCATCGTGGAAGCGTCTTTCCCGCTGGGCTGGCTGGCGGTCTGAACGAGACCGCCCGCCAGCCCAGCGGGAAAGTCAGAATTACCGGCGCGGTCTTTCGACCGCGGAACGGTAACCTGACGGCGGGACTTTGGCGGGCGGCCTCCGCCGCCCGCCAAGGTCAGAATGAGGGCCTTAGTGTTGTGTTTCCTTTTTGGTGCGTGTAGTGCATCACGTGTGTTGTGTGTGTTGTGCAATCGCTTTGCACAGTGCCTCTGGGATAGGCCTAACTTCTCATGCCAAGCTGCTGAGGTGGTGAGTAGGGCTTATCCAGTGTGAGTAACTTCCTCACCCTAACTAGAGTGGGTGGGTTCTGCCTGGCTTAGGTGCATACCCTAGCCAGCCAGAAACCCCATTTTAACAGTGAGAAACAGGGTTTAAAGTAGGGTAACTACCCGCATGTTCAAGGTATTTTCCATGTCTATCTTGAGCAAAACCTGAAAGAAGAGAAGTGGATGTTTTTAGGGGCCAGAGGGCCTTGTAGGGTCAGAATGCCCATGCACAACTATGCGGTGAGGCAAGGACCCTGATAGACCTTTAAGGGTCTAAATAACCTCCAGCATTATTCCCTTTAAAGTTACTGCTTCACCTCTAAGACTAATGATTAAATCAAATGCTTCAGTGAATGTAGCGAGTGCTAGGATAGAAGGTTTTAACAACAAAGATGCTGCATCGGCCTGGGGTAGGGGATCTCAGATTGTAGTTCTTGTAACACTGAAAACCTGTTAGAACATTCTATGTCATTGTGTACAGGAGGAACGTCTGATATGTCCAATGAAGATTTTGATTTAGACTCAGCAGTCGGTTCCAAAATTGGCTCCAAGACATTAAGCATATCTGAAAATGATGTAGTCTGCTTGCTCAAAGTTCTAACTTTTGTTTTGAAGAGATCAGGGACCTTCATTTTTTTCGTGCCTTTCCCTCCATTCACATCTTTGTTCTTCAAAATTGTCTCAACCTCCTCAATCAATGTGTCTATCTCACTTGTCACACAGTTTACAGCTGCAGGAGTTGCTTGTTTAGAAATGTTAGGATTTTTAGAATGAGCCCCACAGGGCTGTTTTGGGCTTTTTGTTTCTCCATTATCTGAGCAACATATGGTATTTTAAAACAAACAATACTACTATAACTTGGAGGAGCCAAAAGTTCAGGAACATGATTTTTGGAAACCAACCTAGAGGGGTGATCCTGCCCTTCCTCTCCGGACTTTTCCCAGGCACGGCCCGCACGTGTCCCACACTGAGGTGAAATCAAATGCACTATATAGCCCTGTTAAGCTGCTGCAGATACTGCAGAAACAAGAGCTGCCTCCAGGGGTCCAACGCAAACTGTGAGATGTAGTCCCCCTCCTCCACCAAGATATGCATGACCCATACCACAGGGAAGTCAAATGCACTGTATAGCACTTTTAAGCTACTGCAGGTGCTGTGGAGACAAGGGCAACCTAGGAGATGTAGTCCTCCTCCTCCATCAAGGTATGTGCATCCCACACTGTGGGTAAGTCAAATGCATTATATAGCACTGTTATGGTGCTGCAGGTTCTTTGAAACCAAGGACTGCCTCTGGGGGCCCAAAGCAAACTAGGAGATGTAGTCCTCGTCTTCCTCCAAGGGTTGCGCATCCCACGCCATGGGGAACTCAAATGTGCTATATAGCGCTGTTAATATGCTGCAGGTGCTGTGGAAAAAAGCCATTTCTAGGGGCCCAGAGCAAACTGGGAGATGTAGTCCCTCTCCTCCACCGAGGTATGCACATCCAGTGTCTCTGTGTTTTTTCTCTCTTTTTCTCTCTCTTGCTCATGGCCAATGTCTGATAAGGGAAAATAAGTGTCACTGCCCAAAAATAAGTGTTGGCTTATATTAAGCACTACTTGGATGTGTAGACCCCAGGGGAGTCCCCGTTTTACATAGAATAGCTGAGGTAATGGCATCTACCTCACAAGGATAAAAGGCAGAGTATGCTATGCCAACATTAACACGTGACCTGTAAGACCCTGCTAGTCACTTGCTGGTCTCCCTTATCTAATGTCAGCCAAGACATCCTAGTGACTCCCTTTTTTGATGATCATTTGTTTCTATATAGGTTACAAAACATTTTCCTTTAATTTTTTGGTCTGACCTAAAGACTACTTCAGTTGCCTCACCAGCCTCATGTAACAAAAATATTCGGAAAAAAAAAAATTCAAAGAGAGACTTGGGCCTGATTTAAGAGGGCCTAGCACCATTCCAACGCTACATTACATTCCTTTTTTTTTTACGCTAACTTGGCGTTGTAAGGAGAAAAACACTGTGCCATATTTACAAAGTGGGGCAATGCTAGCATTGCCCCACTTTGTAACCCCTTGCACCACATTATGCCTGCGCAAGGCATAATGTATGCAAGGGAGCAGTCCAGCTCTGGGGGTGCCAAAACAATGGCGCAAAGAAATCTAAGAGATTTATTTTCATCCGTTTTTTTCACTAAGAGCAGAAGTTAAGGCGAGGCGCCCCTTGTTTTCTCTGGGTGCTTTGCAGGATTAGTGTCAAAATGTTTGACGCTAATCCTGCAAAGCGCCAGACTAGCTTCAAAAGTTATGATGTTAGTACCCCTAACAACCTCCATGGTGCGCAGTATTTTAAATATGTTAGGGGGGCGCAAGAAAAGTGGCGTTTCACTAGGTGGAGCGCTACTTTTCATAAATCTGCCCCTTAGAGTCAGCCTTCTTCATCCATTGACCTGTTCAACCATTATTCGCATTTTCTTCCACCAATCACAGTATAGAAAGTGTCAGAATGTCAGCCCACTTCACACATTTACTCTTTCACACTGTGAGTGGTGGCATTTTGCCTGATTAGATGTCCATATGCAGCTTAAAAAGAAGTGCACTTCAGTTCCAAGATTGGTAGGCCCGCATCTTAAATTGCCACTTTTTTCTACCCATTCTTTATCCTTTTTTATGTTTTTAGTCAGTTGTGTGTGTTTAAACTTTCTTTTCAGGTAATAGTAGTTCAAAACAAATAATATCATTGTATGGCCATCAAGATTAGGTGTTAGAATATTGTTTTCTTATTTTTACTTTTTTCTGCACATTTTTGCAATAAAGAAAAACAAAAATTACTAACCCAACAACTTGCCAAGGCCAGACCTACTGGCTTTGACAATGCCTGTATTATGTTGTATATAGGACTACTGACCTAAATACAGGTCAGCTGAGTCTGTGTACCAGAGCCACATTCAATGTGGAAAAGTAAGACAATGACAGTCATGTCAAACAGAACAAAGGATTCTTTCGGCACATATTTAGAAGCAAACGATTACACACACATTTGTTTCTGAAAGTAAAGGATGTCTCAGACACTTTTAAATTTCAGGGTTTGTACTTTCATCTCCTCTAGGTTTGGGCTTAATATGGCATTAAACGATATGGGGCAGATTTATGGAAAGTGGTGGTGCACTGAGTGCAGTGCCACTTTCCCTGCACCCCTTAGCGCCCCGTACTGCCACAAACGCCTGCACTGTATTTAAAATACAGCGCACCATGGAGTAGGTTAGGAGGCAGTAGCATCATTTTTCATGATTCTATTGATGTACTCTGCAGGAGTAGCATCAAAATATTGGCGCTACTCCTGCAGAGTACATAGGGGCCTATTCTAAATAATGGAAGCCCCCTTTTAACCCCTGCTATGAGCAGGCGTTAAAAGTGCCATACAAAATGACGTAAGGAAATCTCTTAGATTTGGCTCCCCTAATGGGGGAATACCCCCTCTGCATACATTATGGCTGGTGCAGGCATAATGTAGCGCAAAGGGTTACAAAGTGGCACAATGCATGCATTGCACCACTTTGTAAATTTGGCCCTAGAATTTTGGCCTCGTTGAGCCACATTAGGGTAAACATTTTTGCTAATGTGGCGCAAAATGGGGCTAAGGGCTTATAAATATGCCCCTGTTACTGGACTTTTGCAAGATCAATATTCACATTCTGCAGATATACTGAATGACTTTTGGAATTCGTGATACAAACCGGGCAACCTGGAAGGAAAAGTTACAGTCTGAAAAGGGGTTGTGGCCGTGGAGTGGGTGGGGCTTTATTCTGAACTGTCTTTAAGGCGCATCTGCCCCCATGCCTTTCCCCTATCGACCTCCTTCCCTCTCCTTCAAAAAACACAAAAACAGAAGATTGCTTGTGCTTCAGTCGATGTCCTTGGTTTTTTCCGCATCCGTTGTTTACAGCCTTCAGAGAGGAGCTGGAAATCCACACTTTTTAGCGACTTCAAGCTCCTCTTTCCTGCCACTGTGTGATTTTGACTCCTCATCGGGTGTCCAGGTGTCCCTGTGAAGACAGCTGAAATCCTGTGACACACAGTGGCACCGTGTGAGTTGGCAGGACTGTTGATATTCTTTAACAGGAACATAAATTAAGAAAAAAGAGGAAATAATAATCTTCAAGAGAGATTCTCTTTTTAGTCCTTTCAAATGACACACAGTAAAGGGCCCCGATATTGCCTCTGATAGAGTATCCTTTAAAACACATACAGCATCTTCATTTTTAAGGGTACTTGCATGAAGTGGTAATACTGAAACACCGATATCTCAAGGTAAGTGTTTTAAAGTCCTGGAAATGCTTCTAGAATTTATAATGGTGTGCATGAGAAAAATACCTGTTACTGGTAATTTCTGCACATGCACGGAGTTCTTTTTTTCCAGTTAATGGATCCACAGAACATCATCACAAGACCAAAAACCGTTAACTGCTGGAAGTCAAAAGTGGTCCTTATGGTGTGAGACCACAGTACATTGTCCTACAGAGAAAAAAAGGGATAACCACCAAAACAAAAATTGTTTCTGAGGCATCTGTCTATACATGACAAGAAACACAATTCAATGTCAATTCTAGTGGTGGATGTGATGAAAGGATGTTATCATCATCATCATCATCATCATCAAACCCTTATTCGGCTATCAGCCATAAAATGATAATACAATCAAAAGAAACATCGTTAAATAGCAAATAATTATATAAATACTTAAAACAGTTACATAAATGACAGATAATGCTCCTAAGATCAATAAATAGCAATCAATTATCATCATTTCTTACACTAAAAAAGTTAAACATTTCTAAAATCTGTGTCATGCCCAATGGAATACCATTGTTCTATTAGCTTTCAAATAGAAAGCTATTTAACCATTTTATAAAAACAATTAATAGGTGTGGAGTAGCAGTCCTAAAATTCAAAAATAACTATATTCTTCCTTTATATATAAAAACTAAAATTACATCTTGAGCAAAATAACTACCGGGGATCTATTAGCTTACAGGATGGGAAACCCATTAGCCATTTAAAACGTCATAAAATGTATCTGTGGGTATTTGTTAAATCTAAACTTACTAAAACCTCAGGCCCTCCTTGTCCCTAATGTATGATGTTGCTCGGAGAAAGCGGCTTATTCCAAAAACAATACATGGGACAGTGCTAGACCTTAACAGTCTAGCCGCTTCATTGTATTTTCTAATTCCTACATTCCTACAAATGGGTTGAATCCATTTTTTCCTTGGCTTATCGTAGGCTTTGCAGATTAACAAAACATGATCCACCGTTTCAATGGTCTCCATATTACACAACCCACACTTCGCCTCATGATTATTCTCGCTCTGGGGGCCCCATTTAATAGTAAATGCCTTGATCTGAAGGATCCCATATCGAAACTTCATAAATAGTGCTTTCGCTCGCCTAGGCTGGATTATATCTAGCCATTCCTCAGCTCTTGGTGTTGGCTTAATGTCCAAAAATCTCGAGGTCAGTCTACCCAGGTCCTTGCTACGGAAAAGACTAATCGAAGAATACTCCCAGAACACTTGCTTTAATCGAGTCCTGGATTGTAACATAAGTGTATGGGGTTCGTCCCAGTAAGATTTCAGCCCTAGGTTATAAAACCAGTACCTTATATGATGAAGCCACGAAAGGGAGACTGATTTATCAAGGTCCATTATCTCAATTAGTGCTTGCCTATAATGAATCAGTTCAGGAGTTGTCCAGAGCCTACACCAATAAAGCAGTGGCCTCAAAACTGCCAAGTTACCTATTTGCTTCATGTTTAAATCATAAGTAAGAGGGAGCAATGGAGTAGATGGTGGCAATCCCAATACCCCCCCTCATAAAGCTGTTTTCTTGGGATACTAGTGAGGTTAGGTTTGCAATTCCCCAAAGTTCAGCACCATATAAAGCAGCAGTCTGCGCTTTATACCTATAGACCTCGAACACTGGTGAAACAATTCCAGTTCTTGAACTTTTACAATTGTTACTTATCGCCGTGGAGTTGTGAACTAAAGAAGTTACAGCTTTGTTAACATGCGGCGTCCAGGACAACTTAGCATCCAACAATATCCCTAAGTAATTAAAGTTTTTTACTCGTTCCAGTTCGTGCCCCTTGATCAAGATACTTCTTTTAAGTGCTTTGTAGGGATTGATAATCAGATATTTTGTCTTGTTTGTGTTTATTTCTAGCCTCTTCAAACTACAGTATTTACTAAACATTCCTAGAAGGGTCTGTAGACCCATGGGATTTTGGGACAGTAAGATGGTGTCATCTGCAAAAAGGAGAGCAGGAACTGGGTCTCCATTCAATCTTGGCGAGTCGTGAATGCACCGTTTAAGATACTCTACCAGATCGTTGATGTATAGTGAGAAGAGGGTTGGGGCAAGCACACAGCCCTGCCTCACTCCCCTCTTAATAGGTATTGGGTCAGTCAGCTCTCCATTTGGACCCCACCGTACCTTTGCATATGTATTTTCGTGCAACCTCTTTATCTGGTGCAAGAGATTCCTCAGCATACCCTGATTCCCTAACGCAGCCCATAGAGAGTCTCTTGGGACCAGATCGAAGGCCGCACGCAAATCCACAAACGCAATGTAAAGATGGCCCTTCATTAATTTTGTGTATTTCCACATTATTGCTAGTAGCCTGAAGGCCTGGTCAATTGTGCTTGTCTGCTGCCTAAAACCTGCCTGGTATATTGTCAAAGTGTTATTTTCTTCTATCCAGCTGCCTAATCTATTCAGCAGCTGCCTAGCATACATTTTTTGCATGACATCAATAAGGCTAATTGGCCTGTAATTCCCATGGTCCTCCCTAGATCCTTTTTTATAGACTGGGATTATTTCCGCTTCTTTCCATGTCTCAGGGACTGGCTCTCCCCTTGCTATGGCATTACTAAGTAGATTTGCGTAGGGTTCCCAGACTTCTATATTATGTTTAAACAGATCCCCAGGGATTTTATCCAAACCTGGGGCTTTGCCAATTTTGATCGCTTCTATGGCAGTCACCGTTTCTTCCAAGCGAAACTGTATATCAGGTCAAATGCCCCACGAGGGTAGTTCTTTATACAGGGAAAGATGTGAATCAAGCTCGGCAAAATCTGAATAGAGGTACGTAAAATGGTTGACCCACGCACTGGGATCTATATGATGTTCGGTATTATATGTCCCCTCTTTTCTACCGTGAGTAACTATCTTCCAAAAAGCTACTGCATCGTTACATTTAGCTGCCTCTAAGAGGTCATGCCATTTTTGGTCCTCCCAGTTTTTCTGTGCTGTAGCCAGAATTTTCCTGTAACCGGCCCTTGCCTGTTGCACGGCTATTCAATTTTTCTGTTTTAAGGCCTCTACCAGTAATGTTTTTCCCTCTCTACATTCAGTGGTATACAAGGGGTTAGATGAAATAATTTGCTACTTGCCCTTTTTATACTTTTGTTGTATCTGTTTAGTAAGATAGGGTCTTAGTGCAGTACTCATTGATTGATGAATATCCATGATAGGGATGTCAGTACAATTTTTATGGGCATGGGGTTCCAGCATTTCTGTATATATGTTATAGATGTTTGTCATGATACCCAAATTGCCCAATATCGCCGGCCATTTTACTGCCCTTCGATTATTACTGAGAGTGGGTTGCAACTCCACCTTATCCTTTTTCATGCAGTCCAGGTCTATGAGGTAGCCCCTGAGTTCAATTACTAACAGAAAATGATCACTTTCCCTCCTCTTGTCTATTTTAAAAGTCACTATTCTCTCCCATGTAATCGTGCTATGCATAATATAGTCTAATTTTGAACCTGCATTACCTCTCTGGAAAGTGTCCATGTTAAGACCACCTTGGCCCACTCTACCGTTGCAAGCCCTCAATCCGTGCTTTAGTGTGAGGCCCATGAGTTGCAGAGCAGCAACCGTGCCGGTGACAGACTCTTCAGTTGATAGGAGGGGGACTGCTCTTGCTAAGTCTTCATCTTCTGCTAGATGTTCAAGACCAATTATGGGTTCGTAGTTGCAATTAATATCTCCCCCTATCATGATTGTCTCTCCTACCGGGATTTTTTTAAGCATGCCATCTAATATTTCTATTTCATATGACTCCTGGTTTGATCTTCTGGGCCTTATATACACATTAAATAAGTGGGATAGCACCTTGTTTTTGTCCCCTAATTCCAACCACAGAATGTCAGCAGACCCTGTATCATGTTTACTTATCTCGGTATTAAGGGACATTTTCACCCATACAACCAACCCCCCAGACGGCCTCCCTCTTGCTGCTGCAGTGGCACTAATAAAAAAAGTTTTATAACCCAGTTTGTGTGGTGGATCCTTTAACCAGGTCTCTTGAAAGAGACAGACATGAAATTGTTCAATATAATCGTGCCAATCAGGGTCTATAAGCTTACTTTTTAGGCCTGCGACATTCCAGGAGACCATAGTGATTAATCCCCTTCCAGTTGAGATCATATCATTGGTAATAGGGCTCTGAGATATGATCGGCTCATTTCTACGGGGCAAATGCCCCTCGATGCTCCCCACCCCTTTGACTTGGTGATTATTTTCTTCCTGGGACTCTACTACTATTGGAACTCTAATCAGTCCCAAATATACTTGGTCTAGTTGAGTTAGTCAATCAACTATTTCAAGATCAGAATCTCCTTTTCTCATTTGCGCTCCCCCATTTCTGTGGTTACTCCTCTGAGCTATAAACTTAAAGGTAAGCGGATCCAGGCTAAACCTCATGGCATTTTTTTTGGGAGCACTGGCTCTCCGTTCCATAATAATCAGACCTTCAATTAGTCTTTCATCCCTTAGTGTCAGAGCAACAACATCTTGCTTCCCAGCCTCTCCCGGCATTCTTTCCGCCCTCATAATATCTGAGTGCATTAGGGATAAGCAATGTCGTTTATATCTGATCCAGTATATAAGTTTGTTCTTTAGGGAGTCCTCGTCCTCCATACTATTTTGAGCCAATTTCGGGACATTTAACAAATAAATAACATCAGCCCTAGGAGACCTTAGTTTTTCTTCAAGGTGTCTACTCCTTATAATGGTGGGCACGCTATCATTATGTGATAGGGTATAGGGTTTAAATGTACGTTCCACCTTCTCTTCTTGTAACCCTGTTTTCAGGTGGAACTCCCTTAGGGAGTTCCCAGATTCTTGTCGTAGCTCTCCTACCTTAGCTACAGGATGATTGCGTGACCCAATATTGCACTCATTGTCCCCTTTCGCGCATCCTTGTGGTGCACATGGAGCACTAGCTATAGTTGAAATAGGGTTGGGCTGGGCATTCAAACTTTGGGGGGATATGGGTCTACCTTGTAAGTGTAGTGATACTATTGAAGCCTCCTCTGCACACTGATCTCTATGGGTTCCCATGCCCCCCCCTTTTTCCACGAGAGCTGATAAAGTTCCTACTTCGAGTTTTAGCTCCCTGACTTCCTGCATTAATCTAATCATTAGATCATAAAGATCTGTTAAGCTCCTTGTTTTACATTTTAAGCAGTCTTCTGGGTCTTGGTTAGCTGATGGTATCTTCTCTATGGCTAACTGTACTAAGGGGGTGGTTTGATCGTGCTTACCCATGGATTTCCCCTCCTGGACCTTCTGTGCTTTGTTAATAGCGGGATCTGCCAGGACTGCATACTTATTAGAACTCACAATATCGCTCTTCTGCACATAGCCCTTCTTCCTAGTGCTTTCTAGTGTAGTTGGGGGATGGCATATGGCCCATGTTGTACCATCTTTGTGCCTAGCTATCCTGATAGCGGGGGATAGGTTTTCCTCTTGCTGGCCGTCACTCTCTTTCCTATCGATTGATTTCCCTTTCCCTAGATCTGTTTTCTTTGTATAATAGGAAGTTATCTTTTTATCAGAACCCTCCCGAGGGGTGGTCCTATTACTTAGTAAAGACTCTACCTCCTCTATAAGGTTATCAATTTCAGATATCGTACAATTCTCGCCTGCGTTCCTAAGTTTCTTTGTGATTTTCTCCTTTCCCCGTGGGGCTTATGATGCCTTTCGTTTCCCCATACCTGTTTACCAACTATTTAATCCTTTGCCTCCACTAGATCTGGTGCAAGGGCCCTAGGCTCTTGCCCGGTGGTGCTATTTGAATTATCCTAAAGTACCAGAACAAAGGTTAAAGGGACCTGGCTCTTCCAGGCTCGGATGGGCGCGGACGGGCCCGCCCTTGGCCCGGGCTTCGCCAGCGCGCGTCCCGCGCTGCGGTTTTGCCCCCTTCGCTTTATTCCGCTCATTGGAATGATAGTGGAAGCAGGTGATGCAAAGATGGCCGCCTCCTGGGGCCTCTAGGCAGTCTGGGATATGTAGACCCCTTCGATTCCGGTAAGCGCGTCCTGCGCTGCGGTTTTGCCCCCTGCGCTTTATAGCGCTCGTTGGAATGATAGTGGAAGCAGGTGATGCAAAGATGGCCGCCTCCTGGGGCCTCTAGGCAGTCTGGGATATGTAGTCCCCTTCGATTCCGGTAAGCGCGTCCCGTGCTGCAGTTTTGCCCCCTGCGCTTTATAGCGCTCGTTGGAATGATAGTGGAAGCAGGTGATGCAAAGATGGCGCGTATTATTTCACTATGCGAGGTTCCTGCACTCCGTTAAAACCTCTATTAAATTCCCCGCTCTACATCACCACGCTGGGATGGCGCTTATTTACCAATCTGGTAGCCACAACCTTATCACAAACACAGCTGCAACTGTAAAAGAAGAGCTCTGAAAAGATCAGTACATCTATTTTGCGGTCTAAGACAGGAAGAACCTAAACAGAAGTGGGGTGACCTCAAGAGGATGATGAAATATCTCATTGTCAATTGCCATAAGGAATTTCTTGCTATTAGTGGAGAATAGCAAACATCACAACACCCTTATCAATGGGAGGAGATTGTCAGGGCCCTCACAAATGTCTAGTGTTTTGATGGGAGATATAGAGTGTTGGGGAGATTACAAGCCACAAATTGGTAAGTGTGCACTCCCCAAAACATGAACATGAAAAACGCACACTTAAGTGACTTTGCTATGATCCAAAATAATATAGCCACTTAGCCTATATTTCTGGTGAATCATATGTTGGGCCATTTTTTGATTGAACCTTGAGGAAGAAAGGACCCTCTTTCAAACTTCAGACCCCAATATGAGTTTCATACCCTAACACAATAACAGCAGCTGGCTGTTCAGTGCCATGTGAGTCCTACAGAACTGAAGATATCCACTATGTGGTCAATTTCGAGAAGTGACCAAGGGGGATGGTGTAACAGCACCCTAACATCCAAGAGTTTCCGTGGGCACTCACACATGAATACAACCAAGAGTCTAAGTGACAGACCCCATTCAGGGGGCCACAGGGCAGAAAGGGGCTACTGGGGCCCAAACAATGTGGTTGAGGTCACTTGCCATTGGTATTCTGGGCCTGTTCTATTATGGCTTTCCAAACTGGGACAAGTACACCCTTTCTGCACTTGACCCGCATGGTAATGATGGCGATCAGATCAAGGCATCTCAGTAAGGGAGGAAGAAGAGCAGAGATTCAGTGCTCAAAAACACTAAGTAAATGCAATAAAGGGGTTTTACAGGATTCTCTACAGAATGAAAACATGAAAGTAATTATGAGTAAAACTCAGATAGAGGTTCAAAGTGTTGCAGCAGAGAAACTGTCTATTTTTCTGAGACCTTTAGCTCAACTCATAGCAAAAGACTGTTTGGTTGTGGAAATAGGAATGTTTGATTGTCTCACCAAACTCTGCTAGCCCAAAAGTTCACAGTCAATATCTCTCAGGTGTATGGAATTAACTGTTGTGATGAGCACTCAGGATTGCCAAGCTTGGGAATTCCAGTTGATGGGGCTATTTGTCATATTGACGTTGCTCGTTCTGGCGATCCTAAATCTTTCTCTCTACAGTCCACTATCTGGCATGGCTGCAGCTCCACAAAGTCATCTCCAGCACCCTGCTCCTGCAGTCGTGATGAAAGGATCTTGTTCTTTCAGTCCAGGTGCTTGTATATTCACTAAAATGCAATGAAGGTAGGTTTAGCAGAAGATAACTGCATTTGTCTACACTGTGGTCTCTTATGTAGTCAGTCTTTACTGTATGGTCTACACTGGCAAACTAGACACAACCTCTAATCAGTTGGACTTGACTCTGCAGGGAGATTAGGGGACCCCGATTACTCAATGGCTCTTCTCAGTAGTCTCAAAGTTTCCTCTGCTCTCTTTTGTCCATTCCTCACTCTGCGTTTTCAGCTTGGTTCTCCTTCATGGCTGGTAGACACCTGTGGAACAAAGTTCTCTCCTGTCCTCTCTCAAAAAGCAGGAACCTCCAAAGGTCAATGGCAAACCCACAGCTTATTCCATCAAGGTTTGCTTTAACCAGGTGATGTCTCCTCACCTCAGCAGACTGGCTAATGGTGGCAACAGCCATGGAATAGAGCAGGTTGTTTTGGACAGTGAAACATCCTGAGCTGGTACAAAGTAGGGACATTTAGGACACAGTTCTATACATTGTTTTCAGACACACATTGTGTCTATCTTAGAAACCGGTTTCTTATCATAATTAATTTTCCCTCAGCAGTGCTGACAGATTCTTTGTGCAAGTTGATGGCTCCTCACTGCAGGTAGTTATTATGATACCTCCAAGCAGGAGTCCCACAACATCATCGCAGTAAGCGTGAATTTCTTCAGCCTGCACTCATCAGCCTTCCAGGATGGGCCTCTCAAAACAAAACAAATGGCACATGCTCTCCACAGAAACTTCGCTTATACCAGCATCTATCTCTGCTGACTCCCCCATTTCTTCACCATTAATCAAATGGCAGTGCTCGTGTAGGACTTATCGGCAATTACTTGCTAAATGGCAGTTCTGTCTTTATCCCACCACACTTTTGTCTCTAGTTATACCCTCCTCATTGGGTCTGAGAATTGTTTCACAACCTACATATTGTGTCTTATGAAACAAGTCCTGTCCAAAATGGATCCCCCTGGTAACAGCACATATATACTTGCAAACAATATAAAGTATTGCTATCATAACAATACAAGCCCACTCACTTGACAGTTACATTTCAAAGTTCGTGCAGAGTCTGATCATTATGTGTGAGTGGAGTTTTACTTAAGCAGGCCTGTAGGCATTGTGAGCAAATCCCCGAAGAAGCAAAAAGGCCTGTCAGGGTTTGATCACTGAAACATGAAACACTGCAACCACCAGGGGCACATGGACAGGGACACAGACAGTAGTCTTGTCCTCAGCTAAGAGTATACCTTTGGTATTACTCGAAGAACTCAGACACAGACTCTTGCCTTGATCTCCATTTTCTGCGTAGGCCTACAGCACACACATATGAGTTTGTGTGTGCTGAGGCCAAAATAAAGCCAGAATACCAGATTTACGTGCAGTTGGGTCACTCAAGGCAGGAGTACAGGTCCTTTATCATGCAAGGGACATTTCTACCCCAACACTAGGCCTGCCCTGTCACCTCTTGTACCACTGACCATAGTATTTGGGTAGGACACCTATGGCATAATCACCAGGTGTTGGACCTGGCCCTTTTTGTAGAAACATCTCAATTTTTTGCCTTCCTCCTCCTGCTTTTTGCTGAATTCATTTTGTTGGCTCCAGCACTCTGCTCGAAATTACCACTGCTAACCAGTACAAAATGCCTGTACTCTCTGCTTCAGGCATTATAATATTGGATTATGTGTAAGTAGCATATTTAATTTACTTGTAAGCCCCTAGTAAAGTGGCACTACATATGCTCAGTACCTGCAAATTGATGATACTAGTGGGCCTGCAGCACTGGTTGTGCCAGCCACTTAAGTAGCACTTTAAACATATCTGAGGCCTGCCATTGCGGAACCTGTGTGTGTTTTAGAAAGCTGGCATTTTCTCGCCATAGCCATTTGGTGCCTACAGCCTGTCTCTAATCACATGACTGGGAACAGTTGGCAGCTCGGCTTTATATATTTCTCCTGTGCAGCCGCACACAATGGGAGCTTAGGTGTAACTTGATTGGCCACCACTGGCAGGATGGAAGGCATGAGATGGACTCAGCCTCACGTACACCTGAAAGGCCTGTGCCTATAGCCGCACAAAGGGCTCCCTACCCCCTGTAATTAATCTGGAGCCGGGGCCAATAAGGCAGTGCATCTGCGCTTTTCAAAGGTATGGCTCTAGAAGTTTCTCCCCACTTCAAAGGCACAAATGTGAGTAAAAGAAGGACCTTAGACACCTCCACCTCAGTATACTTCTGGACTTGTGGATACTCTGCCAGGAAGAAGAACTGCTGTGTTGCTGAAAAGATTGCCACTCTGCTGGAATGCTACTCTGAAGGAGCTGCTGCCTTGCTGTGCTGACCTGCTGATGTCATGCCTGGGGAAGAAGAACTTAATCTTGAACCCAGTGACTCAAAGGTCTAGTCTGCTGGCCTCCTGATCTGAGCCTAAGGGACATAAAAGTCTTCCCCACAGCTCCTGGCTCCACCATCAATGAGTTCTTGACTCTCAAGTGGTGGCTCTCAGGTCCTGGAACCTTGGTTTGGCTTTTGAGCTCTTGAAATCAAGGTTTTTGGCTCTTTGCAACAGCAAACGGGCCAGTTTGCACTGGACCTGTGCTACTTGCACTGAAAATCAGAGCGAGCTACTGCCAGCCTGTCTCTTCATACAGTAGCATTGACAGCCCATGGGGAACACCCAATGTGAAGCTCCAGTGCACCAGTCCTTGACGTGCAGCCTCCTCTTCGCACCACACTGCCATCCACAAAACTCTCCTTGCTCGTCGTGACCAAAGCGAACAGGTCTCTTGGCACAAAACTTTAAAAGGTAAAACCTCACCTGGACTAATCAGGGTCTGTATCCAACATGCACTTAATCGCAGTTGACCTGACCTTTAAAACTGTGACCTGGTCTGGCATGACCAGATAGCCGTGGTAGGCGCTTTCTATTTTTAGCCACTGTATTGTAGTTTGTCCTTTAAGCCGTTCATAACTCCGGTTTAACTGATAGGATGTTTGTCATTTACATCTTGTTTTATTTAGTAAATTCTATACTATTTTTCTTACCTGGTGTGGAATATTTTTGTGTTGTGTTTTCACTGTTTTACTGTTTGAAGTGTTGCAAAAATATTTTATACATTGCCTCTAAGTTAAGCTTGACTGCTCTGTGCCAAGCTGCCAAGGAGTCAGCACAGGTTAATTTGGGGTTTCTGATGTCATACCCTTACTAGGATGTGGTTGCTTCTTGACCAGGGCTCACATCCCAGTCAACCAGTAACCCAATTTCAAACACCAGGCATCTCAATAATATTGAGCGAAACAGAAGACAATTCTGGAAGTAAGTTGGATCAGTGTCGGAGCAATGCAGGACCTCGCATGACTGTGGCAATGATGGAGCAGCGTTTTCTGACTAGCGAGTGCCGGGCAGTTGAAAGCATAACCATTATCTAGTTGTGGTGAACTCTTTGTGCCATGTAGTCATCACACTGGGCAAGACCATCCTCACCATAACAAGACAGATATCAGATGGCAGCAGTCTGCTCTGGAACAGGTTTGCAATATTTCCCACTACCTCGGTGGAAGACAAACAGCCATATACCTGTATAGCACAGTTATGTAATTGGAGGGACACATTCATTCCACACATCCCTTCACATCACTTATACACAAAATTAAAAGGATTACTCTCAATGGGAGGAGAAGCACTGGGCTACCCATCTCTCCTAGTAAGGGACTTCTATCAATAAAAAAAAAGTAATTCCACATGACTAGGTATCCCAAAAAACACATTGTTGGAATTAGGGAGAGTGTTAGAAATTGGGTTTGTGGTTGTAGAGGTATGTACCCTGGCCAAGAAGGAACCATATTCCTAGTCAGGGTAAGTCATATAAACACCATAAATTAACCTGTGCTCACCCTCTGGTATCTTGGCACAGAGCAGTCAGGTTTAACTTAAGAGGCAATGTGTAAATTATTTGTGTAACACTTCAAAAAGTGACACAGTGAAAACACCACACAACTCCACACCAAGTTAGAAAAATAGAATATGTTTTTATCAACTAAATAAGACCAAAATGACAAAACTTCAATGAATAGAAGTCAAGATATGATTTTTTAACGATTAAAAGGTAAAAAATATCGCCTAGAAGCAATGAGCGTCTATGGGGTTATCTGGTCATGCTGGACTGTGGCAAAGTGAAGAGTTGAGACCCAGGAGTTTGGGCCGGCGACAGGGATCCGGCAAGGCCCACTAGACAAAAGTACTTTGATCCTGGTCTCAACAGCGCAATGCTGGGTGCAGCCAAATGATGCACCGGTGTCTATCCAGCAGTCGAGGTGATGTGCTGATTTTCTCCACACAATGATGGTGATGTGTTGGTTCTGAAATGCGCCAGTTCCAAGGCCGAAGCTTCGGGTTTCACCACTCAGTCGAGGGGATGCATCGATCGTCTCCCTGCAGTGGTTCAGATGCATTGTTTCCTAAAGTGAGTCACTAGTTCAGAGTGCGATGCACCAGGTTCGATATTTGATCCCGCTACGAGGATGCGCTGATTTGGACCCATGCAAAAGGCAAAGTTGCATCAATTCTTATGAAGATGTGTGGGTTGTGGCAGTTGAAAACTTTATACCCCTTGCAAGGGCCTAGGACTGGATTGGCACCACTTGGCAGGGCAAGACTTGCAGCATGCAAATTCCAGGTTCTGAGGTTCTGAGGTTCTGAGAAGAACTGGAGGCAAGCTAGCAAGCCCTTGGAGTCACTCTGGGTTCAAGTGAGATGAGTCCAGTCCTTCCTCAGCAAGGGAGAGGGCAGCAGGCAGCAGGGCAGCACAGCAAGAAAGCAGTTCAGCCCGAGCAGCAATCCACAGCTCCAGTCCTTGTAGCAGCACAGCAGTCCGACTTCCTGGCAGAGTCCTTTACAGGTCCAGCAGCATACTAAGCTGGTAGGGTCAGAGGTCCAGTACAAGTACCCAGTTGTGTCTTTGAAGATGGGGTGACTTCAAAGAAGGGTTTTTGAAGAGCACAGAGGTCCTTTGTTCCTGCCCTGGCTCTAGACTCATTACAGGGGGTATGCAGCCCTTTGTGTGGGAGCTAGAGACTGCCCATTCAGATTCAAGTGTCAGCTTCTCCCTCCCATCCTGCCCAGGATGGCCCACTAGGATGCTGATGGCCCATCAGGATGTTAATGGCTCATCAGTCAAAATAATTGTGGTTCTGAAGACAAAGATGTATTATTGATTCCATCTGACTCCTCTTCAATCCATCACCAGACACTCTTCTTTTTTTATCTCACTCTTGCAGGTTTTTTTTCCTCCATCCCTGTCTAACCATCTTTCTCTTCCTCTTCATTTCTCCCATTTATGAAAGTCTGATGAGGAAAAATAGGTGCCGGTCTCCAAATATAAGTGTCGGTGAGCCCCCACCTGCAACCAACGGCTCAAATTAAGCACTGGGTAGAAGAATGAGGATTATGTACTGTGTTGTATTGATGTTAGGGAGACTGTAAGAGAATGGGGAATGTTATATGTCATATTATAATTGCCTACGTTAAAACACTTATTATGAAATATTGTTCAGTGATTCAGGCATTTGCGTAATCATTATGGTTTCCTTGGTTTTGTCCATCACCACCTGGGGTGAAGCAACGTCTCCTCTTCTAAATGTATCAGCATTTTTCTCCTAATGGCTATGTTTAGTGCCACTGCACATTTCACACTGGTCCAGTACACTTTTTTGGGGTTATTAAGTAGTGTCCCACAACTTATGTACTAGCAATGCATTAACAACTGGAGAACACCATACACTTTTTTTCTTGTATTCATGATCTTTATGTGTGCCATATGGTATCCGTTTGTTGTTATGCTGCTGGTTACCTTAGAAGTGGCAATTACCACATTCACACTGAATAGACAAAATCACCTAGAAAGAGGCTGTCAGTGATTGTCAGGACTTCATGTTTATCTACAGTGTTAGTACATGATACAGCACTATGTGATAGACATGTGTAAAGGGTAAGTAGAGTTAAATGATTCACAGTTACAATTGAATTACTGGAATGTACACAATTTTGGTGTACAAATAATGTGACATAGTGCAAGGCGGTGGCTATGGTTAATCATGAATATTGGAATTTGACAATGAAGTTGTGTACTGTTGCTAGTTAAGTATTTGCATGAATGTAAACAAAGTAGCCATGTTCCATGGTCGTCGTGACTCCTTAACATGCCGGGTTGCATTCATTGACCGGTATATCAATGATTGACCAGGAAATGTGTTGATTGTGGAAATTAAGCACTCGTGTATTAGAGATCATTCTCAAATATATCTTGGGTGTTCATGGAATCTATCTATATCTCATTCCTTTTGCAGAACGCATGCTTCCTTGCATTCAGAGGTAGCAACGTGAACGGAACAAATCTATTGAATTTTTCCCATTTGGAAAATATGCCGTAGCATATAAAGGTCTTTTGGTTGTTACAATGCACTGTCAATACCAGGGAAAAAGCATGTGTGTAGGCAAATGTTGCATTTGGACACTCTTCACCTTATTGAAGATGCAAGAGAAATATTGCTGTGAAATGCATTGTCCAAGTAACACACTAGTCTAGAGGCTCCTGACTTACAAATAGATCTGCCAGTTAGTTGTGATCATAGTGTGTAAATTCTTGCTCATTGAATGAGTGGAATAAACGAACGGTGCCCAAGTGAACCTGTTGATGTTAACAATGTGTTCAGCGGACTTTGGGAAGCTGAGGTAATCATTTTCATGTGATTTGTGACATTCTTCAGCCCCTCCTTCAAATGTTGTTTTGCCGTTACTTCTTTTGTCTTGCAAAAAGGAGAACCAATGGGTTTTCTTTCTTGGCCATTATTCTTGCAGCTGATATGTCCATAGCGTTACGCATTTTCCTGGCATGGTTAGGGTCCTTTATGGGGTAGGCTGCTAATTGCTTATGTGTTTTGAATAATGAATTCTGTAGAAAATAAACAACATAGAGAAATATAATGTGCACGTTTGAAATTGTGACCTAAAAGAAGGGCTACCAGGGTTCACGAAATGTACTAATTTATTATTAATATGTATAAGATATTGAAAATGTATTAGATTAATGTAGTAATATGTCATATTAAGGGATATGAATTATGTTTTTGATTATTAATTGTAGGCCTTAACTTAGTGAGTGTCTTGGCCTAGTTTTGCCAGGCCTCATGCAAAGCTGTATTTCTTAGTGTTTAATAGAAAATGCTGACAAAGTGAACTAACTGTGAAATGTTCATTGCTTTAATAAAAATGCTTAACCAGAGCTTTCTATGGGAACCAACAGTCAGGAGATGAAGTCTCTAGTGATGTATCCAAATGTGTGTAAAATGCGCTAGATGTACTTTCCCAGGACGTGAACAATGAAGACACTGACTGGAGAAGAAGATGCAACAAAATTGATACCTGACAAGCCGGATGATGAGAACATCATAATGCGAACCAATCAACGACATGAGAAAGAAGAAATATTAGAATTCTTAGATTTGGGATGGTTAAGTTATTGGACAGAGTAATAATGTGCAATTAATTGACCAATTGGAAATTAGGGGATAGTTTGGGTGACTTTGATTTAACAATGTGACAGAGGGAAAAGATTTCAGACCCTATTCAGATTCTAGGCAGACCACTGTCGAAAACAAAAAAAAAAGACTTAGAAGAGATTTGAGATTCTGTCATTGGGCTCATACTCTCTGAATGAGAGCCTGATGTGTTGCTGATCGACTGATGACCTGAGGACGAAGACTGATTCTGTTTGCTGATCCATACCGTAAATAGGTAAATATGACAATATGAATGAATTGTATTTTTGCGCCTTTTCTTTCTAGATGCCAACTGCGCCGTCTTAGTTGGCTTTCCTTAGGTAGATGTTTTCCAGAATTCATGTTCTAAATTGTTTTGCATGAAGCCCCACATGCTGATGCTAATTTGGGTTAGATGAGGACTTATACTCGACGATTGACATTGACAAATTACAGAGACAAATGGTTTGACGAACTGTTTTGCTGAACTTTATGGACAGTATTGAAATATTGACGCTGGTTTTATTATGGATCTACACTAATGCTCTAGACTGTATTGTGATGCAAGCCTTGTTTAGATTGTGTTTCTGGCATCTTATGGCTAATTAATATTGTTCTCATATGCGTTTTGAATTGATTTTGAGTTCCTTTCTCATGACTTAGTACTGTCAAAATAGGGAAATAAAAATTACTAAACTTTTACTAAACGTGTGGTTATTCATGGCTGAAAAGTCATTGTGTGTGACAATTACAGACTCTATTGATTATTGATTTGACTAATGATTATTGATTATTGTGTATTGATTATTGTTGCCTATACTGGAGCTATGGCAAGATCATCTTAAACGAGTCAAAAGGTTCATCAACCTATACGCGTCCCCTTGTAAGTTTACTTATTAAGGACCAACACGCCAACAGTATTAATATTGTTTGGGGGTGAATTTGGACTTTCTGCTACCATTCTGTATTAGGGATATTTTTCCAGATTTTACGGCTCTGGTTGCAATATTACAGCATCCAATCAATATACGAGAAGCCTATTTCTAGATGTGGCAATAACAGAGCCGGAAATATTCAGTCACAAAAACACCCATCTGTTTTTCAATTTGATTTGGTAAACTCGGAAAATGTCAACCTATGATTGCTTATGATTTTCTCTGAATTCTCCAGGTATGGAAGGTGGTCATACAGCACAAGAGATGTTATTATTGTGCTGTTGTTAAATACTTTATGTGTGTCTTATTGTTTGGTGAGCCTACTGAACAGCTGGCATTTCTTTGTGCATATGATATAGTAGGAAAACAAATACACATGAACATGTCATTACCTTGAATAGAAACAAACAACTGAACATTTTCTGATCCTTGACAAAACTTTTAGTATGTGACACTTAAAGAGTAGCTTGAAAGAAACCATGACAATGACTAGTGGAAAAGCGCAGCTGTACTATTATTGATAGGTGACCGTATATACAAGGAGCAAAAGCCACATTTATATAATTGAATTATTAGCAATCTGCATACGCTAACTGTATTATTTTGACTGCCGTGTTCATTTTTAACGGTAGCTGACCCTGACTAGGACAAAGCCACTTGAATTTGTCTTTTTTTAAATACATTGTAAGTATCATGTTGTATTCCTTTTGCAGGTGTTTTATCGTTGCTCGCTAATTAGAATAGTCTTTTGTATAAATTCAAGATCTGTGAGATTAGGGAATCCTAGAAATTGTGAGATGAGGGAACTGAACTTGAAACTTGGCAATGGACATGCCATGCCTGGGAACTAGAGAGATCCTCCTGTATCAAGCAGACCAGAAGTTTGCTACTTTCAAGGCCGTGCAGCTCAGCGTTGCGCTTCTTTGTCTTGTGGTGGGAACGTGGGGAGTTTGTCTGCTCCCTGGAAATAATGAACCCGGATTGGCCCAACTAGAGGGAGTTGGTGGGACGCAGCATCCAGCATGTTCTATTGTTGTTAATTGTGTTCTTAGAATAACTGAACAGATCCTGTCCTGATTTTGCTGAGGGAAGACCTTTCCCGCACTCTGCTAATTTCCCCTGCCTGTGGTGTTCAGCTTCATGTTGAACATCTGGGCCTTTGACCCTGATCCTTAACTTGCCTCTTTTGATGCTCACACCTTGCTCTTAATTTACCCATTGCCACTATAGATACTTTATTTAAATCAGGGAAGATCATTTATGGAAACAATCTATTTCTTTTTATGTACATTGTCTTTTTCTGTATTTTTCATTTTCTTTTCATAATTTACAAATTCAGATTGCATAACCATATAGATGTGTGTGTTTTTATAATTTGACTTATTGATTTATGGGTTGATTGATTTGTAAATAGACAACATTTTGGTCTCCACCCAATCTGTTGTTTTTGTGGAAGCACATTGGTTTCACTGTAATGGATATATGTGCTGATGCTATCTGTGTCAGGAATGGAAGACTGTGGAAAGAGTTCTAGTCAGTTCTCTTGTTATTTCAAACAGGTGCCAGTACAAAACATTATGGTTCTTGGATCCTGCAGACCTGCAGTTCATCATTGAGAGACATTTTCAGATATGTTCTCATAAGCCATCATAGCTGGGAGGAAGGAACTAACTGGTGAGACTTAGGGCCTGATTTAGATGTCAGCGGTACTGGTCCCTCCATTGACTTTTCAACTGAAAACCCACCTGCTACTGCAAAGGTCCGCCTCCTGTATTTTAGATGTCGGTGGTCCCATAGACGAAAGACTTCATTCGAACCGCTGTCTCCTCCAAGAAACACTGCCTGCTACCATGGCCAGAAAGGGAAAACGGGATGCTGGTGGGACCACTGCCAGCCGTCCCACCATGCAGATTTAGATGCGCCTTAAAGCCAAGGGAAAAATGGCGGTCTGACCTCCACTCCTTAGTTGGCGGGACATGGCCTGCCATCACCGCTGCTGATGACCCATAGAGAAAACACAACCCTCCCATCTACAGACTACAAGGTAGGATGACGCATTGCCAGTGAACATTGGGTGGGTGCTGCACAGCAGGTGGGGACCACTGGAGACATATACGTGTCACAGTAACTTTTTTATCACTGTGACATGCATATGTCAGAGAAAAAAATGGGACAGACACAGATGAGGACACACTGGCACACAACACATATCACACGTAACTGCCATTATGGTGCCAGTATTTATTGGCAAATGAATGCTGGTACCACAATGAAGATACATTCACACCTTCCAACTGTGTCCATGTGTGCACATTGCCAGGGGACCTGTACCTGTCATGTTGTGATGCAAGTTGTGTGTGCGAGTCAGTACATGTATGTGTGTATGTGACGCGATTGGCTGTTTGAATTTGGGGTGGCACGTGTTTGTGAGTGTGTTTCTGTAGCTGAGTGTGTAGTTGTGTTGTTTGTTGTGGTTGTGTCATGTGTGGGTGTAGTGTTAATGGTGTGTGTATGTTGTGTCGTAGATGGATGTGAATGTGTGTTTTTGGCATTTACGGGTTGTGTTGTGTCAGAATGGCAATGGGTAATTGTGTGCATGTGTTGTGCTGTGTAGCATGTAGTGTGTGGGTACATCTATGGCTACGGTAGAGTGTTTGTAAGTCACATACCTCTCTTCCATAGCCCCTGTCATTGTACGATGTCTATAGAATTCTGCCACTGTCTACCGCTGTCAGTGCACAGCTGCCATTTAGACTGCCAACAGTCTGCACCTGACGCGGCTTGGCGGTGCAACTGCAAACCTCTAAATCAGGTCCTTAGGGTCTAATCTAAGTCTTGGTGGAAGGGAATTTTCCATCTCCAACATGAAAGATTTCCCATCCACCTTATTACGATCCCATGATATCCTATGGCAATCAAAATAAGGCAGACAAGATATCCGTCACATTTGAGATGGAGTATTCCCTCCAACCGAATCTAAGTCAGGCCCTTACTTTGCCATTAATCAACTCTATTGAGCATAAGAATATGTGAAAGCAGAGAGGTGGATAGGTAATATGCTTGGACTCATTGGAGCTTAAAACGTTGATCATTGAAACTGCAGAGTTCCCACATCCTTTTGCATCTTCCCTTATTTTGTGCTCAATTGACATGTGAGGCCTGTGCACCTCTTACTCTTTTCTATGTTTCTGCGTAAAACAATGAATGGTCCCATTGTAGGATAAGTACACTAGTAGAAAAATAGGACTGGCCTAGGTTAGTCCTGTTGGCTATGGTTGTAAGGATTTGTTTATGAGCTAACTTATTCAACTGCGAAATGTCACGTGTGTTTAGCCTGACTCCTTCTGGCAACATTCAATAGTCTATTAGAGGAAAATCCTTCTCTACACATGCATAATTGTGTCTAATTTTTGGCTTTTAGCAAATGGAGTTCCAATGTGGATGCAATATACAAATAAAAGTCCTGTACTAGACTGGATGTAAATAAAAATAATAGTTTACGTGCTGAGGAAAGTACTATGGAATGTAGCAACTGATAGCCATTGGCTAACAGATCCATTACTTTTGATGAAGTTGTATTAACTTATTTTGTTTCTCTGGTAAACTGAAGAGGCCTACATTGGCAGAATCAGCAGGGTTCCCTTGCCTTAGTTTTGTACTTCCTCAAAATTTCCTTTGAAGTGGTGATGACCAGTGGAAACAGACACAACAAGCGGTAACACAAAGTTTGAATTTTCTTTCATTCTGGATTCACAGGAAGTCATCTAAAATGAATCCTCAGCAATCGAAAACTCAGTATTCATATGTACAGTGCCGTACTTTTTTCAACTACCATTACAACATTTCTGGAATCAGAATTTATTTTTACTCATGTACAGTCATTACGAGTGGCCTGATAATTGTGATGGGCCGGTACCAAGAGTTACAGACCCAGTCAGAATTGTTAGACCTGACAGCCTTACGGTGGTGTTCACTCAACTTTTTGCTTGCCTACTCCAGTGTTCAGACCATATATTTGCTGGTATTAGGACCTTGTACACTTTACTACTGCTAACTGCTAACCAGTGCTAACACGCTTTTGCCTGCTCCCCTGAATAGGGTAGTATTGGCTTATCCTCAATTAGTATATTCAATGTACTCATAAGACACTATTAAATTGTACTATGTGTACACAGGGCTTGTAAATTAAATACTACTAGTGTGCCACAGCACCGATGTGCCACTCACATAAGTAGTCCATTAACCATGCCTCAAGTCTACCATTCCAGAGCCGGTGTGTGCAGTTTTACACTGCCATGTCCACCTTGGACAATAACCCTTTTGCCAGGCAAAAACCTTCCCTTTGTATACATGTCACCCCTAATGTAGACCTTGGACAGCCCAGAGGGAAGGGTGCAATGTACGTAAAAGGCAGTACATATACTTTTAAGATTTGCATGTCTTGGCAGTGAAAAACTCCCAAACCCATTCTTCAATACTGCAAGACATATCTCTCCCGTAGGGTAACATTGGGAAGACTTTATTAGATTTTATAATTGTAGTTCACAGTCTAGAAGAGATCAATTTCATGAGTTTGGTGCCTCTAAAATCACAATTGAAAATCATAATTTATGATTAAGTCAGATTATAAAATTACAATTCTGAAAAAGGAACTTTTAGAAAGTTGGAATTTTCATACTTCAGTCATTTGGTACCTGCTGCCTGTCCCTGATCACTTGATTAGGGTGGATGACAGCTGGGCTTTGTGTATTCCCCCTTGACTGTCACACACAAAGGGATCTTAGGTGTGACCTGATGGGCCATCCTGGGAGGATGGGAGGGAGGAAATGGGTACTTACACCTGCGTAGGCTGTGCTCTGACCCTACACAAAGGGCTGCCTACCCCCCTGTAGTGAGCCTGGAGCCAGGGTAGGAAGGGCAGGACCTCTGTGCACTTCAAAGGCCTGTCTTTGTAGTGTCCCCTACTTCAAAGGTCCAACTGGGTATACTGAGGAAGCTGCCAGGAAGAAAGACTGCTGTTCTGCTGAAGGACTGCCACTCTGCTGGACTGAACCCTGCTGGACTCCTGCTGTACTGTACTGACCTGCTGCCTGCTGCCCTCTGCCTGAGTGAGAAATATTAGACCTACTTCACTTGAACCCAGAACCCTGAGTGTCTACAAGTGCTAATTGGCTGGCCTCCTGATCTCATCTCTCATGGACATAAAATACTTCCAACCCCCTTATTTTTGCACCTGGACTCTGCCATTTGCGAGTCTACCCTGCCATGTGGTGCCATCCCAGTCGTGGACCCTTGGAAGTGGGCTTAAAGTGCTTTCCCAGCAGAACCAACACGTCCTCTTCTGAGTGATATATCCCCAGCAGAACCAATGCATCTTCTCAGCTGAGTGGTGCATCTTTGAGCGAACCAACACTTCGCCACTGTTCCATGGATTGGACCCGTCACAACAAATTCAGATCACCACAGTATCCCGCATCTTGGGTTCAGTGCATTGCTTTTAAAACCACCACTGCACAATACATTTCCTGGTGCAAGCTCTTCGGATCTCCCATCGATGGCAGCCTCTTCGAGAACACCAATACTCTACATTGCAGCTTCACCGCTAATCAGAACCGACATATCATGTCGACTGTGCAGCACATCGCATCCTTGAAACCGGCCTTCGCATTGCAAGGCCCGTCGACAGGATCCTTGACGTTGACACAGCAAGACCCTGCACCACAGACTCGCCGCATCTTGTAACCGATGTATTGTCACGGCTGTGAGCAGCCTCTTCGAAATGGATCTACGTAGTTCTCTGCAACCAGGATTCAAGGTATTTTGTTTCAGTGGGCCTATTTGAGTCTGTGCAGCCAGCCCGCACTCCATCATGGTCGGCCTGAACTTTTGACTTTGTCCCGGTCTGGATTTCCCAGACATTCACCACAGCTTATTTTACTTCTTAGTGCTATTTTTACTTAAGCCTTTTAAACTCAATATCTCCAGTTTCATTTATTGTATTTTTGTCATTTTGGTCTTGTTTTATTTACTAAATTCTGATCTATTTGTCTGGCCTGGTGTGGGTTATTTTTGTGGAGTGCTTTCACAGTTTTACTGTTCAAAGTGTTGCACAAATACTTTACACATTGCCTGTAAGTTAAGCCTGACTGCTCTGTGCCAAACTACCAGAGGGTGAGCACAGGTTAAAGTAGGATTTGCTTGTGCCTTACCTTGACAAGGCTCGAGGTTGCTGCTTGACCAGGTAATGCACCCCAGTCAACCAACAACCCAATTTCTAACAGGAATTATACATGTTTTGAGAACACTGTACCTCATGGAGTTTCACCCAGAGATTTCACCTCTACCTGGGTAAAATACTGGGGGAAAACATGCATAAATTAGCACAGTAAACCCAATTCATCCATTTCATTTAGCAAAAGATGTTAACCCATGTTACTTTCTTCCTCCATGAATTACCAAGAGCCCTGGTAACGGTAATTCTGGGAAAGGAAAATAACAAGGATTGTTCAAAGTCACTCCTAATTTTGGCCATGGGTGGGAGAAGAAGCCCACATCTTGAATCCTGAGAATCTGTTGGATTAGATACTGACCACTAATATTGAACTACCATTTTGCCAAGGTTTCCAGAGAGCCAGTGTGGTAAAGTTGTCTGTAGACCTGCCCTATTTTCCTCTAGTACAGAGACTCTAATGTCATAAACTCCTGAAACAGACTAGAAACTGACTTACCTGAGTAGAATTAAGGGAGGTCAGCTGGACACTACTGTCAATTTGACAGGCATGGTGTCCCTTCTTCTCAGTGAATCCAGTATGCTGATATAGGCCCTCATTACAACCATGGCGGTGGGTGATAAAGTGGTGGTGATATGACCATGGCTGAAACCACTCAGACAGATAGCCACTTTAACACACCGACTGCCAGGGTGAAACCAATAAGCACCATGGCGATAACCGCCAACAGCCAGGCGTAAGACAATGTACCGCCCACAGTTATATGACACACCTATCCGCCACCTTTTCTGGGGCGGTACCAATGACATCAAAAGCCTGGCAGAAACACTGCACAGAAGGGAAACGACTCACCACTGAAAACTCAAGGAAGGGCCATAAGGCCATGGAGCCTGAGCTGCATAAATTCCCCATGCTCTTCTACCTTCTGCTCCATTACGAACACCAGCACCGCAAAGACAACCACAGTTAAAACTGCTGCCTAGCACACAGGGGAGGGGGGAGAAAAAGAGAGTGACACACACACGCAACACGCAACACCCCGACCCCCAACACCACACACACAACCAGATGCAGTAACATAACATATACACCCCACATCCCTCAGGAATAATGCAAGGACAACTACTATAGTGTAAAAAGGCTGTAATAAGATAAATATAGGTAAAATACATGCATCCAAATCAAAATGTGTTTACATATTTACAATGCAAGGGACACTGCTCAGTCCTCAATGTCTGTGGGCCACAGGGCCACATCACAAAGTCCAAGGCCCAACCTCACTCCTGCAACAACGCAGAGAGAATACTGCAGGGGCATCAGGTCGAAAATATACAGGCACCTCAGGGGGATGGGGAATGGGGGGGCACCTCAGCCGGAAGATGGTACAACGCCACTGGTCCTAGAGGTGGCAACATACCCTGTGCTTGGTCCTGGGGAGTGCAAGGCCACAGTCTCTCAAGTGAGTGATTTGCCCACTGCTTGGTCCTGGGGAAAGCAAGGTCACAGTCTCTCAAGTGGGTGATTTGCCCACTGCTTGGTCCTGGGGAGTGCAAGGCCACAGTCTCTCAAGTGGGTGACTTGCCCACTGCCTCTGGAGGGGACAACATGCCCTGTGCTTGGTCCTGGGAAGTGCAAGGCCACAGTCTTTAAGTGGGTGATTTGCCTACTGCTTGGTCCTGGGGAGTGCAAGGCCACAGTCTCTCAAGTGGGTGACTTGTCCACTGCCTCTGGAGGGGGCACTATGCCCTGTGCTTGGTCCTGGGGAGTGCAAGGCCACAGTCTCTCAAGTGGGTGATTTGCCCATTGGTTCTTGAGGGGGCATAGTGCCCAGTGAGTTCCATCTTGGGAACCATGGGGTGAGTGGATGGCTTCTCGACTGGTTCTGGAGGGGGCATTGTGCCCAGTGAGATTCATCCTAGGAAGGATGGAGTGAGTGGATGGCTTCTTCCACTGGTTCAAGAGGGGGCATTGTGCCCAGTGAGCATCATCCTCGGAAGGATGGAGTGAGTGGATGGCTTCTCCACTGGCTCTGGAGGGGGCATAGTGCCCAGTGAGCATCCTGGGAAGGATGGGTTTAGTGGATGGCTTCTTCCATTGGTTCTGGAGGGGGAATTGTGTCCAGTGAGCTTCATCCTGGGAAGGATGGGGTGAGTGGATGGCTTCTCCACTTGTTCTGGAAGGGGCATTGTGCCCAGTGATCTTCATCCTGGGGAGGATGGGGTGAGTGGGTGGCTTCTCCACTGGTTCTGGAGGGGGCATCATGCCCTGTGATGCAGGTCTTTGGGAGTGCAAGGTCACAGTCTCACACCTGGGTGTCAGACCCAAAGGATTTTCTGGGGCCAGGCCGCACAACAGCCCATGGAGGCAGGCCTGCACACTGTCCGCCGGCAGTGACGGCTGCTCAGTGGTGGCAGTGGCGGTGCTGGTGGCAGTGCTGGCAGTGGTGGGGGAAGGCTTCAGCTGTTCCCGTGCAGCCTTGGACGGCTGCCCACTGGGGTTGCTGCTGCTGGTGATGGTGCTGGTAGTGGTGGGGGAGGCTCCAGCCCTTCCCCTGCAGCCTCGGATGGCTGAACCACTGTGGTTGTTGGTGGGGGCTCTGACTGAATCCCAGCACCAGGCCTCTTGTCCTTTTTGCCTGCTGGTGCAGGCCCCTTGCCCTTCCTGTCAGCTGCTAGGGATGGCTCCTTGCTCCTTTTGCCAGCATCTAGGGACTGCTCCTTGCACTTCCTCTCAGCAGCTGGGGATTGCTCCCTGCCCTTCCTTTTACCAGCTGGGGGTGCCTCCTTGCCCTTCCTTTTTGCAGCTGAGGGTGCCTCCTTGCCTTTCACTGCACCATCTGGGGGTGCCACCTTGCCCTTCCTTGCAGCACTTGGTGCAGGCACACTATCAGTGTGGCTGCCTGGTGCCCGGGATCCTCTCCCACCTGGTGTAGCTGTGGACACTACTGTGCACCTGGACTGGGTGGCTGAGGTGCTTGCCTGGGGTTTGACCACCCTGGCCTGATGTGAGGGATGGGGGAGGGCTAGGGAAGAAGTCAATGTTGGCAAGGAAAAGCTTCTTAGGTACATTGGGGCAGGAAGAGGGATATGGTTTGGGAGTGGAGGAAGAGGGAGTGGTTGTAGGAAGTGTCAGTCTGCTGTGATTGGGTGCAGGTGTATGGGCTGGATGCTGTTGTGAGGTGGATGGCTGTTGGGTGTCTGAGTGCTTGCGTTTGTGTACTTTGGGAGGAGGGGGCACAGACATAGTGGGAGAGGACACAGGGGACGTGTGCATGGAAGTGGGGGTGGTGACTGCCAGTGAGGGGCATGTGCTGTTAGGTATGCTGGTGTTGGGGGTAGTGGATGAGGATGTAGTACATGCAGGTGTGAGTGTAGACGCAACTGGGAGAGAGGTGGAGGACGAGGAGGAGGGGGACACAGTGGAAGCAGTGGATGTTGTCTGATTCTGGATGGTGTTTATATGAGTGTCTGTGTGATGAAGTGTGGTGCTTGTGTTTGCCATGTCCACTCTTGTGTGTTGTCCTGGGTGCATGCTCATCTGACTGTGTCCTTGGGTTAGGTTGAGGTTGAGGGAAATGGTATTGGGTAGAGGAAGGTGGAGGGAGGAGGCAAGAAACAGGGACAATGGCTGCCATCAGGGAGGAGGCCAGAGCCTGGATTGATCTCGGTTGGGCCGCCAAGCCAGTGTGAATGCCCTCCAGGAATGCATTTGTCTGTTGCATTTGGGTTGCCAGCCCCTGGATGGCATTCAGTATGGTTGACTGCCCAACAGAGATGGATCTCAGGAGGTCAATAGCCTCCCCACTCAGGGCAGCAGGGCAAACTGGGGCAGGGGCAAAGGAGATGCCCACCCTCCTGGGTGACCGGGCACGGTGAACTCCCTGAGTGGCTGCTGGGAGGGCAGTCCTGGTAAGGGGGTGGCGGCTGTACCTGTAGCTGGGGTGGGCACAGAGGTGTCCGCCACCACCAGGGAGCTTCCATCGGAGGAGGAATCCGTGTCCGAACTGTCCCCTCCTGTCTCTGCCTCTCCCTCCATCCCACTGGTGCCCTGCTCCTCTGACAGATGATGCTAATGCACATAAGGACAGGGTGAAAAAACAAAAAGGGGCGGGGAAGAGGCAAAGGATACATTTGGTCAATGGCGGCAGCAACACCACCGTTGGTGTACATGAGACATGCACGGGGAACAGCCCTACGCACTAGGCAATGCACTACCAGTCACAATGATAGTCACCAGACCATGGATAGGGACACCTAACGCCAATTGCAGCATACCTGAGACCCACAGACCCCTGCCCAGTCGTGGATGCCTACTTGCTTGGTTGGAGGTGTTTTACATCAGAATCCTGCCCAACACGTGACATACTCTGCAATGTCAAGCCTGGCGTAGGGTCACCCACAGGCCCACAACCCCCACCCGGATACCACCCCACCAGGCACAAGTTGTTTATTGGGGCACTGTACTCACCCCCTTGTACATCACCATTGGCCATTGTACCCCAGAGGGCCCAATGTTAACCAATGAGGAGTTGCACAGTGGTTTTCGACCACCTCCCGCAACGGCGCACAATGTCAGCGGAATTACCTCATTTCCACCTGTCCCTCCAAATAGGACAAGCAGACGCCATTTCATGGGGGGTACAGGCCATGGCTCCTAACTGCGTCACAGTACACATATGCACCATTTGGACATCTCCAACAAAATACTGTTACAATCACAACACGCAGTGAAGTGTAGTGGTTGGAAATAAAAGATACTGACCAGCTGCTCACCATTTTGCACAATAGATTGCATCCACTGAGGATGAATTGGAAATGGAGACATCCCACTGTGAACAGACCCCTGGTGGACTTGGCAACAATGGAGGACAGGCACATTATCGTCACCTATAGACTGGACAGAGCCACAATCACAGAGCTGTGTGCCCAATTGGAGCCTGACCTAATCTCTGCTATCCATCACCCCACCGGGATCCCCCCTCTTGTGCAAGTGCTATTAGTGCTCCATTTCCTGGCAACTGGCTCCTTCCAAGTGACAGTGGGCCTGGCAGCTGGAGGGCAATATTCTCAATAGTGCTGACCAGAGTGTTGTCTGCCCCAATTAAACACATGAACAGCTGCATCGTTTTTCCCCAGGTGGAGGATTTGGCCACAGTGAAAGCTGATTTCTATGCAATGAGACATACACCTAACATTATTGGGGCAATTGACTGTACACATATTGCTTTTGTCCCCCCCCCCCCCGGCCGAATGAACAGGTGTTCCGAAATCGAAAGAGCTTTCACTCCATGAATGTGCAGATGGTGTGCCTGGCGGACCAGTACATCTCCCACGTCAATGCAAAATATCTTGGGTCTGTGCATGATGCCTTTATCCTGAGGGCTAGCAGCATCAGATTTGTAATGGCTCAACTCCAGAGACACAGGGTGTGGCTAATAGGTGAGCCCTGGTTCCCACCCAGTATATGTTGGTGTATGGGTATGGTGTGGGCCCTACGGGTTGGTGTCCCTCGATATTTGCAGGTGACTCTGGTTACCCCAACTTCTCATGGCTACTGACCCCTGTGAGAAATCCCAAGATAAGGGCAGAGGAACGTTACAATGAAGCACATGGGCGAACAAGAAAAATTATAGAGAGAACCTTTGGCCTCCTGAAGGTCAGGTTTCGTTGCCTCCATCTAACAGGTGGATCCCTGTACTACTCACCCAAGAAGGTCTGCCAGATCATCGTGGCATTCTGTATGTTGCACAACCTTGCCTTACATCACCAGGTGCCTTTTCTGCAGGAGGATGAGGCTAGAGATGGCTGTGTGGCAGCAGGGGACCCTGTGGACAGTGAAGATGAGGCAGGGGATGAGGATAACAGAAGTGTAACAATTCTACAATACTTCCAATGACACACAGGTAAGACAGTGTAACTTCACATTTAAATGACTGTTTTGTGTTTGACATTGTCACTGGCAGGCTGATTTTCCCACTTCTATGGCCACTCACTGTACCCTTTGGCATCTCTATTTGCAGATATTTGTGCCCCACTATCGCTCCTGGTGTGTTGACTGCAGCCAACTACAGGTCATTCCTATGTATACATTACTGTACAGTTGATTTTCAATGTTTAAACCTTGTTAAACGAATACATACTTAAATCATTTGACATACTCCATAATTGTATTTTTTGAAAGGGTGTTTATTTAAGTGCTAAGAAGTAGAGGGGGGTGTACAATGGGCTGGGGTGATGGTGGAGGGAAGTCCAGGTTAGAGTCCAGTATATTTGTTTCACAAGTGCATTGTCCAAGGGGGCATAGGAAGGGGAGCAATGTCACTTCAAGGTGGACAGGGTGACAGAGTGGGACACAAGGGTAACAATCAGGAGAGTTTTATTTCTTGGCGGGGTCTTGGCAGTAGTCTCTGGCTTCTGCCTGGATCGCACAGAATGTTTGCGGGGTGGTTTACCTTCTGCAGGGGAGGGGTGCTGGTGGCCTGTTGGTCCTGTGGCGGGGCCTCCTGTCCACTAGCGGAAGCAGAGGTGGATGGCTGTTTATTGGTTTGGCTAGTGGCAGAGGCCTGGTGGAGTGCCACAGCCTCCCTCATAGTGTTGGCCATGTCTACCAGCACCCCTGCAATGGAGACCAAGGTGGTGTTGATGTCTTTCAAGACCTCCCTGGTCCCCAAGTACTGTCCCTCCTGCAGCCGCATGTTCTCCTGCAACTTCTCCAGTATCTGGCCCAGCGTATCCTGTGAATGTTAGTATGCTCCCAGGATCACGGTGAGTGCCTCCTGGAGAGTCGGTTCCCTGGGACTGTCCTCCCCCTGGCGCACAGCACTCCTCCCAGATTCCCTGTTGTCCTGTGCCTCTGTCCCCTGAACCGTGTGCCCATTGACCCCAGGTCCCTGGTCCTACTGTGTTTGTGGGGTGGCCTGGGCTCCCTGTAGTGGTGGACACACTGATGATTGACGTGTCCTCTGGACAGAGGTATGGGCCTGCTGGGTGGGAGCTGTGGTGGTGTTTCCTGAGGGGGAGGCTCTGTGGTGGTGTGAGAGTGTGTCTGGGTAACCGACTGTCCAGAGATCCCTGATGGGCCAGGTTGGTCATCCAGGCGAGCAGAGCTGCTGTCTCTGTGGGCCTCTTCTGTGGGGAAACTGGATGTTGCTGGCTCCTCTTCTCCTGTGACATTCGATGGGGGACCTGTGGGGATGTAAATGCAGTGTTATTGTTTCTGCTTGTGACATCATGTGCATTGGTGTGTTGCCCTCTATGGTTGTTGTTGCCCTGCCAGATTTGCTTTCGTGTGAGTTACTATTTGGTGGGCTAGGTGATTCTCTCCAGTGTGCATGCAGTGGTGATAGGTGTCCATGCAGGTCTGTGAGGGGTGTCCATGCATTGGTGTTACATGCAGGGCTTGGTATTGGGATGAGTGGGTTGTGATGGTGGGGTATGTGGGAGGTGGTGAAGTGATGGGAGTGAGGTACGGGTGGGGATTTGTGATGACATGCAGGTAGGGGGGTGATTGTAATAGAGATTTGACTTACCAGAGTCCAGTCCTCCTACTCCTGCCAGGCCCTCAGGATGTATGATTACTATAACTTGTTCCTCCCATGTGTAGGTTGTGGGGGAGGAGGTGGGGGTCCACCGCCAGTCCTCTGTACAGCTAGTAGGTATCTTGCTGCTGTGGAACGCACCTTCCCCCGTAGGTCGTTCCACCTCTTCCTGATGTCGTCCTTTGCTCTTGGGTGCTGTCCCACTGCGTTGACCCTGTCCACGATTCTCCACAATAGCTCCATCTTCCCAGCAATGGATGTCTGCTGAACCTGTGATCCAAATAGCTGTGGCTCTACCCGGATGATTTCCTCCACCATGACCCTTAGCTCCTCCTCAGAGAATCGGGGGTCTCGTTGTGGTGCCATGGGTGTAGTGTGATTGGTGTGGGTGAGGGTGTATGGGGTGATGTGTTGGGGTGTGTGATGTAAGGTGCATGGATGGTGTAGAAGGTGATGGTGTTATGTGGCTTTAGTTGTGCGGGTGCTCTTGCTCTTTCTCTCTCTCTCTGTTGGCAATTGTTAGTAGTCGTAAAGGGCTGTGGGTAATGTGGGTGTGTGTTTTATAGTGGTGTGGGTGTGTGGGTGTAGTGTGTGTATGTGTGTCACGTGTGTGTAGTTTGAATTGTCCAATGTGGTGTTGTTTTGTTTGAGTGTGTGTATTTTGAGCGCAGCGGTATGTACCCCAATGGTTTACTGCCATTGAATGTCTGCCGTGGTGATCCGTGGGTCATAATGCTGTGGGCGTAGTTCTGTTGGCGTAACGGTGTGGGTTTTGCTACCGCCAGTTTGTCACTGACCTTTGGGCTGGAGGACTTGTGTGTGTGACTGTATAGTGACGGATTGGTATGTGTGTGTCATAATATGCTTGGCGGATATCCGCCGTGGCGGCGGCATTATGTTGGCGGCAGTCAGCATGCCAGTAAGCGGAATTTACCACCAATGTCATAATGAGGGCCATAGTGTGTTTTTTTGCAGGTTAATGGGAGAGTCTATCTAAAAAACATCACATACTGTATCTTATGCCTCAGAAAGAGGTAAAACGTAACTTCATTAATCCTACACATTTTGCAACATCTCAAGGAAGAGTGGTCTGTAGTAGCAGTATTAGTGGGCCTCAACACTACACAGGAGAAGCAGCGTGAATCTCGAAAAGTAACAGAATTTTCTCAGCCATCTCTGTGAATCGTTAGGTATGCTGAGGTCCTGAAGGGAATGCACTTCTGATCTCTAGTGAACCAAATTGATGAAAGGATATATTTGTAACTGAATTTTCTATCCTTTAGATTTTGCTTCTAAATACCCATTTAAGGCATTTCAATCTAAGAAATACTCCTTTTATTGTCGTTTCTGGACATTAGATATTTTCCTTTAGCTTCCCTTTATCATTTTTTCGCTACTTGTTGTAACTATTATTTAATCAACTAACTTGCATTTTCTTCAAATTACTATCGCATTACATCATTGATCCTTTAACTGCATTGCTGTTTACATTTCTACACTTGGACAGAGTAAGCCTTTAAGTTCCTACTTTGTTACCAAAAGAGGTCAAGGGGTCAATTGTTATGCCTCTGCAAGGACGTAGGCCAAGGGTTTGATTGAATAACAAATGGGTATGCTTGAGCAACGCCGTATGCTGCTATGAGAGTGTGATCATATGGTCACTCCCACTCTCTGCCTAGCAGGAGGATTTCTAACACTGCACGCCTCTGAAATAGAACCACCTCCAAGTTCTGGTCCTTTGCAAAAAAAGAGCGAACTGCTTGTTTCTGATCAAGTTCACTTTGTTACAAAGTTAAAAGATACAGCCCAGTATGCTGTTAGGAGACAAATCTTTCTTCAAAAAACATCAATCCTTCATTGAGTCAGGATAACTTCCTAAAACACACTGGAATGTCAGAGGATTGGACCACATAGAAGAACCCAGCAGAAGCTGCTCTAGAGTGCCTTGAAGCAATAAAGCCATTCTTATATCTACTACAAAGAAGGAGCTGATTATGGCCCTTTGAAATTAGATAGTCAAGAGATCTGCCGCATGGAAGTTGCTTCAAAAGTTAATTGAATATTGTTTTTGTTGGAAATATGCAATATGTGATCCCCGCATTCTACAGTTTCAACTAAAGAAATCTTGCCAAAGGAGTATTTTGAGAAGCTTTCTCCTGTCTACTCCAGATTGTTAAAAAAGATTCTTTGCTTTCATGCAGGTGGAAAACACATTAAAACTGATGTTCTCCTATACTACCAATTTTGCGCTGAAATCTACATGTATGGCCTTATTCTAGGTATTAGAAGGAACCATCACCATTAATATTGGGAAATTCTGACTACTTCAGTAGTGCAGCTGTATGTTTGAAGCATGTAGTTAGGTAGATGGCCTGAGGAGAAAGGGTTTCATTCCTATGCCATACCTGTCCCAACATAGCATGGGCATGTGGGTAAGGGACATCCTAGAGAATAGTTGGGAGAAGACGACTTTGGGCACTGATGTGTGAGAGTTTTGATGATGCTCAGGGGCAAACAGGTCACATGACTGTTGATCTTCTGTGATACTGGTGTGACATTGTTCTCATCTGCTGGGCAGAGATTGGCTGCATCTGAGTTGTGGTTTTGGTGATAACCCTCGCAGTACCTATGGAGTGCACTAATTGGATGAGAGAGTCAGGGACTTGTCAGGTTGGACTAATGACATGCCTGGTGGTCCATGTGGATACTTGTGGGGCAGGATGGCAGTGTGCTGGGCAGCAATCGGGTGAATTTGATTTGAGTTTCTAGTGAGTACCTTTAAGGAAATGTTTTCAGGTTTTCTACATTCCCTGTTAGCTCTGTGATGTAACACTGATGGCATCTCCCCCACTCTGAAAATTGATCCAGCACCTCTGTTTTTACACTGCCTTATCAGCCCATATTTGTTGTTGTAGTCTGTAGTTACAGTCACATACTTTGTTCTGGGATTGTAGTGAATCCTAGTTTGTTTTAATGGGATAACAGGAGTTAGCTTGCCTTTGCCTTGCAGACTCATGCCCCCGTCACCTAGTGACTTTTAACCTACTTAGCTTGCTCTGTCTTAGACCATTTATTTAATTAATTCTTCTAAGATGGCTGCCTTGTTTACAGTTAGGCCCTTTTTATTTAGAGTTATGTTATCAGTGTCACCTCGCTAAGGCGTCAAAACAAGCGACAAAGACAAAAAAAATTGTAGGTGCTCACATTAGAAATTACCATCCCAAGCATGCGGCGTTATCTATTGTTTGGGAACAACCTACATCAGGGGTCCAAGTAGATCTGTATAAATACATCACACTTGAGACAGATAATCAGTGGGATTCCGACCAGATACCATAGCCACTATAGATGCTGAACGTCGCCTTGACGCTGACCCGGACTTTGTGTTCTGCCGAAGTCTGAGCTCAAGACCTCATTCAAGGTAACCAGGGTTGGGGCTCCTTCAGGGACATGGCATTGGCAGATTAGGTTTAACATACCCATCTCTCCTCTAGGTAGAAGGTTAGGCCTATTATGATAGGGTACACGGACATATGACACGCTTCATGTCTTCCTATGCTATTACAAGATGGTGGGGGTCTTCATAATCATGACCCTCGTCTTTAAATTTTTATCTCTTGTACTGTTCATTATCCTAATCATTGCAGCCTATATGATTTACTGCGTTATGTTGAATAAAAACTATTGAAACATTACTGCATCTTTGTTATTGCCTGTGTTTGGTTGAGATATAATATAGCTGTGAGAAAGGGGTAATTTCTGTTGAACCACGACATTCACTGAGATGTCATACTTCTGAGTCCATGCGTAAAGTCTGCCACAAATCACCTTCGACTGTTTGAGTTGTTGGTGAGGTAATGGTAGTGAGTCGGAAGGGTTGGGGCTACAGTGGCGATTTGTTGTAGGACAGGCATAGTCATCTACAAACATAAGTACTGTCATCCCCAAACCAGCAGTCTTCCTCAGGGCAAGAGTCCAAACTACCCTAAGTACCATTATAAGGAGACGTCCGTGGTCTTTGGGAAAATCCTCCTCAGTTGAACAAGGAACACCTAATAAAGCTGAAGGTTGTTCAAGCTCGAACTCATAAAAGGACTTAGGTCCATATTTATAATTTTTTAGCATCGCATTTGCGTCATTTTTTTACGCAAAACCGGTGCAAACTTACAAAATACAATTGTACTTTGTAAGTTAGCGCCGTTTTTGCATCAAAAAGCTGCGCAAATGCAGCGCTAAAAAAGTATAAATATGGTTCTTAATACTCCCCACTTGGTGTTCCATCTCTTTACCCATTTCGTCAATAAGGCTAATGCCATAGAAATTCCTGAGAATGCTAGACAGGCATTAACTTTATTTCTAGTAGCACATGGCTTAAGAGATGATGGCGGGGATGTCACTTTTATAGTAGAAGCTAATGAAGCTCAACAAACAGAAACATTCTATGCCTGGGTCACCTTTCCTGAGGAAGACGCCAGGTCAGCTACCTTTCACACAAATAAGATTGCTAATGTACCTCAACGGTACCAAGCATACCAGTATCACGAAATAGCGCTCACCTATCAGGAGCATCAGAACTGGTTTGAAGGTGCCCTCCCACATGTAACACAGAGAGTAAGATTAGGTCCTTTGAGTAACGATGGACCAACATGGCCTATGTTTGCAACATAGACACTGCACCCAGACATACAGAACATGCCAGTAGCTGATCTGCGAAACTTATACAATGAGATTGTAACATTATACAGAAGGCTTGTTCAGTTCGTAATGCAGACTTTGAACACAACACCAGCGTGCCCAGCACCACCAGCTCCTGCTGGATACCAATTGGCTACTGGGATTAACCCACAAACAGTACATACTATTATGGGTAAGGTACCCGCAGATAGGGAGAAAATACCTTATTAGATAGCCCAGAAAGCTAATCAGCTGGAAGCTGTGTTTCCCCATACGGGACCACAGGAGAAACATAGAGTTCTAACAATGTGCTTGCCCTTTGGGATGGTTCCCTCGGTGGATGACTGTATCACATTGGGTACAGTCTTCACTGTAATATATGCTACCACACATGGTACCCCAACACTTGCCAATTTACTGGAAGTGTTAAAACAAATTCAGAATGAGCATGGCGCACCCCCTGCCCTAGATCTGGGGATTAAATTGATGCATAACTTTGATGCAGTATCCTTGATAATACTTAGTAGTATTAAAGGGGAAGCAGTAGCACTGGCTACATGCCAGCACCTCTGAGAAACTCCCCATTTGGAACACGAGAGACAGCTACCAAAAATTATTTCCGATACCTGTACTAGTATAGGATGGGATGGTTTGGGAGCCAAGCCGAAGAAATTGGAAGTACACAGTACCACCCCTAAGGAAGGTACTAACAGACACAAGAAAGTTCGAAAAAGCGCTGGGAGAAGCCTAAACAATTTAAAGAAAGACAGAATAAGAGAGCAGATTCTCCACATCCAAAGAACTCCAAAAGGAGATATACTCTCAGAAATAGGGAGAATATTAGAACTCCTGAAAGATATACTGATTCACGTCCCTCTCGTTCCTTTCAGGACACTCCGGATAGGCGTAGCGAGAGAGGGGCCCGTCCTGATCGACATCCGGACTACGTGAAACAAAAGAAAGACTAACCACAGTCTACAGTAAAAAAAGAAGGACAGACTTTGCAACAAAAGCCACAATTTAAAAAGAAAAAGGTTGCGGCATTATCACTTTAAAATGCCAATACACTTGAGAACTTTATTGAAGAACAAGACGTGGGCAGTGACACTGCTAGACAGCGCAGCAGAGGTCACAATATGTTGCCAGAGTCTAAAAGAACATCTGGATGCGACAGCAACTAGTGATTTTGTTGCAGTTGAAATGGCGGACAGGCATGTACTCCCACCAGATAGACTTTATGACCTAAAGATCCAGATTGAGGGAGACATGGAATGCACCATTGGTGTGATCTTTTGGGACGAACATAATTGTGACATCCTATTAGCCGAAAGAGACTGGCCCCCTCAATGCGTCCGTAAGCTCCCACATGGGGAAAATGTCATTTTGCCTTGTTTCTCCAATTTTGTTCCAGCGGCTAAACAGGAAGCATACTCTGTCAGTTGGGCTCTAGCACAGGCACCTGCATTATACCGCAATCATGTAGGTTGGGACAGGGATTCTCCCTGTAATGTAATACCTATCAGTCCACACCCCAGCCTCAGCCACAATATCCAGTCAAACACCAGGCGAAAGCTCCAGTGAAGGAGATCCTCACTCAGCTGGAATATCGGGGGTAGTTGAGCCCTTTGCCTCTGCAATGAATAACCCAATATTCCCAGTTGCAAAGCCAGATCATTCCTATAGAATAGTCTTAGATTACAGACATTTAAACAGCCACACTCGTACATATGCTATACAAAACACACATAGCACAGCACTAATAAATAACATAGTACGAAAAAAATATAAAATGACGGATATATCCCACGGGTTTTTCTGTCAGAATTTAGCAGAAGAAAGTAGGGACCTGAGTGCATTCTCATTTGGCTCACAAAAACGCTTTTCCTGATCATCCCAGGGCTATAAGGACAACCCAGTAATGTTCTCAGCCCGAGTAACGTCGATATTACATGACATTGATCCTGAGGCATTATCCTATGTGGATGACATTTACCTCACAGACGACGACCTGAACGTTCATCTTGTAAGGGTTGATCGAATAATTTTGGGGTTTGCAAAAGTCGGTTATAAATTCAATTTTAAGAAAAGTAAGATCGCCTTTCTCAGTGTACTGTTTCTGGGGTATGAGCTATCGAACAAAGGAAAGAGCTTGGCCCCACACTTCCTAGAAAGATGTACACAACTGCACCCACCGAATACGCTAAGGAAACTACAGTCACTGCTCGGTTTCTTTAATTTTGGCAGAACGTACATTCCCTACTATGCACAATGCATTAAGCCGCTATATGACTTAATACGCCCAGATTTTTATAGCAGACACTGAACAATTGAACATACACGCATCCTTAGGGATTTGCAACAGGATGTGCTAGAAACTAAGCACTTAAACACTCGCGACAACAAGAAAAATGTGGTCATCAGAATAATTGCTAGTGCCCTTGGGTTCACATATGTCACCTTTAATGAGGATGACACGGTGCCCATAGCATATAAATCTAATCTATACTCGAATGCAGAGCAACGCTTTGCACCCATATTAAAAATTCTAACTGCAGTTCAGATAGCTGTCATAAAAGAGAGACCACTTGCGCAGGGGAAGCGCATCATTGTCGTTACCCCTGTGCCGGCACTAGAGGCCGTCACCAAAGCGAGCGTTCCTAACGCTAAAGCATTACATCCACTGTGGATTCAGTGGGCGACTTCTCTGACAGCTACTGATGTGGATTATATTTTTGATCCAAAATTTCAGACGCAAGAATTTCTCCATTACGAACAAGAGTGCCCCGCTCTTCTACATCTTTTACCTTTAGACAACTATGATATTGTCATTTATACTGAGGGTTCAGCCCAACCGGCTGCAGGTACCAAACATCAATACTCAGTCGGTTGCGCAGCCGTGAGTGGAGTGATGAAGGATGGAATTTTCCACCCTCACAATACTTATACGCAGACCCTAGGAGACTGCACAGCTCAGTTGGCTGAACTTAAAGCCCTGATTTTAGCGCTAGAAAAAACTAAGACAGGAAGACTGACTTTGATTGTCTGTGATTCATATTATTGCGTTCAGTCCTACAATGATTATCTTACTCATTGGAAACTGAACGGGTTCAGAGATTCTAAAGGGAACACCATAAAACACAGAACATTGAGGGGGAGGGTGGCTAATCTTAAGGAGAAGCTACAGTGTGACCATGTAGTACATATGTTGGGCCACCAACGTGTAGGAGTACACGTTATCGGTAATGCTTTGGCTGATGAAGCAGCCAAATCTGCAGTGGCTATGGCTTCTGTGGCTGCAGTGACTCATTCCCATATGAGATTGGATAATGAAATTTTGACTGCCGTAAAAGCTTCAGCTGAGGGCAAGACTCTCCCGAAAGGGTACCCTACAAACTATTCTTACCATATCAGTGCACAGAATGTTGCCTACGCAACAATTCCTGGGGTTGGAGATCGGGTGATCCCCAACGAAGACCAGAGGTTAGATCTAGTGAAAGCAGTGCATGAAGGTGTCGCTTCTGCTCATGCTGCTGTTTCGGCCACAATAACACTCTCACAGAAATGCTTCTGGTGGCCTGGTCTATGCAGATGGACAAAACAATATGTTCTCTGTTGTGACATCTGCCAGCAAATTAAGGGCTCCAACATCAAATGCCCACCACAGACATCCCTCTTAGTGTCCAGCAGGCCACTACAATGTGGGTACCTGGACCATTGCGGTCCACTTCAACCTGATGGTGCATACAAATATATCTTAGTCACTGTAGATTCTTGTTCTAGATTCCTATGGGTATGGCCGCAGCGGTTGGCTGACGCTCGGACTGTTATAAAAGACTTACTGATCTTTATCAGTACATATGCGGTTACAGCATTCCATTCGGACCAGGGCCCTGCATTTGCCTCTAAGGCATTCAGGGACACCACGGGGATGATGGGTGTTGAACTCCATTACTCCTCACCACACCATCCAGAGGGAAATTCGGTCGTGGAGAGGCGTAACCGTGATCTAAAGCAGTCCTTAACAACTAGAGTATTAGGTTCTGGCTGCAGCTGGCTTCATCACCTATATGGGGTCCAGAGAGCACTGAATAATCTGCCAAGACAGTCCTTGGGGGGACGAACTCCCTATGAGGTTCTCTTTGGGATATCTATGTATGTCCCAGTTCTTGATGGTTCTGGTATGCTGGCTGCAGAAACACCTTTTGACATAAATGAAAGTCTCACTGTCTTGCAGGAGCTTCAACAATTTTTAGATGAAAAATCATCTACCAGTGCTGTCACCTTAGGAATAAGGAATATTCCAAAAACTTCGACTGGCTGGATTCCTAAAATAGGGGATCTGGTTCATTAAAAAATAGCTGTGAAGAAATAATTTGGTCCATCCTACAGAGCACCAGTCTCAGTCTTGGGAATACAAGGAACAAGAACATCAATATTGCCACCATTGCCAAGTTCCAGAGGAAACATTTGTTTCGATTGACAATGTCAAATTACACCATGTGGCTGATCCTTCACAGTAGACGCAGAGGTCCCTTGGGTGGTTCCCGATCCTCTCTCACTACCTATCAGGACATTCCTCTTCAGAATAGAGTAACACATGATACGCTGGACTATGTTATGATGGCCAATAGTGCTATGAGTCCCTCCTTGACCATGGGGAGGGCGGAAAATAAGCTACTGCTGGTTCCAGTCAACAATTCTGTGAAAACTTCTAGCCAAGAGTTGGTCGTATTATACACCAATACAACACAGACTGATGGCACAATTTACCCCGAGCCCCCACGAGAAGTCAACACATATACAAGTACTGAACTTGCTCCTGTTTTTCCAGAGACTGGCTTTGGCTACTTTGTCGACATTTATGACTTTTCTTCGGACTCATCGACTCATACGATTGATAATGATTCAAGGATGCACAAGCTCTATCAATGTTTAAAAAGAACTACTTGATGCATCCATGGAACTATGTTTGGTTCTGTTTGGCATTCATTTCTTAATTTTTTTGGATTGGATTTGTGACTGTATTTTTCTTGCTTATAAATGGCCATTTAATCCCTGAATGCGCAACTATAACACCAATTGATGAAGATTTATCTCCACAGCATTCCTCACACAAGGTCCACAGATACTTATCCCAAGCGATCATTTCAGCGGTACCCATTCCTGATGGGATTGTGTGGGACAAAGTTCCATTCGAAATATACAGGCCTACTGAGGTCATTCAAATTCCATATGTATTCAAAATTTCACTGACAGATGTGATTACACCCAGTGTTGTTTCTGATGATTGGGATGTACAGACAGTTGATAATATGTTAACTGAAATGAAGGACTTCTCGATATTTGAAAGTGATGATGTACATGTAAATACAACTAATTATGGGGAAATGTTCTGCTACAACAATTGGGGACATTACTACCTGCACAGTGCAACTAGACACAGACCTGTTCTTAATTACACACAATGGGAACATTGTTCAACACCACCATTGGGGAGTCCTAAAATGTATTTGGACAAATTAACTTACTTTACTGGGCATAATACAAGAAACTCCGAGTCATATTTTTTTAAACTGCCTTGTTCAAAAATTAGGAACATTTTGCTAACAAATACAAAACTGATATATTCAGATGCCTTTGTTTCCC